>NC_058407.1:30175254-30535199 GCF_002201575.2 Neomonachus schauinslandi | reverse complement strand
AGGAAAGGAAAGGAAAGGAAAGGAAAGGAAAGGAAAGGAAAGGAAAGGAAAGGAAAGGAAAGGAAAGGAAAGGAAGAAAGAAAGAAAGAAAAAAGAAAGAAAGAAAGAAAACTAAAAGTACACATTTTCTGGGTAATGGAAGCAGCCTCTAAGAAGAGAAAACACAGGGGCGCCTGGGTGGCTCAGATGGTTAAGCATCTGCCTTCTGCTTGGGTCATGATCCCAGGGTCCTGGGATCAAGTCCCACATCGGGCTCCCTGTTCAGTGGGGAGTCTGCTTCTCCTTCTCCCTTTGCCCCTCCCCCTGCTCATGCTCTCTCTCTTTCTCAAATAAATAAATAAAATCTTTAAAAAAAAAAAAGAAGAAGAAGAAGAAGAGAAAACACAGAAACTCCCAGATCTTGGAATGTTGGTGTGAACATCACCTTGTTAGTGTTGATAACAAGCAAGAGATGTGAGGGCCATAGGGTCACTCTAAGTGAGTGACATGGAGAAAAATTGGTAGTGGTCATAAATAAATGTGGTTATTTAACATAATTTCTTTCTTTTTTTTTTTTTTTAAAAGATTTTATTTATTTATTTGAGAGAGAGAGAATGAGAGACAGAGAGCACGAGAGGGAGGAGGGCCAGAGGGAGAAGCAGACTCCCTGCCGAGCAGGGAGCCCGATGTGGGACTCGATCCCGGGACTCCAGGATCATGACCTGAGCCGAAGGCAGTCGCTTAACCAACTGAGCCACCCAGGCGCCCTATTTAACATAATTTCAATGAGAAAGATGGAGCAAATAGGACAGAATTTGAACAGGAGTCCCTCTAATACTCTAATATTAGAGAAATGGAAGATGGAAATTCGTCTCCACAGCAAGGATGCAAAGTATTTTGGCAGAGAGATTTTGGAATCCCACCCCCCAACTTTTTATTTTTATTTTTTTAATTTTTTTAAAGAATTTATTGATTTATTTGAGAGAGAGAGAATGAGAGAGAGAGCACATGAGAGGGGGGAGGGTCAGAGGGAGAAGCAGACTCCCTGCCGAGCAGGGAGCCCGATGTGGGACTCGATCCAGGGACTCCAGGATCATGACCTGAGCCGAAGGCAGTCCCTTAACCAACTGAGCCACCCAGGCACCCCCAGCCCCTCCCCCAACTTTTTAATTGAGTGTGTACTCTTAATTAACCTCTCTGAGCCTTGGTTTTCCTTATCTATAAAATGGGGCTGATGACATTGTACCTGGCAGGGTTGCTGTATTTAATAAAAACAACAGTGAAGGACACGCCCTAAGCACCTGCCAAATTAAATTTGTCCAAAGGGCAATTACTATGAGGAAACAGAAGGGGTTTCCTGGGGGCACCTGGCTGGCTCAGTTAGAAGAGCATGCCACCCTTGATCTCAGGGTTGTGAGTTCACTCCCCACGTTGGGTGTAGAGACTATTTAAATGAATAAATACTTCAAAAAGGGGGGGTGGGTTCTGGAGGATACCACACAGCTTCTTCTTGGCCATCAAATAAATGCCCCAACTGCCTCCTCCAACTTCTGGTTAGATCAGTGCCTGGTCCTGACTTAAGATCTGACTAAGTCGGGCGCCTGGGTGGCTCAGTTGGTTAAGCGACTGCCTTCGGCTCAGGTCATGATCCTGGGGTCCTGGGATCGAGTCCCGCATCGGGCTCCCTGCTCGGCAGGGAGCCTGCTTCTCCCTCTGACCCTCCCCCCTCTCATGTGCTCTCTCTCTCTCATTCTCTCTCTCAAATAAATAAATAAAATCTTTAAAAAAAAAAATCTGACTAAGTCTGTAACCACACCCTCAGTCCCCCCATTCCAACACCCACTACCCACTACCCACTACACACACACACACACACACACACACTCCCCAGGCCACAACCAAGAGCACACACTGTGCCATTGCCTGACCCTGGGTGACCAGCCTGACATGGGCCCCCGAAGGGCAGTTGTTTGACTGAATGGAACCTCTTATTAAAAATTAATTTCTGTCAAACCCGATTACATATGAACACAGCCTCATTGTGATCGCTACTGTGATTTCTGGAAACAAACACAGGCTCTACTGTTGCCAAAAGCAAGGGGCAATTTAGGACAATTCGAAGTCTTGATCTATGAACATGGACACACAGCCTGCAGATTCCCTGAGGCTCACAAAGGCATTTGTCCCCAAAGGACAGCTATCTGCCTCAGGACTCCTCCCCCTGCTCCACCCTGCCCCATACCCACTCCCTTACTCCCTCACTCCCTGGGGCAAGTGTGTAGAGATGGAAAAGCATGTTTCCTAATGCAGAGAGACACGGTACTTAATCCAGATTCTACCTCTTCTAATAGAGTGTGCTTGCCCTTTAAGAACTTAGGGTTCCTCCTCTGTAAATATAGAATAATGAAGGGAATATCACCATCTAACCCATAGGGTTGTTGTGGTGGATTAAATGAGATGGTATATGTAGTGCCTGGAATATAGTGCACAGGAACTCAAGAAATACCCATCTTACCTCCTGCTGCCAATCTGTCCTCGAATTACTGTCCTGAAATATTGTCTTCTGCAATGTTTCTTCTAAGTTTAGGGCACAAAATTGGGGCTGTTGTTTCCTGAAGAGCAATTGGTTGAAGAGAACAGAGCTCTATGGTTAAGAAAAGACCCCGAATAGCCAGAGCAATGTTCAAAAAGGAAAGCAAAGCTGGTGGCATCACAATTCGGGACTTCAAGCTCTATTACAAAGCTGTCATCATCAAGACAGTACGGTACTGGCACAAAAACAGACACATCGATCAATGGAACAGAATAGGGAGCCCAGAAATGGACCCTCAACTCTATGGTCAACTAATCTTCGACAAAGCAGGAAAGAATGTCTAATGGAAAAAAGACAGTCTCTTCAACAAATGGTGCTGGGAAAATTGGACAGCCACATGCAGAAGAATGAAACTGGACCATTTCCTTACACCACACACAAAAATAGACTCCAAATGGTTGAAAGACCTCAATGTGAGACAGGAGTCCATCAACATCCTAAAGGAGAACACAGGCAGCAACCCCTTCGAACTCAACCACAGCAACTTCTTCCTAGAAACATTGCCAAAGGCAAGGGAAGCAAGGGCAAAAATGAACTATTGGGACCTCATCAAGATAAAAAGCTTTTGCACAGCAAAAGAAACAGTCAACAAAACCAAAAGACAACCGACAGAATGGGAGAAGATATTTGCAAATGACATTTCAGGTAAAGGGCTAGTATCCACAATCTATAAAGAACTCCTTAAACTCAACACCCAAAGAACAAATGATCCAGTCAAGAAATGGGCAGAAGACATGAACAGACATTTTTCCAAAGAAGACATCCAAATGGCCAACAGACACATGAAAAAGTGCTCAACATCGCTCGGCATCAGGGAAATCTAAATCAAAACCTCAATGAGATACCACCTCACACCAGTCAGAATGGCTAAAATTAACAAGTCAGGAAATGACAGATGTTGGTGGGGATGCAGAGAAAGGGGAACGCTCCTACACTGTTGGTGGGAATGCAAGCTGGTGTAGCCACTCTGGAAAACAGTATAGAGGTTCCTCAAAAAGTTGAAAATAGAGCTACCATATGATCCAGCAATTGCACTACTGGGTATTTACCCCAAAGATACAAATGTAGGGATCTGATTTGGTACGTGGCACCCAATGTTTATAGCAGCAATGTCCACAATAGCCAAACTGTGGAAAGAGCCAAGATGTCCATCGACAGATGAATGGATACAGAAGATGTGGTATATATATACCATGGAATATTATGCAGCCATCAAAAGGAATGAAATCTTGCCATTTGCAATGACGTGGTTGGAACTGGAGGGTATTATGCTGAGTTAAATAAGTCAATCAGAGAAAGACATGTATCATATGACCTCACTGATATGAGGAATTCTTAATCTCAGGAAACAAATTGAGGGTTGCTGGAGTGGTGGGGGGTGGGAGGGATGGGGTGGCTGAGTGATAGACATTGGGGAGGGTATGTGCTATGGTGAGTGCTGTGAATTGTGTAAGACTGTTGAATCACAGACCTGTACCTCTGAAACAAATAATACATTATATGTTAAAAAAAAGAAGAAGAAGAAGATAACAGGAAGGGAAAAATGAAGGGGGGGAAATTGGAGGGGGAGATGAACCATGAGAGACTATGGACTCTGAGAAACAAACTGAGGGTTCTAGAGGGGAGGGGGATGGGAGGATGGGTTAGCCTGGTGATGGGTATTAAAGAGGGCACGTATTGCATGGAGCACTGGGTGTTATACGCAAACAATGAATCATGGAACACTACATCAAAAACTAATGATGTAATGTATGGTGATTAACATAACATAATAAAAAAAATACTCTAAACCGGATTTATGCACCCCATAGATCTCTAATAGAATTGTGTTTTCCCCTCTGCATTAATTGTTCTTCTACTTCCATCTCACAAGATCAAGGAGAAGTGAGAGGTAGAGGTAGAAAAGTCCTCCTCTTCTCCACTTTCTATATCTTCATTATTTTTGCCATCAACAACTTTGACGTAATATCGCATGATCTTCTAATGTAATGGAGAGAACCCCAACTCCTAAAACAGGTGCTATCCTACCAACTGAGAAAGAATAAAAAGAGTAACAATGTCCAATGAGATTAGAGTGGCAAGTCTTAAAAGAGGGCAAGCAGGCAATATGAATCAGATATAAAATGTGTGAGATCATTGACCCAGTCATTCCACTTCCAGGAATTTATCCAAAGGAAATAATTAAGCAAGTGTAAACCAATGGTTTTCATTATAGTATTGCTGATCATAGTGAAAAAATTGTAAACAAGCTACTGTTCCTTAATAGGAGGTTGATCACATAAACTATTGTACATTCATACAATTGAATACAATGTAATAATTTTTTCAGAAAAATGAAATAAAGCTGTACTTAGTGAAATGGAAAGAAATCCTCTATAAATTGTTGAAGTTGAAAAAAGCTGGTTGCAGAAAAATATGTGGATATAATCCTGTTTATGTAAAAATACAAAAAGCTCTTATGTATATTTATATAACCATTTGTAAAACCTAAATTATGCTTTGTCAAACTTTTGAGTGGTTATCTTTGGTGGGAGGATTATAAGAGTACTTTTAAAAATATTTTTATAAACCTAGGCATGGTATGAATTTTGTAATTTGAGGCTCTACACATTTATAATCATCCAAACAAAATTTTTTTTAATTCTGATTTTTGCTTTTTGTTTGTTTGTTTTTTAAAGATTTTTATTTATTTGAGAGAGAGAGTTAGAGAGTGAGAGAGAGAGCACAAGCAGGGGACAGGGGGAAGTAGGTTCCCCACCAACCAGGGAGCCTGACACGGGGCTCAATCTTAGGACCCCTGGGATCATGACCTGAGTCAAAGACAGACACTTAAACGACTGAGCCACCCAGGTGCCCCCCCAAACAAAATTTTTAAATGTTTTGGTTTTCTTCAGGGTGCTAAAAGGTTTAACCTTTCTCATCTGGAAAATAAAAGAATTGAGAGTATGCACTTAATAAGAGAGCAAAAATTGACAGAATTAAAGGGAGAGATAGACAACTCAACAATCAATAGCAAATCTGAACATACCTCTCTCAGTAATTAATAGACCAACTAGACAAAATGTCAGATATAGAAGATCTGAACAGCATCAACTATTTTGAACTAGTTGATATTTACAGGACACTATACCCAACAATTGCAGAATACATATTCTCTTTGAGTATATGCAGTATGTTCACCAAGATAAACCATATGGTAGGCCATAAAATGAGTCTAGTTTTTTTTTAAAGTTTGAAATTATATGAGTAGATTCTCTGACCACAGTGGAGGTAAATTAGAAATCAATAACAAACCATCTAGGAAAATCCCAAATGTTTGGAAATCAAGTAACACACTTCTAAGTAATCCATAGGTCTGGGAAGAATTTACAAGGGAAATTAAAAAAGCCGTTGGGCGTCTGCCTTTGGCTCGGGTCGTGGCCCCAGGGTCCTGGGATCGAGTCCCACGTCAGGCAACCTGCTCCTAGGGTGGCCTGCTTCTCCCTCTCCCACCACCCCCCCTTGTGTTCCCTCTCTCACTGTAACTCTCACTGTCAAAGAAATAAATAAAAATCTTTTTTAAAAAAAGAAAATACTTTTTCTAAGATTTTATTTATTTCTTTGACAGAGAGACAGATGGAGACTATAAGCAGGGGGAGCAGCAGGCAGAGGGAGAGGGAGAAGCAGGCACCAGGGAGAAAATTTTTATTTAGGTAGATGTCAAAAATTTTATTTAGGTAGATGTGGGGCTCGATCCCAGGACCCTTAGATCATTTCTTAAGCCAAAGGCCGATGCCCAACCAACTGAGCCACCCAGGCGCCCCAGAAATTAGAAAATATTTTAAGCACAATAATAAAAATAAAACTTATCAAACTTTGTGGGATGCAGCTAAAACAGTGATTAGAGGGAAAGTTATAGCTTTGAATGTTTACATAAAATAAAGAAAAGTCTAAAATCAATAATCTCAGGTTCCTAAATTAGAAGCTAGAAAAAGAAGTACAAAGTAAATCCAAAGTAAGTAGTAGGAAGAAAATGATTCAAATAAGAGCAGAAATCAAATAAATGCAAAACAAGAAAAAATGAGTACAATAGAAAGATTGGATGAAGATCTTTAAGATCCCTTTTTTCCAAAAAGTTATGTAATTCTATGTGCCTTTAGGATATCAGATTCCCAAAGACTTTCTTCTTATCTCTGTTTGGGTGACCCATCATTCTATTTCGCAAACATTCATTGATTTGCATGTTTGTCCTAGGCAAAAACTATATAAGACTCATATACTGTTCATACCCCCTAGAACATAAGCAAGTATACATATCTATTTAATGAAATGTAGTCACCCAGACCCTTTACAAACATGTACATTATAAATATTTACTAAGGATCTACAAAGTGCATGACACTATGTTTTACATATGCATTGCATTAATTAATATGCACAACAGTCCTATTTGTTCATGCATTTAAAATATCTACTGAGCATCTGGTATGTACCAAGCACTATTCTAGGCGATGGGTTAACAAGAGTACTTACAAACTAGGTATTATTGCTCCTACTCCACAGTTGAGGAAATGGAGTTTCAGAGAAGTTAAGTAAGTAGCCCAGGATCAGAGAGTATTGGTTGAACAAAGATTCTCAACCCATCTCAAAGCCTAGTTTTCAACTATACTACATGAAAAGACACTAAAACACATAGATGAAGTGACACAGTTGAACCAATGTTTATAATAGGATATGAGGTACTGTACAATGGAGATAAAGACAAATTGTCATGGGAGCATGTTAAAATCTACTGAAGGAATTCAGAAAGCTTCCCAGAGGAAGTGGAATTTGAGCTGAGACTTGAAGGAAGAGGAAAAGTTTGCCAAGACGGCTGGCAAACACATCAACACATTTCAGCTACACAATAACCCTGGAGGGTGGCCATTATGGGTCTTTCATGGATGAGAAGACTGAGGTCAGGATCACTGAAAGGACTTGCTCAGGCTCAGACGGTCACTATGGAACATGCCAGGTTCTGTGCCAAGCATCTCACAGCCATTGGTCTTACGACAGCCCTGTGGTTCAGAAACCCCCTCCCCGCCGCCCCCCCAACCCCACCCAATAAACACGACTGCCGCTGGGTCTTGCCTAGGGCTTGGCAACATCCTGTTCCTTAAGAGTGAAGCTGGGCCACACTCCCAGCTCAAACTGACTCCCAAGATCCGTAGGTTCTGTACAAGTTTTCTAAATTATGAGTCCAAAGTCCTGGATTCTAAGGGCAAGAATGACTTTTGGAAAGAAACTGAGAAAATTTTTATTTAGGTAGATGTCAAGAACCTTGTTCTTCCCACCAAAATAAATCATAGGTTTACCTGAAATAAAATCATCAAATCCTAAAAAAATGCTGATCATCACTTCAAGTTAGGGAAGAGATTCCAAAATGTTAAAAAAACAAAAAACTCTTTGCTTAAACCTCCCTTCTCCCCAGCACCTCCCTACAGTGGATCTACTCACACTCCTTAAGCTATGTCAGAACTGACCCAACTCTAGTTTCCCTTAGAAGGCGGGACTTGAGTTGCCTGGGCTTCCGCTGTCTTTTTGTGACCTTCTGATGACCTGGGAGTTCCACCCGCTTTGGTGAGGGCTTCTGCAAGCCTCAAATCTACACATCAATGGGATTTATTTTTCCTTTTGCTTTAATGGTTCCTCAGAACCATACTCATTTAGCAATCCCACCCACTTCCTTTCTTGTTTCTCTGGCCTTCAGTGGTTATAACCCACCTCTCCTCCGGAGCAGGCAGGCTCCTTGGAGGCCCATGGTGATTGATTTACAGTTCTCCTTGTTTTGTTGGGTTGTTTTTGGTTGTTTTGTTTTTCCTTCTCCTGTGGCATAAAAAGCCAAACTGTGTTTTCCTTTCACTATCTTATGACTTTGGGTGTCGGCTAGTTATCCTTTGATTTCTCTTCCTATATGAGCCTTTGTTTTTTAGTTTAATTATAGGCCTCCTTACACCAGACAATCAGGGATTAAATTCGACTATGTTTAGGCTAAAGAAATCATCTTGAAAAGTCAGAACCAATACAGACATCATGTTATTACATTAACATTACTAGGGCCCAACATCTGAAGAGAAAATATTAAAAAAAAAATATTTTGGGGGGGCACCTGGCTGGCTCAGTCAGTAAACCATGCAACTCTTGATCTCAGGGTTGTAAATTCGGGTCCCACATTGGGTGTAGAGATTACTTTAAAAAATAAGATCTTTAAAAATATATATCTTTGGGCGCCTGGGTGGCTCAGTTGGTTAAGCGACTGCCTTCGGCTCAGGTCATGATCCTGGAGTCCCGGGATCGAGTCCCACGTCGGGCTCCGTGCTCAGCAGGGAGTCTGCTTCTCCCTCTGACCCTCCTCCCTCTCATACTCTCTGTCTCTCATTCTCTCTCTCTCAAAATAAATAAATAAAATCTTTAAAAAAATAAAAATAAATAAAAATAAAAATATATATCTTTTTTGAAAAGAAAGAAAGAAGAGGAAAAAGAGAATTGGGAAATGTTTGACTCAGTTGGCGCAAGCATGCAGCCTTCCTATCCACCCTCACAGGGGTCAGGAAAAAGCTTTTGGTGAACAGAAGAACCACCAGCAGCAAAACTCTGTGATTCTGAAATATAACCATGCAAAATGCCAAGTGTATTTGGCATAAAAGAAGTACACTGTAAAGACAGTTTTGTCTTTGTGTAAAAAATTCTACAAATTTAATAAACTACAAAGAATACATGTAACAAATTTTATAATGAGCTTTCAGAAGCCTGACATCTCTCAGTGGTCTCTAAAGTAATCAAACGTCCCACATGGTAGCACCCATTTCTTTTTTTTTTTTCACATTAAAAAAAAATGTTTTCCTGTTGGTTTATAAAAAAAATGGTAGCATCCATTTCTACAGATTTGAGTTTCTGCTCTGAAATGATGTAATCTTCTATCTGGGGCAGCTTATAATGATCTTTCCCAAATGATAGAGAAAGTGAATTCAGCCTCATCTCTTCCATTCCTTGAAGAACATGCCATGCGGGGCTGCACGTTAGTATCCATCAACCAGGAAATATTCAGTAAACAGCATTTGTGCTCCATTTATTCTGAGTTTACTTTAAGAAGCCACTTATCTCTTTTAGAAGGACTTCCCTTGCCAATCACCTTTTGGAAAAAGCCTGGGAGAGACACTCCCTGAGGACGTGCAGAATCCTAGTTCAAGGGATTGTTTGGCAGAAATAAACAACTAAAGCATCGACATCTTGGGATCTTCCCTTTTCCTTCCAGAGACAATCATTCTTTTTAGAGCAACTGAAACACATGTGCAGGTGTACATGCATGAACATGCATGCACAAGCACACAGGTGTGTGCACACATGCAAATACACATTGCAATGTCTCCTCTGATACATTCTTAGAAACAGGCCCATAATTTCTTCTCTAATGATGGCTTATGCTAAAACACCTAAAATAAATAATAATTTGAGGGGGGCAGAAAGACCCTTAAAAGTCACATTGTTCAACAGTTCATTTTACAAATGATGAAGCTGAGGCCCAGACATGTTAAATTTCTTCCAAAGAATTTATATTCCCTGAGAAATTTTGAGATAAGATTAGAGTTTTTCCTTTTCTGATCTCTCACAATCAGAAGATCAAAGGCTCTGAGGCCAGATCTGCCTGGGTTCAAATCCTAGATTTACCATTTACTGCCTTCGTGATCCTAGGTCAATTAATTTGTCTAAGCCTCTATCATCCCATCTACAAAATGGAAATGATAACAGTTGGAGGGATCTAGAATACACCAATGTGAAGAGTTGGTTTTGTTTTGTTTTTTTTTTAACTCCTCTTATTTGCCTAAAAACAGAGCCTCCCAAAAGAATTCAGCAGTCACACGTGTCCTTGCCGGAGGTTTCACAACCAGGAAAGATTGACTCCTATCACTGGAGAGAAATCAGCAACAAGATAAGAAATCACCTAAACAGACATTGTCACAAAATTATCATACCTCCCATCTATTCTCCTAAGGACCCATTTATTTTCCTAAAAGTCATTTGCTTTTCCGTAAGTGCCCTTCACCCTCTCCCCTTCCCCTATTAAGATGGTATATAAACCCTATATTCTAACCACCTTCTTGAGTAATACTTTTCTGTGAATTCCAGCAAACATAAATGATTAAGAGTTTGTCTTTTCTGGGGAGCCTAGGTGGCTCAGTTGGTTAAGTGTCTACCTTGGGCTCGGGTCATGATCCCGGGGTCCTGGGATGGAGCCCCCCATGTCAGGGAGCCTGTTTGTCTCTCCCCCATTGCCCCTCCCTGCCCCCACTCATGTTCTCTCTCTCTCTCATATAAATGAATAAAATCTTTAAAAAAAAAAAAAAAACGCTACAACTAAGAGTTTGTCTTTTTTCTTGCCAGTCTGTTTTTGGTCAGTTTAATCTGCAGATCTCTGATTATTAAACCTAAGAGATCAGAAAAAAAGTTTTCCCTCCCCAACAGAGCTACTAATAATAAGGAAGGCATTGTTTTAAGAGCATTTAGTGCATTAATTCATTTCTTTCCCCACCACATTCTTACATTATTTCCATTTTAGAAATAAGGAAACTAAAGCATGAAGAGGTTAACCAACAGCTAGTAAGTGGTGGAGTCAGGATTTGAAGTTAGTAGTCTAGCCCCGGAGCCCTCGCACTAGGCACTGCATGAGAGCCATCTCTACCTCATAAGAGGGTACCAAAGATTACAGGAGAAAATCTGGATATAGCATCAAGCCTCACACAAAGGAAGAGCTCAAAAAAGTAGATGTCGTTGTTACTATGAGAAAAATGTGATGTGTCCACGTGCTGTTGATGAACCTAGAGCGCTTCCTGTCTCTCATCAAGGGATTAGAGCAGAACAAGGAATCTAATCTACAAGTAGTATTAACTATTTTGTGTTTCAATTAGCTATAGCTTGACAGTCAGTGTGGAGGGTTTGGAGTTCCTGAAGAAGGACAAGGACAAGAGAGTCATCGGATAAAAACTTGTTAGGATTATCCAGCACCACCCAATGGACCCCAACATTCCAGTGACTAAAAAGGTGTGGGTTTTGTTTTGTTTTCTTGTTTTACCATAGAACAGGAATATTTGTGTCGACCCTAATATAACCTGGATGAAGTATGCCACAAACTCCCTGGACTCTGATTCCATGCTTGTCAGCTATCTTGCGATGATGAATTCAGCTCTCCCCGTGCCCTCATGCTGGGAAGGCAGTGGCCCATGAGATGAGCAATATTCACATCACGGTAGAGGGGTGGACAGCAGATGTTAAGAACCTGGGCTTTTGAAGTAAACAGACCTATGAACAAATACCAGCTTCTCCACAACTTACCTGGGCAAATTTTGGCAAGTTACTCCATTTAAACTCTAAATTTCTATATAAAATCCATCTCCTAGGATAGTAGGGCCAGCCTCATGGTAATAGCTCAATGCATATTTTCTGGTAATTAATAAATTGCTTCTGTGATTTGTCAGCCACCAGCAGGAAGTCTTCCATGATTCTTTCCTCTCCCATGCAGAAAAACCATTCCCTGGCTCCTCTGAGTTCCTACCGTACTTCTTCTCCATCTCTTTTGGGGAAATAGGTGACCTGGCTTTCTATGTGCCGAAGACAGTGTTCAGTACTTTATGTACATTTTTTTTTCATTTAATCAAGATAACACTGTGAGGTTAGTACTATTATTATCTCCAGTTTTTCACAGACGAAAAGAGGAAAAATTTAATGAGGTCGAGAACCTGGTCGGGGTGCCTGGGTGGCTCAGTCAACCAAGCGTCCGACTCTTGGTTTCAGCTCAGGTCATGAGCCGACTTAAAAATAAATAAATAAATAAATAAATAAATAAATAAATAAAATTTTTAACTCGTTTTAAACTCTTAATTGCTTTTGCCAAGGAGCTAGAAGAGCTTAAAGATGTGAAACTTGGGGTAGAGATTAGTGGGAATTCCCAAATTTCCTTATAGGAAGGGTTTGGGAATAACAATTTTATTGCAATTGAGGTGGAGGGGGAGGGAAGGGCAAGGATTCTTTGTTAATTAGCATAAAGCTATATTTTCATAGGAGGCTCACTATTTTGTAATCAGGTTCTAGTGTTATTTGTGGATTGCCAATGGATATTATAGGGGCACATTAAAGGGATAATTGCTCTTCTGTTTGAGGATATATTTTTAAATGTGTATTCCATGAATCTGTGTGTGGACCAGTCTTGCTTACCACTTTTAAAAGTGATTTAAACATCAATGAAGTGAAGTCTCAAATTTATAAAAGACACCAAGACTTTCTGGCAATGGCAAAACCAACCTGACAAGAATAAACATCAAGATCTCACAGAGCTGTGTGAGTGGGCAGAGAACATTTACGCTCAGTGGAGGCAGTTCACATAATGCCAACAGGAAAGAGAACCCACCTTGTTCTCGGGAGACCAAGGCTTCTGAGTGCAGACGTGATCCAGGAAGAGGATGATGGCATCATCGCAAACCATTCCCTGAAGAAGTCGGTCCAAAGTATTGTGGCAGTTACAAAAGCAAGCATCATCAGGAAGGATGTTAAAAACAAAATAGAAAGCACAGTGTTACGAGTGCTCGTACACACGCACACACATAGACACACAGAGACACCAGAATTCATCTGCTCCAGAAGCACTGGATAGAGTTCCAGTCATTCAACCTCAAAAATGTCATAACGAAACTGGAACATATCCAAAGAAGGTCACTCAAAAGTATTAAGGTTTGCAAAGAAACTAGAGAGACTTTAAAACCCTTCAGCCTGAAAAGACAAAATATGAGAGTTGGTGGGCCAGTGTCTATAAAATCATAGAGGGTGCTGATAGAGCGAACACAGATTGTGACACCGAATCCCAGCAAAGCAGACTTAGAAGCCCTGGTGAAATTAAAATAAAGTATTTTTAGGGCAATTTATGTTTTCAAATGCTACTTTATAAAGCAGATTACTAATAAACTAGGGAAAAAAACCCTTAACTCTAAGAGAGCCTATAGCAATGAGCGCGTAATAACTTCTGATGCAGTTATAGCTAAACTATATGCTCAACCTTTCGATGTCCATGTTATGAAAGACATCCAGCAAGCTCCCTTTCATTCTATTCTTTGTAGACCCCAAGAGAGGAGATGCTACATAAAATTAACTACTGGTTTAATACATACGGCATATCTGGCAATTCCCAAACTGATGAGTCAAAAGAATCACCTGTGGATCTTTGAAAACAAAAACCAAGCCAAAACAAAACAAAACAAAACAAAAACCAGATTCCCAGGTCTAATTCAGTAGATGGGGGACTTGGCAACTCTAAGAGGAAAATATTTTCCCTGAAAAAATCCAGAGTGTAATCTGATTGGCTGGATTTGAATCATGTCTCATCCCTGAACCAATCACCGAGAGGGGAAAATGAGACCCTCCTCTTGCCTTGGCGTGGGTCCTGTATCCTCCAGTATGGTGGGAGTAGGGTTCTCCCCAGGAAGGAAAGTGGGTAACGAACGTTCATTCTCCCCTTCTTCCCAAGTAACAGAACCTCAATTATATTAGGGGAAGTAGATGCCCAACTAAACGTTTATATTCCTCAGCCTCTGTAACTACGGCCATGTGGCTAATTCTGGCCACTGAGTACATAGAATAGGAGTCAGGTATAGGATTTCCAGAAAGCTTCTTTAAGGGAACTGACTCTACAGAGAAGTGCACTCTCTTTCTCTCCTTCCTCCTTCCTACTGACTGAAATGTGAATATGATGACTAGCATGGAGCCACCATCTTCTGACTGTGGGAATCAAAGCTAGAATAAGCTTGAGTTTCAAATGATCCCATGCAGTGTCCTACCAGGCCAGGATTTCCCACCTCCTGACTTTTACAGAAGACAATAAACCCTCATTAGTTTTGGTGACTTTTTAGTCTTTGTTCCCTATTTTAAGCATCTGAACCTAATTCTCTCTGAAACTGTAGGATTCTGTGACCAGATGTGTGATATTGTGATTAATAAGATGTATTGGTCTCTGTCCCAGTTCCTGACACAGGAGTCCTGAAACCCTTGTAATTTTCCAGTTAATAGAAGTGTCTTTCATTCTAATGAGGTGACTCTGGGTGGGCTCTTGGATGGCTGCTGGGTGAGGGCTGGTCCCCCGAAGAAATAAGTCATGATTAGAAGCTTGGAATTTTTAGTTCTACCTCTCATTCCCCTGACAAGTGAGAAAGGCTAAAAAAAAAAAAAAAAAAAATGGAGTTAATGATCCGTCATGCCTGTGTGATGAAGCCTCCATGAAAAATCCCAATAGTTTAGGGTTCAGAGAGCTTCCAGGTAGGTGAACACATCCCTGCCGGGAGTATGACACATCCCAGCTCCGTGGTTAAAGAAGCTTCTGCACTCGGGACCCTTCCAGATCTCGCCCTGTCTGTTTCTTCATTTGGCTGTGTAGTTCTTCATTTGTCTGTATCCTTTAATAGATCCTTTCATAACTGGTAAACATAAGCGTTTCCCTGAGTTTTGTGAGCTGTTCTAGCAAATTAATGAAACCTGAGGAGAGGGCTATGGGCACCTCTGATTTGTAGCCAAGTTGGACAGAAGTTGTGTGTAACTTGGGGACCCGCTACTTGCTGTGGACATCTGAAGCAGTCTTGGGGGACTGAGGGCTTAACCTGTGGGATCGGACACCATCTCCATGTAGATGGTGTTAGAGTTGAATTAAATTGTAGGACACCCAGCTGGCATCATAGAGAATTGCTTTACGTGGGAAAAACCTCCACACATTTAGTGACCGGAAGTGTCTGAAGAGAAGCGTTCTGTGTGAGTAGTCAAGGAGATACATAGAAGAAAGACTCACAGGAAGGAAGAACTGGAGTGTTTCCAGTCCGGATGTAACTGAGAGGCGAGGCTGACCAAAACCCCAAGTATTTCTGCACTCTGCAAAGTCTCTTTAAATGTCATCCCCCACAGCCCTGAGCATTCTATTTTTTTGCTCTCTGTTCTATACCTTGAAAAATACTTTTGCCAGGCCTTCTGAGGAATTTGTCTTTCACTCTTCCAAAGCTAGGCACAATTCATCACCTACAACTCTGGCATCCTTTTTGCTTCTCTGTGAAAAACCACCCTGCCTTCCAAACTTTTCAAGATTTAGTCCACCCCAAAACACTTCTACACCAGCCCCACTCTAGTCTAAATCATCAAACGTAGCTATCCTTTCAACTCAATCTCTCTGACTGTTTCCATGTGTATTAAATAGTTTCAATCAATAGTTTTCACACATTTTTTAGCCACAAGTCCCTTGATTCAAAAACCACAGGCCTCTAAGACATCCACGTAAGATTATGCAGGTTGGCCATGCATTTTTGTCATTGCCTTTCTGATTGGCGCCTTTTAGAATTGTACAGGGTACAACCTGCCCCAAAATGCAGCGACACCCTTCCCTGGAGAGGAACAGAGGAACAAATTTTGAAAAGCATTGCACTGATATTTTCAATACATATAATCAATAAAAGACCCGTCTTTAGAATATCAAAGCACTCCTTATATCAACCAAAAAACCCATAAATAACTCACCTGAAAACTTGGCAAGAGATTTGAATAGGCACTATGCAAAAAAAAAAAAAAATCCTTTGGCCAATCCACCTAAGACAAGGACTCACCCTCTTGAGGAATCAGACGATGAAAATTAAAATCATAATAAATAATCATTTCACATCCACCAGATAAGTAAAAACTAAAAAGTTTTTAGTTTTAGTAAAAACTAAAAAGTCTGACAGTATCAATTGTTGACAAAAATATGGTCTACTACAATGGAATACTATAAAATACAATAGAGTACTATTTTGCTTGAAAACAATGAACTATCACCGCACTCCATAACTTTGGTGGATCTATCTCAAACAACATTTTCTCTGCCAAAATGAAAACATTAATATTCTTTTCAAAAACTATTTTATATTCTATTTTACGGATCAATCTTAGTGATTATTTTGATGGTATTGCTCTGTTGTGAAGGTTAGAGGCAGATGAAAAAAGGGCTGGATTGGAAAAATAATTTCAGCAGTTGTTGACAACTATAATGTTTTTAAGATGGGGTCCTGAGACTAATTTGGGGTCACACTGTTGCTTCTTATGGTCTTACATTCAAACAGTTTCCACATAGGATGTGGCAGACTGTGTTTTCCCCAAATGGCTGCAACAATATTTCCCATCCCATGTGCTCTTCCAGAATCTTGCCCCTCCTTCATCTCCTCTTTGAACAGAGGTAGACCTTGGCATACAGCAGAAGTAAATTCTGAGCCCAGGTTCTAAAAATCAATACAGTTTCCACCTGGCTCTCATACTTGGGAGTTTCACCTACAGAACTCGGACACAGTACTGTGAGAAAATTTAGGCCACATGGAGAAGAACCAGAGTCCCTGGCCCTAACCCCTGGCTGAGCTCCCAGCTGACAGCCTGCACCAACTTGCCAGCCATGGGAAAGAGCCATCTTGGAAATGGAGCCTCTGGCCCACAGTCGAGCTGCTCTAGATAATAAGACGCTGAACAGAGATCAGCCTTCCCTCCAGAGGTCTGCTCAAATGCAGACATAGGAACAAAATAAATGATTGTCATGGTTTGAAGCCACTAAGTTTTGTTCGTGGTTTGTTACATAGCAATAGTAACCAGAACATAAGGTAAAGGGGCATTCCTGGTAAGGGACACCTGGGTGGCTCAGTCGGTTAGTTATAATTGTCCTGGGAGCTATGTGCTCCCCCAAATCCCCTTCTTTGCCCTCTTCTCTTTCTTCCTTCTCCTGTTAATATTTGCTGTAGGAATTGCACTGGACCTAATGAAAAATGCTTAATCTAATAAATACCTAGATTGTCTCCAAAAACAGTAAAGAGGGAATTCTAGCTTAGAAGAAGCAACTTTTTTCAGACTTGCTTGATGCTTTTTAGGATGTTATCAAATCATGAATGATATTTTCTCTTTCTTCCTTTGTGTGTCCGAGGATTCATTTTTGAAGATACGGTGGTCCAAAACTTCTCCTAAGAAGCTTTGGCGATAGATACACTTACACTCTTGAAAGGTATTTTCCATGACAAAATAGGGAGGTGGGTGGGCCAAATTGCATACATGTGGCCTATTAATACTCTCCTGTATAAAATACCATGTCTAAAATGTTATTTTGACTATTGCAGCACATAGGGACATACAAGGGCCTGCCCCATAGTTCCTTGGGGGTTCTGCTTTGATTTGGGACACTAGCAGAAAGATTAAACAATCACACTTAGTATGACATTGCCAGGGCACCTGGGGTGCCTCAGTTGGTTAAGCATCTGACTCTTGATTTTGGCTCAGGTCATTGATCTCAGGGTTGTGAGATCGAGTCCTGCTTCAGCTCCATGCTGGGTGTGGGGTCTGCTTGCGATTCTCTCTCTTCCTCTCCCTCTGCCCCTCTCCCCCCTCCTTCTAAAAAAGGGAGGGGGGATAAAATGAGATTGCCTTCAGCCTTCAAGGGCTTGGTAAGTCTTCCATTGCCTTCTATTTTAACCTTGTTTCATCGAATCAGTACAACACAGATCAAGGCCTGAGTAAATATTTGTGGATTGTTTGAACTTTGTTCTGTGCCCCTAAATACTCTTAGGAAATCAGTTTTGGACTTTAAAGAAGTTTGAAGATCCCAACTGCAGAACTAGACTGATTCAGGGCCAATTGCAGTAAGAACACAAGAGTAAGGGTATTTGAAAGTCTGCAGGATCTTTCGGAAAATGATTATTACTGTGTGAACACCTGCAAACAAATTTATACCCAAAGCAATTCTTTTGAAGCAGTTTAATCTGAAGAATGATTTTTTAAGATGAATTTTCAAGAATACTTAACAGCCAGCTACCAAATAATCTGCCCTTGCTGTGTTTCACTTCTCCACTGGTTTCTAATTTGCCTCTCGTAGTCTGCAAACCTTGCTGTATGTTCTCTCCCTCTCTCACTACCTCCTTCCCCATTTCTTCTGTCTCTTCCCCCTCTCCCTGTCTATCTCTCTCCTCTCTCTCTTCTCCTCTTCCTCTCTCTGTCTCCCCCCTGTCCCCCACCTTCTTCTCCCTGTCTCTGTCTCTCCCCCTCTCTCTCTTCCTCCTTCTCCGTCTCTCTGTGTGTGTGTATGTGTGTGCCCCCCACAAACCAGCTTTCCTGCAGGAGGAATCAGAATGAGGACATGAATTTCTTTGGGGTCAGTTCACTGTGTAATCCTGAAAGGGGTACGTGGGCAGGGGTCTGGGTCAACTGGACAGCAGGCTAGCCATGCTAGAGATCCTTAGGTAAATCAGTTTTGTAATTTATGTGCTCATGGGCCCCAAGATAGGGCAAGTTCTCCACAGAGAGAAAAGGTAGAAGCCTCCAGGCAGATGCCACAACTCTCTGGTGACACATCCGCGGGGGACCCTGTGGCTCTCTCATGGTTTTACTGTTGAATTTGGGTTTGATTTGACAGGTCACTTAATCTCTGCTTCCTCCACTTCCTCAGCTATAAAATGGGGTCACCACTTCCTAGTCTATATCGGAGACCTTGTAAAGATGAGCAAAGGCTGCTGTTTATAGCAAGAAGAGCTAAAGCTTCAAAGCTCAGTTCTACCACTTCCCATTAGATGACTTCAGGCGCCATTGGTCTCTCTCTGTCTCAGTTTCCTCCCTGCAACATGAGGATGATAATAGGAACCACCCCACAGGGCTCCTCTGAGGTTGGAATGAGCTGATATTGTGCACGAAGTACAGTATCTGATACCTTCCGTAAATGTCACTTGTTCCTCCTGCTCTGTACCTCATTTGTCATCAAACAAGTGTCGCCAATCCATGACCAGAAGGCTGGAATTATAAGAGAATCCTAGAATGAAAGGGGAAGGCTCTCATTTTACAGACAAGAAAGAAGAAACTAGTGAGGTCAGGTGACTGGCCCAAGGCTATCTGGTGCATGAGTGAGAAAGCAAGAGCTAGAGTTCAAGGCTCCTAATTGTTGGGTCAGGGTCCAGTCCAATTTTCACTCCTTTGGAGGCTGTGCTGATCTTTCTATCCCCAGATAACCCTTTCTCAGTCTGATTGTTAACCTCAAGACTAGTCGATCCCATGAAGCAGTGCATTCCCTAAGTCTCTTAGAGCCCCATGAACCCTGAAGATAACCTCCTCTCTGGAAAGGCAGCACCCCCCACCCCACCCCGGGCCCCTGCAGAAGGCCAGGAAAGGTAAGGCTTTCTCCTGAGGAAGAGACCTCAGGAAGCCACTAGCGGGGACAGCAGGTGAGGAGGGGGGCTGGGGAGCTGCAGCTGTTGGCAGAGGTTTCCCTAGTAACCGTGCAGGCTCCGCTCAGGAAGCGAGCCCAACTCCAAGAGGCAGAAAGACTGCCTTCCCCAGCCCCTGCAAGCACAACGGCGCCAAAGAGATGGAGGTAAGGCCAGGAGAAAGGCAGGCGCGGGGCGAGGTGGGGGCCCATGCTGTCAGTTAGAACCTTCCACCTCGCATAGAAGAAAAAGAAAGCAAGAGAATAGCTCTTTGAATCTTCTGGCCTGAGTAAACCGTAAAAACCACCCATTTAATATGAGTCCTTTTGTGGCCGTAGAGGGAAGCAGGCACCCCTCTGTTACCAGCCTTATGAAACAATATGCCAGAAGACGGGGGGGCAGAAATCCCAAACGCTGCAACTTTATGGGGGCCCTAAACTCTTCTTGCTCCCGCTCCTTTATTCAGACTGATGACAAAGACCATTTGCTACCAATGTATTGGAAACTTTTTTTTCACAGCTTGAGCTGCTTAAGTGCGGGGCGCTCCTTCTCCCCAAATCGCTGTCAGACACTTGCTGAATGGGCCAGGCTCAATTATGCTCCCCCCACAGGTTCAGCTCACACTGTGACCCTGCATGGCTTCCTGCTATTCATATGTGTTACTTCCCCTTTGTGGTAATGGCTTGTGGCACTTGGCCAGAAAACATTATTAATTTCAGAAGTGGACTGACAAACAACAAACCCACAGTGAAACGAGAGGAAGTGCTGGGGAGGCCAGCTGTCGGCTGGGGCAGAGCAGTAGGAACTCAATGTATGCAGGTTCCAGGAGGAAAGGAGATGATAATCCACAAAGAGGAAATGCACTAAAATTATCCACCGCCCAGAGGAAAGAAAAAAGAAAGAAAAAAAGAAAGAGAAAAGAAATCAGAGAAAAGAAAGGGGGCGGGGGGGAGCACGCAGCTACTTGAGCTGCAGCTGGACAGGAAATTGCTAACGCTGCTTGCAAATCCCTACTTTGAACAGGCAGTTTAGGGAATGCCAGGAGCGGAAACCGTTCAGAACTGGATTAACACGAGCCAAGTTGAACTGCAACCCACTTCTCCTTTCTAAGCTCTGGCTGACTTGGGGCACCCAAATGGGAAAGACTGAGTTGGTATTTTTCTGCACTGTTTCTGTTTGCTTTTTATGCATGCTTAGTCGCTCAAAGTCACTCTGGACGGTTTGATCTGATTGTTCTAAACTCAGAGCCGCTTGCCTCCTAGAACGTAGATCACCAAACCATCCCCCTGGCATCTCAACTTGCACCCCGTGGGTGAAAAGCTCCTCTTTCTCCTTGAGGCAGGTAAAGGGACTAAGTTCATTTGAAAAGAGCCTGGAATGTAGGTATGTTCTACTTCTTTTGATTTCATACACCTGCCTTTTGTTTTGGTTTGTGTATTTTTACGCTTGGGACAAGGAGAGGGCATGTCCCAAGGAAAATGACAGGGTGTTAAGGCTTTACCTTGAAAGGCACTGTTTGAAATAACCTTGACATAGGTTCAATAGTGGTTTCTGGCCCACATTCTAAACCAGTGAAGCACAAAGCACATTAGAAAGGGACTGGCAAAGTGTGATCTCAAGTGCCAACGTGAAATTTTAAAGCCCACATCCAGGCTCAATGAGCTTAGCTCTGCCTTGCCACGTGTCTGAGAAAGGCAAGGGGGAGTCATCATCCCTGATTCATTTGGTATTCCGACACCAGGATAATTTGCAGGTGGAATTGCCATGGAAACAAACTGGGAAGAGAAGTATCCCTATGTCCTCCCTGGCCTGTGTATTATTGAGTAGAAGACCCTGGCAGGGAAGGAGAGAGGTTAACACTGTGAGTGTCTTCTTATTCTGGCACCCCCCTCCCCCTTTATGACCAGTCATGAGCAGCCAAACCTTACACCTGAGCAAGGTATGCTCTACGCCTTCATTTTCTTCAAGAGCATTACTATTTTCTTAAAGAAGCCAGAACCGTATTCATAAAATATTGTCGGGACACATAAGAGGCAGTTCGTTCTAGGAGGTCATCTTCATTTGAAGCAAAAGATCAATTTCATAAACTACACCTGAAAAACATTCCTGGGGTTACTAAAACCACGGGAACTCTGCCCCGCTGTTCCTACAGGACTTTACAAGTCACTGGCGCTCCCCCACTCAGAGATTCCTTAAAAGTATCATTTCACATGTAGGTACAATGAAGGAGAGATTTAAAAAAAAAACACACACACATTCAATAGCCAAAATAGTTATTTATTAATAATTTAAGGTTTTACATTCTTATAATAAATTTCAGCTCAAAACTTTACACCATGAACATATGGAGCAACCTAACTCTCTTTTCACAATCATATGCACTTACTTCATCCATCAGACGGGGACCCATGCTCGCACACACACTTCCAGTTTTATACAAATTTTTTTTTTAAAAAGGAAAGAAACCAACCCAAAGTATTGCATTTGAGGTGACACTCCCTGAAGAATTTTGTACAGAGGTAATATACTGTTTAGCACAGCTGAAGTTTAAAAAAAAAGTGAGCCCATGATTTTGGTGTCTTTCCAAGATATCCCCTTTGAGACAACACAAGCCAAAATATTTACAAATGTAAGGCATAGTCAAACTACATTAAGAGGGGAAAAAAAAAATCACAAGGAAGATATATGAAAGAGATTAAAGGCTGCACCATACCAAGGTCTCAGTGATAAGTGTCCATGAAAATGTCATTCAGAGTTGGTGAAGTCGAGCATGCTGCAAATATATCCTTTGGATTAGAAAAGAGCAAATGTTTCTATTTTTTGTTGTTGTTGTTTTAAGAAGTGGCATACTGCTCTTTCTCCCTTTGGATGATTTCTTTTAAACCCATCAAAGAAAAAACAAACACAGTTCAAACAAACACTGTCAAGTGATTTAAGATCAAATATTTACAATAATCAAATGGAGTATCAGATTTATTTTATTTATTATTATTTATTTTTGTTTTGTATTTTTTATTTTTTGCAAACTGATACTACAAATACAGAGCTGAAACCTCTCTTTGGCTCCTCTATATGCAATATTGAATCAGTCTTCACTGAAGACAATGTAGAGTCAGTTCCAGATGCAGAAGGAAACAGTCACACAAGGCCCTAAAGAACACACGCTCCTACCCCTACCATTTGGTCCTACCCTATATACCTGGAAACCCTCAAATTCCAGTCCCTGCATGGGTAGGCTGTACACGTAGGAATGGAGCAAACCTACGGCCTGGATCTACATAGCATGTTCTGGTCTTCCAACAAGAGCGGAGCAAATCTCTCCCATCATAATAACCAATTCCACATGTGGGAACCTTGTCTAATACAGACAACTGGAGTCGTTTTGACCCCTGGGGCCACATACAAAGAAAGCAGCCCAGCTGATGCTGCCAAGAGAAACGGCTAAAGGAACGGACACATCCCACCAAGGGGATGTGGGGCCTTTCACGTGGACTGCAGGGAGTCCACCTGGTAGACATTCTGGTTGGAGGGGGTGGTGAAATAGAGCGGCTGCGCAGGGACCCGATTGTCACAGGGGCTGCTGAGTCCAAGCGTCCTCTCGAAGTCCAGCAGCTGGCCCATGAAGTTGAAGTTGGGGGAGATGTTGGATTTCTTCATCTTGACAATGTCATAAGCATCGTTCATTGACAGGTTGAGCTTCTGCATGAGATAAGCCACAGTGACAGTGACCGAGCGGCTAATGCCGGCCAAGCAATGCACCAAGACACCACAGTTTTTGCCCCGGGCTTCATCTGTAAACACAAAAAGAAAAACAAGATTTCAGCAGACCAAAAACCACTCTTTGTGAACGATCGCTCTAAAAACTGAATTTTAAAAAAAGAAGGAAAGAAAGAAAAAAAGAACCGCGTGTGGCAGTTGAGCCCCACAAGCAGCAGCAGATGCATCATTGCGATAAAACATGTACACTGGGCACAATTACATAGTTCAGATATTTTCTGAAAAGGGAGCTTTTGTATTAAGTTTCTGCCAACAAAAAAAAAAAATCCTTAATGTGTGCATTCTTTGCCTCAGCATGTGAATACCAGAAACCCTGCAATATGGTCTTGAATGCCTTTTATACAGACAAGCAGACTGCAAGGGTCTATTAAATTATTCTCCAACTGTTGTGCCGCTAACAATGGAGGTATTCAGGCATTTTAAAAGAGAGAGGGAAGTCACAGGGGACAGCCCATTAGGAGGAACAGGATGTCGACATGGCCTGAAAATGAGTTCCTTTGTAATAGGAAATGCATTACAATGCCTGGAGATTCGCTTCTCCAGGCTTCCAGCCCACAGTCCTTCCTGCTGGGCTCAGGTTACCCTCACTGTCTCACTGTTAACCAGTATCACAGTAACATTCAACTGGATTACACCATCTAGCATTCATAGCACTTTCCAACAACTAACCCCATGTCCTAAAGTAACTCCCAGATCTTTTAAAATTATAAAGCAATGCTAAAATTCCTGTCAGTAGTGAGTACTACTTCCATCTAGCCGGTCCCAAGTCCAAAGACTGTGAGAAAATCTTGTTGTCTGATCATGTACAGCCTGCTTTCAAATGACTGAATTCAAAGACTCAAGAAACCCCATTTCAAATACACCTGTGGTCTGCAGCCATGTCAAAAAGGCACTTTTTCTTTTCTTAGTGAGAGGATAAACCAGAATTAAGAACCCCCTTGTAACATTAGAGACCCGCACTCCGACAAGCTAGCAAGCAGCAAGAGAGATTAACAGCTTAAATTCTATGAATGGCTAGGAATTTTGCATTTAGAAGTCTGAGGAAGGACTGTTCATTAGTCTCACCTATGAAAGAAATGGCCTCAGGGAAAAACTGGGACAGGTTTTGACTCCAGTGATCCGAGATGGGGATCTGCTTGTATTTAAACTCTCCTGCGTTCTCAAAGAGATTCGGCAAATTGGGGGTGACGTTCAAGATGTACTTGATGCCGAACTCCTCCAACACGTCCAGGTTGGTGGAGTCCTTGGCACAGCCCAAATAGAGGAAGGGCAAGATCTCCACGGGGAAGGAAGGCTGGCTGTTGGACAGCGGGCTGCCATCCGAGTCCGTTGCACTATTGGGGTCTCGGTCAAGGTCAGACTCAATATCCGAGGAGGAGTCGGAGCTGATCCGCAGGCCCCCGAGCCCCAGCACTGGCAACGGTGGCGAGCTGCTGCTACACGAGCCGTCTAGATTGGTCTCGCAGTGCAGGGCGAACTCGGCTTGGAACTTACTGAAGCCACCTGCCAGGACGAGAAAAGCAATCGTTGTAACCTGAGATCCCGTAGTAGTTTTCACAGCTTGTGAGAGCCGCAACCGGGCGCAGGAAACACCATAGCACCCTACGAAACCCCCTGCACACAGAGCCAATTATAAGAGAGAGACACTTAAATGTATACCCTTGGGAGTGGAACGAACAGGCCCGCCTTCCCTGGAAACCCTTATTCTTTTAAATCCGGAAATGCACAAAATGGCAACTTTTCTAAATATTTTGAGGGGCTAGGGGATGCAATCTACACCCCCAGTGACCTCTACTGTACTGCAAATCGTAATTCGAAATCGAACGACAGAATGCAGGGACAGGTGGAGGATATTACGGGTAAGCAAGAGGACAACTCGTTAGAAAGAAACAACCCGTGCCTGTGGCCGGAAGCTGGTGGATTCTGCGCCAGCCTGCTCGCGGGTGCGGGACGCCGGAGGTTCGCAGCCGGGAGCCGGCGGAGGGCCCCCAAGCCCGGCAGCGCGACTCAGAAGCGCCAGGCGAGCGCAGCAGGGGCACTTGGCAGTCCGCGTGCCTCGCCCGCACCCACCCCACAGCCCCGCGACCCCCGCCCGGCCCCGCGCGCGGGACTCCCCTGGCGCGTACCTTCCAGGTAGAACGCCCGGCAGCCCTCGTCCTTGAGCTTCTTGAGCAGCAATCCAAGCACCGACTCGCCGCCAGTGTTCTCGTTCCAGTCGCTGCTACTCTCGTCGTAGAGTACTACCGTATCGGTGCCGCAGCGCCGGGTGAAGCGGTCGCGGTCCTCGCCACGCGTGAAGAGCGCGCGCACGGGCAGGTTGCCCTTTTGCAGGCGCCGCAGCATGATGCCCGGGATGGCCACGTTGATGGCCGACTCGATGTGCGACGACTCATACAGCTCCTGCGGCCGGCAGTCCATCAGCAGCAGCCGCTCGTTGCCCAGCTCCAACTGCTCGTTGAGCCACGCCACGGTCTTGCTGATCGCCATTTCCGACGCGAAGGGCACGGGTCTGAGCGTATCTATCATGGGGGTCGAGCTACCGGAGAGGGCGGGTGCCTACCAGACGCCCCTCGGGGCAGGCATAGGCCGAGCGCGCCGCGCGAAGCTGCCGCTCTGCGAGCGGGGGTTTAATTCCACCTTGCCCTTCCCAGACCGGGTTAGCGGTTGGGGAAAGCGAGACAGAAGTGAAGCCGGCTGTTCCCTCTGCTCCCGGCTGCAGCCGCTCGCTCTTGGTGTCAATGAATCTCTTTGAATGAAGCTGCCCAGACAGTTTTGTTCCTCCCCAGTGAATGAAATCCAATTAATTCGGACTCCCTGCTACTAAGGAGGGGAGGGAAAGAAGAAAAAAAAAAAAAAAAAGTCCAGCGGCTCCTAATCCCTCCCTTCAAGGCTGCACCTCAAATCCACCCGGGCGTCTTTCTCCTCGAATTATTCAAACCTCGATTTGCTCACTCTCCCTTGGACTCAGCCCTCGCACACCCCCTGCGCGAGGCAGCTCCTCAATGGATACAAACAGCGAGCGTCTCAATGGATACATTCTCTCGGCCAGCCAATGAGCGCGCTGCGGAAGGGGCTGTTGCCGTGGGGACGGGCCGGCTGGAACAGGTTGTGTTGATGAATTGTTAATGAGTTTGTCATTCACAAAAACGGAAAGGAATTTCCGCTCCGGATAAGCCCCAGTGCAAACAAGCTGCAGCAGCGGGCTCGGCGGGAGGAAGGAGAAAGAAGAGGAGGCGGCGGCGGAGGAGGAGCAGGGCACATAAACCAGGGCACTTCAGTTGTCTCATGTTTCCTTCTGTTGAGAGTTCACACTTTGCGTCGGAACTTTTGCGCACAAATGGTGCAATTAGCAGGCACAAAAGCCCTTGTTCGTGACGCCTGCGCTCGCAAGCTAGCTTTAAGAAAACTTGTGCTTTTTTTTCCCTTTATATTCCCTTTAAACTCATTTGGACCGGAGTTCGCCTTAACCCCCCTCCTCCGCCCTCCTTTAGGCGGTGTGTGGCATTTGTTTGCCAGTTTAAAAAGCCCAGCTCTGTTTGCTCCGATGTTCTTTTAGCTGAGGCTGTGTTGGGGCTGGTGAACTGCCTGGGCTTTAGTGACCGATGAGGTGTTAAATGCTAATCCAACATCTTTCGAAACAAACTAGGATTTTGTTGAAACATTTTAAAGCAAGCAAACAAACAAATGCCTGGTTGTCCAGATAATAGGAAGAAAGGATTTTTTCTTAATAGCATTTAAATTACTTTATTTTGTTTTTAAACAGTGGAGCCTGCAGAAACAAACTGGTTGGACAGTCCGATGCTTTTATTCCTCTCCAGCGGCCTGGGGCGTTATGAGCCATTGTTCCGGGGATCCAAGTGCCCCCCCCCCCGCCCCCGCCTTCCCGCGGTCACCCACCGCGCGCTGGGGGATTGCGCTCGTTAATCATTTCTGGGCAGCAAGCTCGGCTTCCGACAGAGGAGCCGGTCTGGCGGGGCTGCAAGGGCTAGGTGCATTTAGGGCGTGCGGGAGCCTGGCGGGCTGTCCTCACCAGCGGCGAGGCTTGCGGGAGCTCGCGCAGGCTCGGCGATTGGTCACGTTGCACAGAGAGACCCGACCGAGGGGAGCCTTCTGTCCCACCCTGGCTAACCCCCTCCCCTGCGGGTCGCCGGGCACTTGCGGAGCACCAGCCGCGCCTGCGCGGTGCGTTCCTTGCCTAGCACCCCGCCACCCCCGCCTCCTGGCTCAGCTGGTGCGGGGTGTTGGGCGACCCTGCGGAGGGGTGCGGAGCCAAACGCTCGACTCTGGGGTTCCGTCACGGCCTGGGGTGGGTGAGGGTCGAGGAGGAGTGCCTGTCGAGACCCCCGGCTCGCAAGGAGGGCTGGGAGTCGCAGAGAACGTCTCCGCCGCTCTGCAGGGCCCGCAGGTAACTGGGGAAGTGCCGGCCAGGCCAGCGCGCCGCGTTCCGCCGAGGCGCCGCCGGGCGGACTGGCCGGGAACCGGATGGAGGCGTGGCCGGGCGGGGGCCGCGGCGGCGAGGAGGCGCATTCCCGGCGCGCAGAGCTCTATTGTTATATAAAAGTGCCGGGGCCTGCCCCTCCCGAGCGGAAAACCACCTGTGTGCGGCCGGCGCGGCGCTGGGGCCGGGGGGGCGCGGGGGGGGGCCGGACTTGCGGCCGGAAAGCGCGGGCCCTAATCCGGCCTCCCCTCCCTAACCCCCGGCGGAAAAGAGGCCGCGCATTGTCCCGCCGCCGCCCGGGAGGCGGAAGCGGGGGCAGCGGCTCGGCGGGGAGCGTCTTCCCCCGGCGCCCCTCCCGGCGCCCACCGCGAGTAGAGCGGAGGGCACCTGAGGTCGCGGGGTCTCCCCCAGTCAGACGCCCCGCACCCACGGGCCTGCCTGCTGACGCCCCGGCTCCAATTTGCATTTTTAGTCACCCGCCTCTTCCCTGGTTTGGGGAATGTAGGCTAAAAAAAGGCGGCTGCGAGGCCCAGGTTGCCAATTTTGGAGCTCTGCTGCAAGCAGGCCGCCCCTGGAGGAGCGTGTTTGACGAAGGTGGGGGTTGCCGCGCGCTCTCCCCGCGCCTTTTTTGGGCATCCCTTGGAACAAAATTCCCATATTTCACTGGATATCATCTAGTTCCAACTGGAGGAGGCCTGCGCCGGAGTTGACGCCTCCAATCTGCCCCCACCTGTTACAGGCTTTTCCCACCCCGAGACTTTTCAGTCACTGGGACCTGGGGGCGAGGCAGGACGCCCTGCAGGGGAGCTGCAAAGAGCAAAATCTTTCAGCCCGGGATCTCCAACAGAAGAGACAGGGAGGGAAATTGGTTGGTCCTTCGCTATTTTGAAAGTGTACTTACCTGAGCCTGGGCATAGATTGGGGAGGATACTCGCAACACTTCTCAAACCTAAAGATAGAGACAGTTTGACCCGTGCTTCTGAACCCTACGGCAACGGAATGTCGGTCTTTCTCAGCACATTTTATAAAATGGCATTCTGACCACTCGGTTCTAAGAGGTGAGGCATAAAGGGTCCCTGCAACGGGGTGGCCAGGGTTAAAATTGTGTCCCTATCAGTTCCTAAGCGTGTGCCCTTGGTTAAATCCGTTGTGAACGGCATCTTCCACGTGGCCTAATGAAGATGATGAAAATATTCTCTTCGTAGGATCTCTGTGATGGTTAAATGGGTGAAGTGCCCTAGCATGATGTAGATGTGCTATTAGCTGTTGATGTCTTTATTGTTCTGAATTCCCAAACTGCCTACTGTTCTGAGTTCTTATCTAAATGCCCTTTGAGGCTTGCCTAACAGCCCGCCTGGAACTCCCTAGTCTACAGAGAAGCCCTCGGAGGAACTGCCCTAGGCAGTTTAAGCCATCCCAATTTAGCTGTCAAAGGAGGTGCTGTTACAGACCAGGGTCAAAATCCTTTAATATGGTTAACACGGTGTACCCAGCCACCCTTCTCGTTTCTCCCTAACTGGTTCCCTTTCAACACCCTGTTCTCCAGCCACACCGAATTGATAGAGTAGAAATAATAGGTAAATTGGGCATTTACTACATGGAAGGCTACATCTCAATTTCTGTGTTTACATGCATAATTTTGGTCAGTCTTCAGAAAACCCATGTAAATCATCCCCATTCACAGAGATTAAGGAATTTGCGTGAGGTCACTCAGTAACAAACAGTGGAGTCAGGATTTGAGGCCAGACCCTGTACAGACCATTAAGGATTACCTCATACACGTCTCATAGGGTAACACGGAGACCATGCAGCGCACGGTTCCCTGCCAAAAGTCAAAGGACTCAGTTTTACATTTTGAATTTTGACCACCAGGCTTTTCCAGCTTCACATATCCTGTTGCACCCTCCCTATAAATGTCAAAGATCAAAAGTTAGATTTATTTCCCTGCTCCTTTTACATCTGGTGATTTTCTCTGCACTCACGTCTTTATTAGTCAACCATTCCCTAAATGCTTCATATTTTTCTTCCTTAGAGTTTGTTTTAGATTCTAATCCTAACAACTGCCATTGTAATCTAGTGTGTCAGCACAGCGCATGGGCCCGGGCTCCAACCTTAGCTCTGCCACTCACTAGTAGTTTGATAGGGGAAAATCACTTAGCTCCTCTGGGCCTCCATTCATTCATTCATTTATTCCTTCATTCATTTATTCTGGGTTCCAGAAAATCAGGGAATAAAACGGGCAAGAATACCACCTCCACCCCCCCATCCCCCGCCAAAACTTACATTCTAGTGAAGACAGACAATAAACAAAGTAATTATAGAGTATATTCGGAAGTAAAAGTGCTATGGAGAAAAACAAAGCAAGGAAGGGAATTCAGCAGTATGTAAAATTAGGACTAGCTATACCTTCGTTACAGAACAAGGAGGACTAGAGACACAAAAGGTGTAGGGCACAAAGTGAGTATTCAAAAGATGATGTTTTTAAAACTCACTGCCTCCTTCCTGCAGAAAGCTGACTCCCTGTTGCTGGTGATCTTGCCTTGAACCTCATCATCCTGGCCCTGTTGCCCGGGCTCTCAGGAAAAAAGCTCAGAAGAGTTCTAGCTAGCATCAGGAAGGACCACAAGCCGCCTCATTTCCGGAGGCCCCAGTTCCCTGCTGAGGGTATCATTCATGTCCAGAGAACTGTGTTTCCAGACTGGAGAGCGATGCAGGTCATCTCTTACTCCTCATAAGTGCACAGAAGCAACGTGCTACATCCTAACTTCTCTGTGTGTGTGTATTTGTGTGCATACCCCAAGCACCCGTGCTTCAATTCTTCCTTCTTTCATTAGGTGTTTCCCCCTGGAAAGCTCCTTAAAAGTAAGTCTTTTGTTTAGGAATGTTTGCTTGCCTACTGGAGAAGCATTTCAACTCTGCAGAAATTTTCCTGTGTTTTGAGGACACTTGCCATTTACTAGACCCAAAAGGGTCAGCATGACCTTTAATCCTCTTGGAGTAATCTCTGTGAATACAATCACATTTATTAACACATCATGTGAAAATAGTTAAACAGTTTTCCGCCAATAAGGAGAGCGTGTTTTAGAAGGTCTGACTTAAAATGTGGTCTTGTGACATATTCAGGATTCCCTTTTAGAAGTCCCAGGGAGCCTTCAAATTGACAGCCAGTGGCTTTCTGAGCTGCTAAATCTCAGAACAGAATTTCACTGCAGTTGAGAAATGTGTTTGACGTAGTCTGACTTAAAGGGCAGTTGGGGTTCACAAAACTCGAGCTGAGCTCTCCTGACAGGTGCCTCAAAAAGACAGCAAGTTATGTCTGAGCAGCAGAAACTGTGGAACCCAGGAGGACCAAAGGACCGCCAATAGGAAACACCTCTGCACATTTTAGGCTGTGCAGAGGGAAAGCCCAAGGGAGTTTCAAATATGAGCCCCTGGTTTGCTGTCGAACAGCTTGCCCTTTGGTGAGGAGCTGCAGGGTCTAATTTATTAAGCACAGGCTAATGATTGTCCCAAACAATGTGGAGGTTGGGGGAGAGATGGGCCAGATTAGACAGCAACCAACAGGGAGCTAGACAGCAGCAGAGCCAGAATGGCAAAGCCACTGTCACATCTAGGGAGTGGTTGGAGCTTTCCTATAAACGAGATGGCACCGTCACACCTTGCCAGAATGATAGGACCTGAAGAAAAATATAAACTATCGTGAAATTCAGACCTTGGCCCTGATCAGGCTAAGCTTTTAAAAACTATGGTCTTCATCAACTTTCTTGTATTTTTGTTTCCCATCACCCAATGGAATGCACATTAATGTACATTCAGGAGCCCATAGAGACGTCATCTAGAATTTTCCTTTGAAGCTAGACGCTCTAACAAATTCATTTAAAGACACTAATGTTGATTTCTTTTTTCGGATGCTTTCATCCCTTTCCTTCCAGTGGGAAAACATTCATTGATTCTTCCCTCGTATCTTTTATTTTCAAAAAGTAAGAAATCTAAAAGCATATGTAAATGTATATGTAAGAAGTCCTCAGGAAGCTAGCATCTGTGAGTACAGCCAACCCCACTTAACTATTTTTTGTTACTGTCATTGTTGTTTGGAAATGGAACAATGCTTCCCATTGTATTATTTCCAAAGCCCAGCAATATCTTCAGTGGGAAATTAGGCTTACATTGCCTTCCAGGGAGGCAAGGAGCTATATGTAGTCGTCTTTCCAGAAGCTCCTCAGTCATGTCATGAAGCATCATGGATGCTCCCTGGGCATTAGCCATGCTGCATCTACATGCGGAATATTTGCCTTGTGCCTCCTTGTGTGGGCCACAGTTCCTCTGGTGACTTTTCTCCTTATCTTGTGTTCCTTTATTTACGCAGGTGTGAGCAATACAAATAGCTGTTGTGTAAGAGAGACGGATTATTTTTCTAAGTAGGTACTATTTCCTGTCAGCCCTTTTTGCCTCAGCAATCAGGGAAAATGATTGTGCGTGTCCACAATACAAGGCATGCTTCAGCTTAGTTTATCGAATTTAAGAACTTGCAGATCCTCCAAAATATATTGAGGGAACCCCGGGGACATAACTTGTTAAATTTTATTTTGCTGCTCAAGACTGGGAGTTCCAGAGTCAGACCAACCTGGATTCTAATCCTGACTCAGCAGTTTTCTAATCCTGTGGCTCTGGGGGAAATCATATAATCTCCCTATGCCTCAGTGCCCTCATCTGTAAAATGGGGATACTATATTACAGGGCTATTGTAATAGATGACTTCTATTTGTAAAGGGGTAGGAGCAGTCCTGAAACAATAATAATTCATTGACAGTTACCTGTTTTTATTATTAACACACACACAGAGAGAGTTCTTAACAAATAAATATTTACTGACCCTGCTGAAAGGAGATTATATAGTAAAAAACACTAGTGTTAGTTTATTCTCAGGAATAGAAAAACTATCCGTACAAGATTTTGAAAAATAAAATTTTAGATAAGAGTCAATTGCTTTACCATCCCCTTCGCTGGTGATGTCAGTCCCCCCAGAAGTTACAGTTTCTCAGTGTGTCAAGACCTGGATAAATTGGTGACCTTGAGATTGCTGCTTGCTTCCGAGGAATTTCCCAGCAGAGTCTAGGACTCACCTGCTGAAGGGGCAACATGTCTCCCAGCCCACCCCCCATCACTGTCAGCTCAGGCCAGTCCTGTTTGTCTGTTTGTTTGTTTGAAGATTTTATTTATTTATTCTAGAGAGAGAGAGCAGGGGGGAGGAGCAGAGGGAGAGGGACAAACAGACTCTGCGCTGAGCGCAGAGCCCAGTGCGGGGCTCCATCCTGGGACCCTGAGATCATGACCAAAATCAAGAGTCCGATTCTTAACCCGACTGAGCCACCCAGGTGCCCCTCAAGCCAGTCCTGTTAACTTCATGTTCTGCAAGAGGGGACTTGGGAGTGTACCGCCCAACGATGTAACCACTCTCTCTCAGTAATCTGGGTTCTCTGTCTCTGATGGGAACACCCACTTATATACTGGGGCCTTATGCTTTTAAGACCTCCTTACATCTAAGAAACCTCATCTTGGGGCACCTGGGTAGTTCAGTCTGTTAAGCATCTGACTTGGACTCAGGTCATGATCTCAGGGTCCTGGGATGGAGCCCCGCACTATGCTCTGCTCTCAGCAGGGAGTCTGCTTCTCCCTCTCCCTCTTCCCTTCCACCCCCGCCCCTCCTCCTGCACGCTCACGTGCTCTCTCTCAGATAAATAAATAAAATCTTTAAAAATAATAATAATAAAAAGAAACCTCATCTTATGGGAACTTCCTTCCTTTCTCTGATTTCCTGCCCAGCAGGAGCTTTTCGGAGGTGGAAGGAAAAGGGGGTGGGTCCGAGCCAGGTACGAGAGCCACTGTCCTGTGAAATGGAAAGGAATCTTCCATTCGTGGGGGAAGGATGCCCTGCTAGAGGACACATTATGGAAACACTCCTAGCCCTAAGTAAGCAGACCAGCTGCTTAGCACAGTTTCTGTAGTGATTTTTGCACGTGTATGATTCCAAGGTTATTTTTGTTAACCATCTGACGAGCGTGCATCTTTTGATGTATTCCCATCAGGTTTTTCCGGACCTACCAGAACTTTTAGATTCTTTACCCAAACCCCAAAAGTCTAAATGCTTGCTAAGTCATGCCCCACTCTTCCCCTCTTTCCTCTCTCCGACATTTTGCCTAACCCGTTCCCACGGGAAAAGCCTTTATGATGGGATTTCTCTGACTTCTGTTCCATTGTCCTTATGGTGATTTAATTTAAAGTAACTAAGAACTGTAGTACTGTAATGCTTGAGGGAGTGGATACTTAGCTGGGACATTCTTTAATATGTATCAACACCTTCTGCTTAGTGACCAGAGGAGTTCATTTGTTTTTGTTATTGTTGTTGTTGTTTCAGCTTAGGGTAAGAAGTGTTTAAAAATTAGTTCTAAAAAAATTAGTTTTATTGCTGAAATTGGTGATTGTTAGAGGAAGTGTGATAGGACCCTCGATCTTGCAGCCCACCTACTTGTGGGTGGCCTCCAGCCCTGGGTCCTGTAACTTCCCCCCCCCCCCATCCCCATATCCCCTAGGATCCTGCCCCCATGAGATTACAAAACCCACTGGTTTTGATTTGGGAGCACTGCTGCCTTTCCTTTAGGATGGCCCTTTCGTGCAGGGTGCTGTTAATCAAAGCACTGAGGGTAGAGAGAAAGACCTTTCCCAGCCACACACAGTTTGCATAACTGTACTTAGCTGCTGAAACATATATTTTTTTTTTACTTGTTAGATTTGGTATGAGATTTACTTCTAGAGTGAGAGTGAGGTTGAGTGCAGTGAGGAGTGCAACATAAATGGGAGCTCTAACCACTAGAGACCTATGATTTTTGTCAAAGGAATCTGACATTTATTCTACCATCAAATTGGTTCAGAAGGAGAGGTTTCAAAAAAGCATAGATGCCCAAATCCCATCTTCAGTAGTTCTGATTTAAATGATGTAAGGGGGGCGGGCAGGTGTTGGTAGGTCTCAAAAATCCACCAGGGAATTCTCATATGCAACCTAAGCTGAGAACCACTGGCTTGCACGGATCCACAGCATGCATCCCCCATCAATCCCCTTGCCTCGGGAGAGGTTTCCAGCCAGACCAGGGGTCTCGAATGTTTAGAAACACCTTGGAGGTACTTGCTCTCAGTCCAGAGGCCTCACAGGTCTCTAACTCAAGGACTCTGATTCAGAATGTCTAGAGAGGGGCCCAGGCAACTGTTGTAATCTAGCAGCCAGGAGTGGCTCATACAGGTGGTCCAGACTTTGGAAAGCTCCGAATGATATCCCAGACAGCCATGTTGCTCACCCATCAGCTCTAGTCAGGAAGTACAGAAATGTTTTGGCTGGTTACCCGGAATCAAATAGCATGCTCTCCCCACAAACATCAGAACTTCATAACAGAAGAATGTAGTGTTAAACATAACTAATCTGCTTGTCCTTGAAAACTCGATTCATGAGGCCTGAAACTGTACCCAAAACTGCCTGTGGATTTGCCTAAAAGAAGGTTTCTCTTGAAAGCAGCATCAGGTTCTTGAGCACCCATCAGTCGTGTGTCTGGAACTGAAATAATTGCTAGGACATGTGGAAATCAGTCAGGTTTCAGACCCCGCTGTCACTAAAAGGCGGTCTGATTGGGTAGGTTAAACTCCTGTCCAGGTAGCTAGAATGTAACCATAAATATGATCATTGCAACAGAAAGGAAGTGCTGTGGGAGGGAGCAAAAGGAGGAAATGGTTCATGGGCCTTGGATGTTGCAAAGTGTCTCAGAGAAAACGGTATCTGAGTTAGATCCCCATGGATAAGCAGATTTGCCCTCTCCCTCATCCCAGAGGGACAGGAGACGAAAGGCAATCTAGGCTAGAGAGACAGGTGGCATGAAGCAAAGGTTTGGAGCCATGCACATGCATGACAACTGTATGGAGGGCGCAGAGCAGCAAAGAATGTAAGAAAGGTAGTTTAAAGCCCGATGGAAATGGACTTCAGATGCTATGCTAAGGAGTTCGGAATTTTTCATTAGGCAGCGAGAAGTCATCAAAGATATTTATACAAGGGTGTGACATGACTTCAGAATATGATTCTGATAACAAAGAGGTGAGTAGACTGCAGGGGGGAGAAAAACCAGGGGCAGGAAAGCCAATTAGGAAGCAGTTGCAATTGTCCATGAAAATGATGCTACCACCACGTTCCTAAAATAACGTACTCATCATCCTGCTTCGTTTTATTCCTCTTATTTCTGGGGCTAGAAAAATCACTTAGCCCTTCTGTGACTCAGAATCCCTCCCTATTAATAGAAGATGACAAAATACTTACCTTACCTCACATAGGGAGGTATGTGAGATGCTTATAATTGTAGCCAGGAAAGAGGGGACAGTGTTACTCTAAATGCCAGTGGTATAATTCTGCTCCAGGAGAAAAACTGCCTTTTGCCTCTTACTTTTTGTTATAAAAATTCCAGCCTCACAAGGCGCCTGGGTGGCTCAGTTGGTTACGCGTCTGACTCTTGATCTCAGCTCAGCTCTTGATCTCAGAGTCGTGAGTGCAAGCCCTGCCGTGGAGCCTACTTAAAAAAAATTTTCCAGCCCCACAGAAAAGCAGAAAGCTGAGTGAAAGCCTCAGAAACACTCCACGGAGGGAGGAGGCTGCAGAAGTTTCAGGTGCTCACCACCCAGGAAGTAGTATTTCTGATAAAAGGGTCCATCACCTTTAGGGTGAAAATGTCACAGCAACATGTTTGGTTGCAAAAGTGACATTTTGTAAAGAAAGTCTGTCACCTCATTGTTTTTCATTACACACAAGAGTGTAAGGAGTGTTACTCCTCTGGTTCCTATTGCAGCAGTGGGGGTGGGGAGCATCGATGTTCAGAGATGGAGTTACACACGGTCACTTAAGTGGAGAGCTGGGATAAGGCTTTCAGATTGTGCTCGCCTTCCAGGTCTTGGAGTCTGTCCTCAAAGCTAAGGGCACCTGGTCATGCCTTTTCCATCTGCCACCTGACCCTTTCTCAGAACTAAATCTCCAATTCACTGCCCTGGACCACACCAGAACTCTCTCTTCTCTTTGGAAAAGTAACACGGGCATCTATCACAGAAAGCACTACAGACTGAAAATGCTTTAAATTTTGCCAAAATCACTTTGTCTTCTACCTTTTAAAAAATCCATGCTCGATATACCTGCGAGTTGATGCAAGGTATTCTGAGGGATAAAAAGATAAATCACATGGGGACACTCCCCTCCACACATGGGATTGTGACATAAGAGAGAATATTACAAAGGGTAGCATCTGGCATGCTATGAGGACAGTTCAAAATTCTAGATCCAAAAGGATGGTCATGTTAGATGACTGACGTGAGAGTCCACCCATCCAGAGTCCTTCACTTTATATATGGCAACTAAGTGGTTACAAAGTGATAGAGTGAGGAGACATGCCAGGAACACATAAAGAGAAGATAATATATGCTACTTCCTGAGGTACCTTCACCTAAGTAATAAAAGATAAATTCTCTCTAATGAAATACTTGCTCTGGTACAGTAAATTATTCTAATTCATTTATTCTCTTTTAACGTGAACTTCTTGGAAAGCTTAGTGGTAAAATTCCTCATGAAGAAATTGAGAGATTACAAATTACAGAAGAAGAAGAATTTTTAATCCTTACACAAATTAGATCATATTTTAAGGGCAGTTGAAATACCATAGTATCGTAGTCTGCATTTACACCTGCTCGTCCATTAGTTGTTAGATTCCTTTACTGCAAAGGCTCCAGGAAACATCTAGAAACATGGCAGTGCTAACAACAAAGAATCAGTTATAAAGGGAAAATAATAAAAGTTTATCCATTTGTTACTAACTTAGCCATTTGATAATTTCTGTTTCAGTCTTCAAAGTTTACATTCAATTCTTTAAAAAAAAATGTGGAAGCCACAGACTGGGAGAAAATATTTACAAAAGACACATCTGGTAAAGGACTGTTACCTAACTCTTGAAACTCAGTGGTAAGAAAATGAACCAACCTGGGTGCCTGGGTGGCTCAGTTGGTTAAGCGACTGCCTTCGGCTCAGGTCACGATCCTGGAGTCCCTGGATCGAGTCCCGCATCGGGCTCCCTGCTCAGCGGGGAGTCTGCTTCTCCCTCTGACCCTCCCCCATCTCATGCTCTCTCTCTCATTCTCTCTCTCTCAAATAAATAAATAAAATCTTAAAAAAAAAAAGAAAAAGAAAATGAACCAACCTGATTAAAAATGGACCAAAGATCTTAATGGATACCTACCAAAGAAGATCTACAGATGGCATATGAAAAGATTCTTCACATCCAGTGTCATCAGGGAAATGTGAGTTGAATCAACAATGAGATACCACTAGCAACCTATTAGAATGGCCCAAATCCAGAACAGTACTGACAACACCAAAAGCTGGTGAGGATGTGGAACAACAGAAACTCTCATATATTGCTAGTGGGAATGCAAAATGGTGCAATCACTCTAGAAGACAGTTTGGCAACTTCTTAACAAAATTAGACATACTCTGGTCGTATGATCCGGCAATCACCCTCCTTAGTATTTACCCAAAAAGTTGAAAACGTGTTCACACAAAAACCTGCACACGGATGTTTATAGGGGCTTTGTTCTAAATTTCCAAAACTTTGGAAGCAACCAAGATGTCCTCGAGTTGGTGAATGGATAAACAAACTGTGGTTCATCCAATGGAATATTATTCAGCACTAAAAAGAAATGAGCTATCAGGCTATGAAAGGACATAGGAGAAACTTAGCATATTGCTAAGTGAAAGAAGCCCATCTGAAAAAGCTACATAGTCTGTGATTCCAACTATAGGACACTCTTGAAAAGGCAAAACTATGGAGATAATCAAGTGACTGCCCAAGGTTACAGGGAGGGAGGGATGAACTGGAGGGACACAGGGGATTTTTACTGCTGTGAAACTATTGTGTATGATACTGCAATGGTGAATACATGTCATTGTACATTTGTCAAAATCCATACACTGTATACCATCAAGAGTGAACCCTTACATAAACTATGACCTTTGGGTGATAATGATGTGTCAGTATAAGCTCATCAATTATGATAAATGTACCATGCTGGTCCTGGATGTGGATAATGGGGAGGCTGTGTATGTGTGGGGACGGGATATATATATATATATTTAAAAAAAAAAAATCTCTGTGCCTCCTGGTCAGTTTTGCTATAAGCCTAAAGCTGCCCTAAAAAATAAAGTCTATTTTAAAAAAACAACAACGGGTATGCTACCGTCAGCAGACTTGGAACTACAGAATGTAGTTTTCCCATGCATTAGATGAGAGCCCCCTTTCAAATGTCTGCATGTGTTACAGAGTTTTTTCTTCTCTTAAAGAATAAAGCATTATTGAGTTATATATGGACAGGTAATAACTTGTGCATGGAATAAAATTCCAAAGGAAAGAAGGGATATACAGTAAAGGTAGGCTCTCCTAGCTACCTAGTTCTCCCTAGAGGCAGCCACTGTTAACTAGTTTTTGTGTAGCTGCCCAGAGAGAGTCTACACATATATAAGCGTATACATTTGGTATTACTGATGTTCTCATTACAAAATTGTGGCAGACTAAACACACAGGGGTGCAGTTTGATTTTTTCACTGAACACATTTTGGAGATGGGTTCATATCAGAAAACATAGAGCTTCCTCATTCGTGTTAATGGCTACATAGTATTCCATTGTGTGGGCACACATCATTTATTTACCTGATCCTAACTATTGATGGGTACTGAGGTTGTGCAGAATCTTTTTTGCTATTGCAAGTAGTGACTGCAATGAATACAGTCTTCTACACATTTATCCCCTTTACGCGTGAGTATATCTGCAGAATAAATTCTTTTTTTTTTTTAAGATTTTATTTATTTATTTGTCAGAGAGAGCAAGGGAGGGGCAGAAGGAGAAGCAAGAAAAGCAAACTCCCTGCTGACCAGGGAGCCCAACACGGGGCTCGACCCCAGGACCCCGGAATCATGACCTGAGCCGAAGGCAGACACTTAACCAACTAAGCCACCCAAGCATCCCTCAATCATTGGTTTCGAACAGAAAACATGTAGAGGTACTGGATAATCCCAAAGCACATTTTGATACGAAACTCCCTGATGCCTGACTTTTCCTTCTCAACTCATTCTAAATCTCATGCTGTAATTAAAACTGCTCTCACTCCTTAGAATTGCTCAGGGTTAAGGAGCCCTGGTTTTTGTTTAGTTTTAATCCCAGAAGGGTTGTTTGTCTTAAACTCTGCCTCAGCCATTATTATCTATGCAAACCTTCTAAGGAATTTTAAGTCATTAAAATAACAGCCTTAATATACTCTCCAGGCATTCACAGTACCCTCCTCCTGCTCAGGCGGAAAGAGTGATACTACCAAATATCTAAAAGCGTTTATCCTCACCCCCAGCCCCCTCCATGAGAGATGATCTGGCCCATTAAACAGAGAAGTGAAAAAGTCCATTGACTTCTCTTTCTCAGTCTGGGAAAGACTTGTGACACCGAAGTGCCTTGTTTACAATCCCCACGTACCACATTGCTCTTGGCAGCTGATGCTGTTTAGCTGCTGATTAAAAGACACATATTTTACACAAAACAGAATATCCCGAGTCAAAGGGATTTTGAATATTACTTTGAACTGGCTTTATCACGAGTACATAGGAGGAATTCGCTGTAAGTGAGAAGGGAGGTAAGGACTCCATGAAGGTAGAAGATAGCATCAGAGACAATAAAACGGCAATCGGGAGGTAGGTTTGTAAATAGCAGGGTGGATATAGGAAAGGCCACTGTCTGTTGTCCTGGTTCTCCACACCAAGCTGGGCAGAAGCAGTCAATCTGACCAAAGAGCTACTATATCCAATCCTATTTTGGTGAGAAAAAAAACTCACTTACAGGAAAGTTAGATGAGATTTAGGAAACATATTCTCAACCCAGAGACATTTCACTGGAGCAGCTCTAGTTAACCTTAACAGGGATTATAGATCTCCATTCATCATTCTAACCGGGAAGAAAGCAGACTGTAGGCAGGAGGCCAGATTGAAGATATAACATGTGATTTTTTAAAAACTCATTGTCTTAGTCAAATTATCTAAAAAATAAAACCTGAGGCAAAGATCTCTTGTTAAGACTGTGTTGGAAGGTGCAATCCCAAGACTTCAAAAAATGAGAGAAAAAGAGATAAAGCCAGGAAGGAAGGAATGCAGATACCAGGTGGTGTGTTAAGGAACTGATAATACTTCACAAAGAAATCTGCGAACTTCCTTCCTTGTCCTACAAGTTACCTTGAAGCAGTTCACCAGGAGGGAGATGGTGCTGAGCTGCCTGGAAGATGTGGGAGGGGATTGGCCATCCATAACGTCCAAGAGCCTCATCAGCTCAGACCTGGGTCCTGGAGCCCCTGGCTACTGATGCAGCAGGTGAGATGTGGTCTTTCCAAAGCTGCACCCTCAGGAGTCTGTCCATTCAGGAGGAGGCCGAAGCCCAGGGATCAGGTGGGACTGGGGGGATGTTGAAAGGCACAAAAATTAATCCAGTATGGTCATGTTTTAAAATTACGGAAGATAATTTTAAAGCATTTCAGGATTCAAGAATTAGTGCTTTCGTGAAGGTTAAGATGAACGACTTTCAGATAAATGAGTCATCAAATCATAATGAGTATAGGGGTAGAAATTCTATTAATGGGATTTATGATTGATGAAATATTTTTTATGGCTATTCAGATTGGTTTCTGGACTGAGTTTACTCATTCTTTATCAGATGATTTGTATTATAACGTTAATTTCTAAAGGAGTGTTCATTAATTTTAAAACTGCTAACCTCAATGCTTTGTTTCCAAATAGTATGTAATTTGTGCTCAGGAATATATTTCGACTTCTAGATGCATATTTTACCAAAACTTCTAATGCACCAAGGAAAAAGGTGACAAACTCATCTTTCTGCACATTTGTGTGCTTACAAGGTCCTGTAGCACATGGGTCTAGGGTAGGGAGGGCAGATGGCAGTGACTGAGGACTCTCTTAAGAGTCTGTCAGTGAAGTGAGTTTCATACATCTAAAAATAAAATAACAATTACTTATCTTAGCATATACATCCAGATGACACTTGGGAATTTATGTAGAAGTAACAGGAGGGCCTCCATGAAGCCTTCTGAAAAACAGTGTATCACACTGTGTGCTCTCTTGAATACTTGGGATTCTAGAAACTTATTTCAGTTATCCAAGTGAAACAACCACAGTTGGTGACATCTCCATACATACAGCAGGAAGCTAACTTGTTAAGGGGAGTAACGCATGGACACTATCTTTATGTCCTTTTCACGCCCCCACCACCAAAAGCCCCACCAAGAACAGTTTCGTGTTCTCCTGGTTAATGCCTATTTTATCTGAATGTCAATCTCCCTCTAGCTTCCCTATAGGCATTTGCCAACCCCTTATGAGGTCAGGAGCTTGCGCTGTGACACATAGGAAGAATATTTATGTACTTACTTCATATCCTGCAGGACAAAAAAGACAGCATGAGAAATCCATTGCCACTAATTGTATGTAGCTTATTACTTTATCTTTAGAAGGTTTAATGTCAAAACTTGGAGGAGAGGATGAATGGTCCAATCTGGGCCAGAGCCTGAGTTTTCTACTCTCCCCGGAGTTCCGATGTCTGAGAAGAAGCCGTGTGGATGTGGGTTTGCATGTCAGCACCTGAAAGCGGGCGCAGCCCCTACTCTGGAATGAATGTACTCTTCCAAAGGCTTCATTTCCAGAGGGTGGTGGAAGGAGCAACAGAGACAGCGATGTGCCCACACACACAGCCATCTGCCGTTCCAACCACATGTCTCTGCCCCCTGTTTCCTGCAAGTGATTCATCTATTCTTTTTCTCCTTCTTCAAAGATAACTGTGTAGGCATTTAAGGAGGAGAAAGTCATTAAGAAAAATGGAATCCGGAGTTCTTAGGCTGAGGTAGAGCCGATTAAACAGTCTGGAATTTCACAAAGCAAGCAGTGCGGGCGTGGACTCTGGATCTGCTCTCTCCCACTGGTGCATCATTTCGTAAGAGCTTATCACCACCCATCATTGAACAGGTCAACAGAAGTGCCTGCGTGTAAACGAGGAGCCCGGGAGCTGCCAGCGAGCAGAAAAGAAGGGCAGAAGTCAGGAGAGAGATGTGGGGTTTTTCTAACTAGAGACACTGCTCATCTTACCCACTGTCATCCATGGCTTCAGTCTCAAATTTTTGCTAATTTTCCACCGATGAACTGGATCTTTGTGACTTTTCTTAAAGTTTTTATTTTAATTCCAGTTAGTTAACATACAGTGTAATATTAGTTTCAGGAGTACAGTATGGTTATTGAACACTTCCACACAGCACCCAGTGCTCACCACAGCAAGTGCACTCTTTGAAACAATATGGACGTTTCATGAGTTTGTGTGCCATCCTTGTCCAGGGGCCACGCTAATCTTCCCTGTACAGATCCAATTTTAGTGTATGTGCTGCCGCAGCAAGCACTGTGACTTTTTTAAATTTTTTAGCACTGTGACTTTTTAAATAGGTCGATTAAAAAACTGCCTCCATGACATGCTTTAAAGGATACCCTGACCAATAGCCAGAGACGGTGATTATGGCCACGTCCTCGACATTAACGGGTACTGGTGGCCACATGCTGTGTGGGAAGGGGATGGCGCATCCAAACAGAGGTGATCCATAGATATTTGCTGAGTTGCATCAGATTGGTGGTTCAAATCCTGGCTCTGCTTCTAGCTTCTAGGACATTAGGCAAATTGCTAAACCTCTGGGAATCTCAGGTGGCTCCCATGTACGCTGAGGGATGAAGAAACCTGCTTCACAGGGTAGGGTAAGGACTGAAGAGGGTAAAGTATGTAAAGTCCTGTGTAGTCCTCACAACAAGGTAGATATGTAAATATCAGACGCAGCGGAAAACTCCTTGTCATTTCACTTCAGTTTCCACCACATCCTACACCTTACAGCTAGCAAGGGAAAGAACTCAAAGGAGCAGTAGGGAACTCTGGCCAATTCCAGTGAGGCTTTACCCATCAGGAAAGGCGCTTTCCAATGTGGCACTTGCCAGTAGGACTGCATGGGACATCATTTCCTTGTTAATGGAAGACACGGGGAAGAAGGAGGGAAGCAGAGAGACAAGCAGAGCCTGATCACACCTTCCTCCCAACTGTCAAGAGCCACCACATCCCCTGTGGCAAGTGGAAGGCCCAAGGAATGAGGAATTCTATTGCTGAGTAGAATATACAGATCCCAGATGAGATCCAATTCTTTTTTTTTTTTTTTAAGATTTTATTTATTTATCTGAGACAGAGAGAATGAGAGAGAGCACATGAGAGGGGGGAGGCTCAGAGGGAGAAGCAGACTCCCCGCTGAGCAGGGAGCCCGATGCGGGACTCGATCCAGGGACTCCAGGATCATGACCTGAGCCGAAGGCAGTCGCCTAACCAACTGAGCCACCCAGGCGCCCTGAGATCCAGTTCTTAAAGATGTTAGCATAATGCCTCCATTTTCTTATCTGTATAATGGGTGTTATAATAGCACTTACATCTTGGGTAGTTGTGAGGATGAAATAAGATAATCTACGTGAAGGATGGAGCATAGAAGCCCAGGACAGTCAGCAAACAGTGCACAAATGTTAGCGACTGTTAATATTTTGTGGTTTTTGTCAATATATGGAATTGTTAACAATTACTTCATTACCTTATCAGTTGATCGATTTGGATTTAATAAATACTTGTTCACCCCATTTATTTATCATCAAATATTTATTGAGCTCTTACAGTGTGCTGGTACTATGCTGGGCTGAGGAGATGCCAAGATTCATTTGGCAAGAAATTTGAAGGCTAGTTGGGAGAGAGATGGCTTAAGAAAAACGGGACAAGACAAAGTGTATTAAGTGTCACAACAGAGAGTTGTATAAGGTGTTCCTGGAACCCAGAGAAGCCAGGAAGGGTTTCACACAGAAGATGCTCTTTGAACTGGATCCTGAAAGATGAGCAGTCTAAGGAGTTTGGGCTGTGAATTTCAGGTTGCAAAAAGGGCACAAACTTCCAGTTATAAAATAAATAAGTCATGGGGAGATCATGTACAGCATGATGACCCCAGTTAATAATACTGTATTGTATATTTGAAAGTTGCTGAGAGAGGGGCGCCTGGGTGGCTCAGTCGGTTAAGCATCTGCCTTCAGCTCAGGTCATGATCCCGGGGTCCTGGAATCGAGCCCCGAATCCGGCTCCCCGCTCAGCAGGAAGCCTGCATCTCCCTCTGCCTGCAGCTCCCCCATGCTTGTGCTCTCTCTCTGTCAAATAAATAAAACCTTAAAAAAAAAAAAAAAAGAGGCTGAGAGAGTATATCTTAAAAGTTCAAAAAAAAAAAAAAAAAGACGGGACTGAAGTTGTGAAAACAAAAGGGCTAGGGGCCACAAGGACTTTGGTGTGGGTGGTGCCCCACCATCTGCCTGGTGCCCTGCCCTGATTCAGGCTCGACCTTCGGCTGCTGCAGAGCCCCACCTGCAGCGCAACCCCAGCCCGGGTACTGGGCGCAAGCCTGCTCGTGGGTGGAGGATACGCAAGTCCACCTCGCTCATTCTCCAGTCAGCTGGGCTTTGTTTGGAGTCTGTTCTGAGCTCCTTCATTACGGCTGTGAGGTGCCCACCTTATTCCTATTCCAGGCTCTCCCTGGTGTTCCAGTCCTACCAACTGAGTTTGTCTTGGTCATTCTTCCACATTTCACCTCTAAGTTTCTCTGAAACCGGAATTCTGCCTTTTCTTTTAAGCCCTCCCCAGCGCTTGGGGTCTCTTCTCAAGCCCTGTCCTTGGCCTTGGGGCTCACTCCGGGCTGTTTGGTCCATCGATGGCAATTGCCTGCCAGATTCCTCCTCTTGGGGTGGCCTGCCAATGGCCTCCAAATGGCTGACCTGCCTCTTCCCTGCCCAAACAAAAACTCCCGTCGACAGCCTGTTTCAACTGCCTGGCGGAACTGCCCTCAGAACCTTCCCATCCATAAAACTGGTTTGGTTCACCATTGAGTGAATTCCCAGTGCCGCGACTACTGCAAATGATGAATGCGTTACCTCGGTATTAAAAGTACCACCACACATCGGCTTTTGAGGACACAGGTATGCCATAAGCTCTTGTAAATTCCCCGTAAGAATTTGAACTTGCACGAGGCGTCCAACAGAAACGATCAGAATATATGTTGCTAGTGAGCCTTGACTTTGTGGGCCCAGGCCCACCCATACTGCTGAGTCCTTCATGGCGTTATGTCATCTTCCTTGACACTGCTCAGGGGATTAGGACACCAGTCATATGCTACCAGCCACCACTTCTCCAAAAACAAACTTGGGAATAAAGTCACGAGAAGAAATGAGGACCATTTGGAAATTGGGGAACCCACATGTTCTCTGGGAGTTTTTATGTTTTGTCTTTTTCCCAACTGCAGAGCATTTTAGAGAGATGCTCTAAATTTCTATGTGCATAGAAATATTCAGTGAGTCATGCCTAGTGTTGTAGGTCTATTCCGGTGCGTGGGGTTTCCAGAACAATTACATAAGCGTTAGCATAGCCAGGAACTTTTGACATTTGTGGCAGCTTAATGGAGTTCTTTTCATCATTGCAAATATCCTAATTGTTGTTTCCTTAAATTTAAAATGCATAAAACTGGTGAAGTAGTATAAATTGATTTTGAGGCATTTCTATCAAATGTGCTTTGTTGGCAGAGAGACTGAAGAAAATTTGTTTGAAATGAAATACAGGTGATCAAGCTGTAACAAATACAATAATCTAATCATCTAGCAGAAATTGCCTTGGAGCATAAATTGTACATGAGACATTGTTCTTTTCCTTCTCCCATCCATCAAGATTTCCTTTATAATCTGGGTGTCTGTAGCATGTTGTTTACTTAGCATTAAATATGGGAGCTATTCAATAATACGGTTTTGAAAATGCTGGGCTTCGGAAAGCTACTGGAACACACCAAATCCTTGCTTTTATTTTTCAGAAGATTGCCCAGGAAATAATGGGATATTTCAAGTACCACTAACATGTTTGTGGAAATGCTAGTTACCTTTGTTTGTTTGTTAGTTTGAAGATACTCAAGTTCCAACGTATCTTCCAATAAGAGAAACTAGAGAAAGATCCAACTAGAGCTATTATCGATTCGTCTTTTCCATCTCAAAAGTGAGCCTCCCCAAATCCAGGGCTTAGGGCCTTTCTAGGGATGGAGAAGTCCTTAGTTCTTGTAGATGTTGTGTGTCTTGCACAACTTCCTACTGGTTTATTTTCCTGCAGATAAGAGGTTGTAGTTATGGGTGTCACTGTATTTATTGGTCCAAAAGACTGGTACAAAGGACAGGCAGGCAGAGAGGGTACTGACTCAACAAAGGTTGCCATCTGCCTGTCCCTTTGGAAGGGACAGGACAGTCCATCGAGTCCAACTCTGCACACCCAAGTGCTGTTGGATTCTTTCCACATGACCACAAGCACTTGAATACCCTTCCTCTGTAGCAAAGCCTGTAGGCGCAGAGCAGTCTGGGAATCCCCATAGGTGAGGCTGTGTGAACTACGTGGGCTGTGGTTGCAGAGATGAGAATGTAAATGGGATCACAAATATAGTAAGTATGCTTGTGACATATAGTCATCATTACAGTTTGCTTGTTGATGTTAGACTACTACGTGCCATCCAGGACTGTTTCTAAGAATCTACTGAACATGTACCCCCAGGGCTTAGGAGTTAAGATGAAAAGAGGAATTTGGTGTCCTTGCCAAGATTTCTAGATAATGGGGAGGATTTTTTTTTTTTTTTTAAGAGGAAATGATACTCATCCCGGGTTGGGAGGATGGAGTGAGAAGAAGACAGCCTTAGCAAGTAAGAAAATGCTGCCAAAACCGAGGCTGACTCAGAATGTACCCTCTAGACCAACAGAAAAGAGGTGACGGGAGCTGTCCTACTCTGTTTCACTGAAAATCTCCTCATCCTACTGTTCATATTCCTGGCTTTCCGCATCTGTAGTCACCAGGTCCAACCAGCTCTGTCTTCTCTGCGTCTGGAATCCATCTTCCCCTTCTCATTTCTCCAGCCACTGAGTTCAATCTGTCACCACCTTTCACCCGAATTCCTGCGGTAGTTTCCTAACTGGTCTTCCTGCTTTCCACCCTCCCCCAACAACCCATACCTCATCAAGGGGATCTTTTATTGTTTAGTAATGGAAACTTGTTGGGAATATTTCTATCAACCCTCAGGATAGACCAGAAGACTCAGAAATGGATACAAAATGGTGGGGGGGGGATAGGATAGGTGTAGGAGCTGTTCAACAGTGCTGTCCGTGCCCTGCCCCAAAATGAATGACCTTCCATCATTTCTGGGGAATTGTTTTCTAGCTTTCTATCCTCTTTTCACGATTTTGATTCTAAGGAGTGAACATGTGTTCCAAGTTGGTCAGGTGGCTATTTGTGGTGAGTAGAGGGCTCAGGGCACCCAGATTTAATAGTCTCATCACACTTTCCAGTGAGGGAGATGTAATCCTTCAAAAGGAAATAAAAATGGAGTAGATAGGAGTGCCTGGGGGGCTCAGTCAGTTAAGCGTCTGCCTCCTGCTCAGGTCATGATCCGGGGCCCTGGGATCGAGCCCCGCATCGGGCTCCCTGCTCAGCAGGGGGTCTGCTTCTCCATCTCCCTCGCCCCTGGTTCATGCTCTTTCTCTCTGTCTCTCAAATAAATAAATAAAAATCTTTAAAAAAAATTTTTTTAAATGGAGTAGATAATGAATTTTCAAAAATCAGCATGTGCCCACTATATGTTGATTATAGAAGGGGCACCCAAGTGCAATGGTAATATATCTATTATCCCTTTGTTAACTAGCTTGTTAACTTATCTCTCTTCCCCAATAGACGCTGAAGTCATTGAAGGAAGAACCATGTCTTACTCATTTTTGTATGGCCTGGCCTCCTACAGATACACACAGTAAATATTCATTATACATTGTACAAAAGAATGAATCAATGTCCATTTAAATGAAAGTTTTGTTTTTGTCTAGTCTATAAGCTTCTGGAATTACTTTATGGTCCCCCAGCCTTCGGTGATCCTTCTTCCTGACCTAACCTGCTCAACACTGAACTCAGTAGTACTCAGTCCACTCACCCTCTGGGTGCTCCCAAAGAGAGAGAGAGAGAACCAAGAGACTATATGGCAAATACAAGATTCTTTCTGCTCCCATTCAGCCATCTTCTCTGTCACCATTTGATCTTCAGGAACTCGTAACAAGCATTTGTTCCCGGGATGCTTAGGAATTCTTGATAAGTTGATACCTATCTTACTTGACATTATACAATGAATGGAAAGAATGTGTTTCGAAATCAAACAGATGTAGGTTCCAAGATGAACCTACCAATTACTAGTTTTGTGACCCTGGATACTTTTTTTTGACTGCTCTGGATCTTGGGTTACATGTATGTTCACTGAAGATACTACAAGGGTAAATGAAATAATACATGCAAAAACACTTGTCAAAATGCTTGTCACGTGACAGGTGTTCAGTGAACATCAGCTCCATTCTGCTTTGGTGGCTTACAGTGACAGAGGCATAAGAGAAATCTGCAGTGCTAGAGTAGGTAATTTGAACTGAAAGGAAAAAGAGAGAAAAGCCGAATGAACATAATGATTTGCTCTAACATGAATCAAACTCAATTATTAGCTTTTCACCAAACTATATACAACATACCAAAGTTTAAAAAATGTTTAGGGTGCCTGGGTGGTTCAGTCGGTTGAGCGTCTGACTCTTGGTTTGGGCTCAGGTCATGATCTCATGGATCTTGGGATCAAGCCCCGAGTTGGGCTCTGCACTCAACATGGAGTCTGCTTCAGATTCTCTCTACCTCACCCTCCCACTCTCTCTCTCTCTCTCAGATAAATAAATAAAATCTTTTTAAAAAATTTTAAGTGGGTTTAAGGGAGAAACAAGCCCATATATATTTCTAAAACAACAGAATTAGATATTCCACAAATTGGAACCTGCACAGGCATAACATTGGAAGAGATTTCTTCTCTAAAGTGTGGCATTGTTTTGTTCCACTGGGATGAAGTCCTGAGTGTATTTTAAGTTGCTAGCTACTACCAGCAGAGAGGTCATTCATATGGAAACCCCAAGAGAGAATAGATCTAGGATTGGAGAGTCAGCAAGCATTCAAATGAGCACATTGCCTGGGGGGTGGGCGTGGGGGAGGGGGCTCTCTCTGCTCATTAACTTTTTTCCACTCCTCTGGAATGCTCAATTTTTTTTTAATTTATCTCATCAATAAAAGAACATGTTAAATTAGTATGGTATAATTAATTATGTGATGTAATAAAAATTATAGTAAGGTTGGTTCTAGAAAAAGGAATTAAAGAAACATTGACAATGACTGTATTTTTGTTTTCTCATTGAAGAAATCACAAAAAACTCAAGGTACTGCAGTAGAAAGATAATTTGAGTTTCTCTCAAATTAGATAATAATAATTTAAAAAACCGTGTTGACCTGAGGAGACATAAAATCAACTCGACAGCTCAAAAGGAGGGCATGATCCCCTCTTCTGTCTCCAGTCTCACTCCTCTTGCCCACTTTTCTTGTTCTCCCAAATTCTAAGCTGCTCACACATGGCAGATTGTGCATATGGTCTCCTGGTGTGGGAATGCCGAGTGTGCTAATTCATGGCTTGGAGGAGAGAGAAGGTATGGGGTAGAGCCGGAAGACGGTGAGCTACAAATAGTGTGAGCCACCTCCACACCTCTCCCTGCAGAACTACACCACTTCTTCCCCTGCCAAAGGGGAGCCATGGTGCCACAGTAGCCTGAGGACAGAGAGGCTTCATTTTTCTTTGGAGAAGGACTCTTCCCTGATAGGAGAAATGACTATCAATCATGGTGCCTCCCCTTAACCTGGCCAAGGGGAGGATGCATACATGATTGAAAGTAGGTCTATCAGATGCTCTTGACCTGGAATTCTGATGTCAAGAGAAATGACACAAAAACTCAGAATGGTCCCAGATCATTTACTCTGGTAGCATCGGCCAAAGAAAACTGCCTTATTCCTAACACTGGAATTCCTAGAGCTTCCCTGACACTTTTATGAAGATCCTCAGCTTCTCCTGTTCCGTGAGCTACTCTGTATCCTTCTAATAAATTCATTTGTTTATTTACGATATCCAGACTTAGCTTCTGTTATTTCCATCACAGAATTTGGACTAAAATAGCTTCTCAAATGCTACAGGCTCCAATATGCAATGCTAAAGGTCAAAATTTGGGAGGTGGGGGGAGTCACTTAGGGTCAAACATTCACTAAGGCACCAAGTTCAATTTTTCTCAAGCCATTCACATCCCATATGTTGGCTTTATGACAATTCTCACAAGCCTGGGAAGGCAAAGGAACCCCATTTTCCCAGGATTAATCTGATTGAAATCACCGGATTCTCTACTTCTGCCAGTGTAATTCCAATAAGCCCCACAGATTCTAGCAAAAGGTCAGTGGTGCTGGTCTAGGTGGGAAGTCTAAATCAGTCTTGTAAGAGGCAGAGCCAAAGCCACATGGTAATTATATAACAGATTATGATGGAAGAGTAGCCACTGCAGTTAGGTCAAGAGGCATGTAAAAAAAAAAATCACTGTGTGGGCACCTTTTCAAACCGCAACCCTCCATTAGGAACCTGCATTTCCCAGAAGATCCTCAGTCCTTCATTTAGGCAGCAATTTCAGTCAGCTGGAACCACGGTTTCTGCACGACAGCAAACTGAGAAAAGAGACTGTATTTTACTTTCCTATAAGCAACATCTCCTGGCATTGGCATTTTGTATCCCTAAGATGTCACATGCTTTTGGAGTTATTTTCAGTTTTGGTTTGCGAAGTATCCTAGATTAGCAATAACCCAACCTTCTCCTCCTGGAGGTTAGGGAAGGAAGGGGGAAGGCGTGCATAGGAGAGGAGGCTCCTGAAACATTTACCAGAGCCCTCCTCAATCGGGTAAAATTTCTTCTTTTTAAAATTTGTTTATTTTCACTGCAGGTGCTACTCCAGCACCCAGGGTCTCCGTATATTCTTTCAGTCAACATTTGTTGAGTACTTAGTACGTGCCAAGCACTATAATCTGTACCAGGCACTAGTAAATGAGGTGGGCAAGGGGCTTCGCCCTGGGGAGCTTCTAATCCGATGGAGGGAGACGTAAACAAACACAGTTTCAGACCTGCTTGGCGCCCCGGGCAGTCCCTGGGTCTAGCCAGTGGGTTAAGGGGAGTCTGATGTCCTGACTTTCCAGGTAGAAATGGTTGTTTGTGTGAAGGAGCAATTAGGACAAACGCTTCAGGCCAGAAACGATCAAACCAGGCAACTGTTGATGGCAAGTAAGTTCAAAGAAAGACTTTCAGGGAAGGTCTTACTTCCACTGACATATTTCAGTATTTCTTTGTTTGGCCCATTTGGAATCTAGCAAGCGCCTTGCCTTTGTAGAATGCTCTGTGATTTGTGCAGAGCCCTTTCATTTGGTCATGAGAGGAGGGCTGCACACATATTACCCTGATTTCACAGACGAGAAGACGGAGGCTCACTCAGCTCTCCCAGTGTTTCCAGCCAGCTTCACTGCAGCCGGACTGCCCCCCCTCCTGGCCCGCGCCACGGTCCTCACTTCTCTTCTGCCTCTCTCTTCACCATCTTTTTCATCTGGCACAAAGTCCTCTGCTAGTGTGGGTTTGATCGGGATCAGCCACGGTATTTTGATTGGGACATAGAACATGTCCCCCGACATGCACACACTCCTAGAAAGTACATAACGCGGTAATCTGCTACCATCGTTGGTCAAAAATTATTACTTTTAAACCTTTCTCTGCCTGGCTCAGAGGACAGTTGAGGAAAAGAACCCCATTGCCAGTGGGGCATTGGCCTTCCCAGCAGGGATGGTCACACAGAGCAATCCAGAGAGGACACTACGAACCTAATTACTGTTTTGCATCAAACACTAGAATTATTCATCACAGCAACATTTCCTCTGAATTTATAACAGTAAGAGTCCTGGCCTTCCATGACCCATTGGCCTGATTCATCCATCCCCATAAAAATTGATTAATTTCATGAGAGTAGGATAGAAACCACGCACAGGTAAACCTTTGTTGTGATAACATGGCCTCGACTGTGCTCGCTTGGGCAGCACACAGAATGATCATATGGCCTCTACTAATGAAAGGTAACGTTTATCTAGCACCTATTGTAAGCCGGGGTCTAAGTGTTTCATGTAATTCTCTCATTCCATCTTTATCCCAACCTGTTCAGGTTGGAACTACTATCATAACAGTTTTACAGATGAGGAAATTGGGGTTCCAAAGGGGACCTGTGTGCTCAACAATACAAATCTATGCAGGGGTGGAGCCGTTCGAATTACAGGCACAGACTATTCGAGTCAGACCTTCACCCAACTCCCTATTTTAGGCACAAGGCAACAGACGTCCTGGTAGAGGAAGGGTCCACTTAAAGTCACACAATAGGTCTTCACCAACTGAATGAGACTTTGCTTCCACGTGGCCTCTCCCAACTCAAGGAAAGCTAGAAAGAGTCTTCGGTATTTGCCTCCAAATTTCCAGAGGAATATCTTTGGAGAGTGGGAGTTGAGTCCATGCCATGGAGAGTGGGGTTCTGACAAACCAACGCTCATGAATCTAATGATGAGGTCATTTACTCAATTAAAAGAAATATTTCTAAACAACCATAAAGGGGCCGTTTTCCAGCAGGAGTCCCGATCCCACTTGGATGCGTTCTGAGAAGAGCGAGCCTGGAGAAGGATTATCTGTTTCATAAGAGTATATTTTTCTCAAGCTGTCAGGGGAGTCGTCTTTGAAAAACTCATAAGCAGAAAGTTAACTTGTAATAAGCTGATGATGATAATGCAGATTTTATTACTTTTGTTGTTTGGGCTGTCTTCCTTTTCTTCTTTTTTTAAAAAGGAGCTCAATAACCACACTGGATGTTAACAATCCATTAGCTCTAAAAGGAACATTTTTAGTTCCCAGAAAACTCATTTTACCTCCCAAATCTGAACCTGTAAACACAAAAGCTCTTTGTCTTACAAAAAGGCTTAGTATTAGTTGTTTCCACAAGATTAGCCCCATTGATCCGAAACAACGGCGCTTCGGAAAAAAATGTAGGACATTATCAGTTTTAATCATTTGTCCGGGAAGCTGCGCTTGGACTAATGTTATTTATCCAGCTGGGTATACCGACTAGGAGGGAGAAGATCAAAGCAGTTGTCGACTGTGTACCATCTACGATCTGTCCTGATCATCAGTCAAGCCTGGAGCCCATGGGCCTGATGACAAACACCTTCTTACACATCCTTTTAGGACGCTGCTAAGTGGATGGCAGGGCTATCCGTAATGGCCACAGTCCCCTCCAAGGATTGCTAGGATCTCTTTTCAGGTCATTCTGAAGTTCTGCTTAGTTTTCCACATGGTCAGCGCACAGAAAGCACAAGATGCGAACAGTGACATGACATGCAATTTGCAGCAATAGGCCCCTTGCGATTATTAAAAAAAAAAAAAATCACACATAAAAAGGGGTGTGGGAGGAGGCCTGTGGCACTGTGTGTGCCACCTCTAGATGGGGCTGCCTCGGCCCTCTCCTGCGAGGAAGGCTGAGCTACCACCGCATCCCCGCTCCTGTCCCGCCTCCTCACTCTCCCTAATGGCAGGATGGCAGGACGGCAGCATGGACAGCATGGGAAAGGCACTCCTGGGGGCAGGGGGACAGTCCTTGTGTGTTCAGTGAAAGCGTGAGGCTGGGGCTGGGGGGACCCACACAGAAGATGGCTTGGCCAAGAAAGGAAAAATGGAAAGAGCAGAAAAATAAATCAATGAAAATACACATCACATCAATACAAAACCCACAGGAGGCATTTACCTGAGAAGCAAGAAAGCAAAGGAGGCAATTTAAAGTAGAACAATGTATGGGTCTCCTGGGTGGCTCAGTCGGTTAAGCATCTGCCTTCAGCTCAGGTCATGATCCCAGAGTCCCCACATCAGGTTCCCTGCTCAGCGGGGAGCCTGCTTCTCTCCCTCTCCCTCTGCCGCTCCCCCTGCTTGTGCGCGCTCACTCTCTTCTCTCTGTCAAATAAATAAAATCTTGAAAAAAAAAAAAAGTAGAACAATGTAAAAGTGACAGGCAGCGCAGGGCTCCCTTCTCCCGCAGGGCTGCTGGGTGGGAGAATCCATTCCCACCAGGCACAGGATTGCTTTCCAAACGATGCCAGCCTCGCCCAGATGCTTGGAAAGGAGCTTGCAGGAAGGTAAGAGGGAAGCGATCGCAGAGAACCTGCTGGCTGGCCCCTTCCCTTCCCGAGTTTGAAAGCTTCTCAGAGAACTTTCAAGGCTGACAGCTAAATTTAATCAGGGTTAAATCACTGAAATGATGATCATGTTCTTATGTAACACAAATGAAAATTGAATCTGCCAGTGCCTTCCCTACAAAGTAAAGGCACTGGCTTCTCAGAGCAGCCCCGCCGTTTGGAAATGTTTCCAAGTAAGGGGAGGCAGGAAATGTGGAAGTCTGGTTCATTGCTAATGTCTTCTAGGGACTGGAGTCCTGGAGGTTAGACAGGCAGGGTCCACAGCAGGTGTTCTGGATTGACAGTGCTCACTTGGCTCTCAGTTCAGCAAAATTCTTCCTACGTGGCATCCTAGCTACATTCTATATTTGAGACAGCCGTTTTTCCTTAGGAGCTTCAAATGTTGTCTGCAAAAGGAGCTTGTATAAACTGTGCTACCAGGGGCTTGGACTGAATGAAACATCAGTTCCTTTTGATTTTTCACCAGTTCGGTCATTTTATTTTTTTATTTTTTTTTAAAAGATTTTATTTATTTGAGACAGAGAGAATGAGAGACAGAGAGCATGAGAGGGAGGAGGGTCAGAGGGAGAAGCAGACTCCCTGCCGAGCAGGGAGCCCGATGCGGGACTCTATCCCGGGACTCCAGGATCATGACCTGAGCCGAAGGCAGACGCTTAACCAACTGAGCCACCCAGGTGCCCCTGGTCATTTTAGAAAATGTGCAGGTCCCGTTCCTGTTCAGACTGGCTTACCACGTGATATATTCTCTTTAGACATCAGTGTTAAGTCAATAGTGCTATGTCACGTACCTTTGATGTGACGAGATGGCCGCTTTACCTCTGTAGGCGTCCTCCCCCAAACCCATAACCCTTGTCAAACCATGAGAAAGACATCAGCTAAACCCAATGAAAAGCATCCTGTAAATTACCTAACCAGTAATCCTCAAACTGTCAAAGTCATCAAAAACAAAGTCTGAGAGACTGCTACGGTCTAGAGAAGCCAAAAGACACATGACAACTGAGGTAATATGGTGTCTTGGGTGGGATCCCAAGAACAGAAAAGGACATTAGGTAAAAACTAAGGACATCTGAATCAAGTATGGGTTTTAGTAAATAATGGTGTATCATTTTTGATTCCACAGCTGTGACCAGTGTGCCATGCTGTTGAAAGATATTAACAGTAGGGGAAACCAGATATGGGGAATATGGGAACTCACTGTACTATCTTCACCATTTTTCTATAATTCTAAAATTATTCTAAAATTAAATGCTCCTTAAAAAATAAATGTTAGAAGTTAGTTTGGCTCATAGTTCTGTGAAACCAATCCTTTGAGTCCATGTCAGGTTTCCACTTTGGTTGGCTTCAACTCCTCGTCCCAGTGTCCCATTATTACTGATATTTGACCAAGAGGAAAATTGACACATATAGGACTGAACACAAGGTGAGGGTTCATGTGGTAAAGGCGAAATTTCTCTTCTAGAACTCCTCTCTTTGCTTCTCCACTCCAGCACCAGCCGTTATGGGCCTCATCCTACACCTCCTGCAAGGATGCTGGGTTATAAAGGAATTTCAGATGATACCTTTTTAAGGGTCTATGTCTTTCAATAGGATATTTTGGAATCCTAAGGGGTGATTTTATAATAGTAGAATTCCCCAAACAAGAAGCACTTGGTTAAGAATAAAGAATGGCTCCAATGGCCTTCAAGCCCTTTCTACTCATTGGGCCGGCCGCTTCTCAAACGATACGACGTCCATCAGTCGGAATTAGGGCAGTGGCCATAAATCCTGACTCCTAAGGTCATGAGTGCCTGGAGTCTGTCAGGGATAATGTGACTTCTCATCCTGCCACGTGCCAGCCAGTCAGTGTGGGAGTGAGTCCTGGAGTCCGTGACAGCAGGGGACCGGAGTCAGCCTTGAAGAGTCAACCTGTACCTTGCTTTTTGGTCTTTAATAGCCTGAGATGTTGCCGCCAGCTAACTAACCAACGTCTGCAACTGCTACCATGAGGATATGATAGACTTTGGACTCATAAATCCTGAGTTCAAGTCCCCACATCCAAATTTGACACTTCCTGGCTGTGTGGTCCAGGTCGGGTTACTTAATCTCACTGATCTTCGGGTTTTTCATCAGGAACAAGACTGGTCATTATCCTGCTGTGAAGGATTGCTGTGAGGATTAACCACACAGAGTGTGCAAGAGCCCCTGGCTTGAAGTTTGGAATAGAGTAGGTGCTGAACAAATATTCTTCTTGCTCCCCTTTCCCTTCCTTTTTCACACAGCCAGGACAATGGGGACAGGCACAGCCTGGACAGCTCAGCCCCTTCCACAAATGGCACTCTCTGTTCTCACAGGACTAGCATTTCTAACAGGATCAGGAATTCTGCTAATTCATTGATCATTAATCCTGAGGGGTGCAAATAATCTCTTCTGATTTGTGCAGAACCAAGCAAATGCTTCCTTAGGGTGTGCATGTATTTATTATTATTTTGTTGTTATGCAGTGGGAAGGTCCAGTTTTATCCCACCAAAAATTGTCTGGGCAGCTCTCTTGTTGGACAATGAGGGTCAACTGAATCCAGGAGCTATGTAAAGTACACACAAAAAAGGGCTGTTCAAACCAAGACAGGGACTGTCTGCTAACAGGACACCTTGCTGCGAACGATGTCACTGTTCTCTGTAGAACTGTGGCAACAAATAAGCAAGAAGCACAGTACCTAGGAAGGCTAAGAGTGGTGGGGAGAAAGAAGCAAAACAATATATATATTTAAAATAAATTAATACAATACAACAAAGTAAAATAAAATAAAATGCAAGTGGCCGGGCGGGTTGAACGAGAAAAGAACGCTCAATGCAAAGACCATCTGAAGGGGCAAAGCCTGGAGAAAGTTCTGACCTGAAACCCTGCTAGGGGCTCAGAAGGGGAGGCTGTCCCAACACACAGGCCATTTATATTTCTGCCTGGTGGCCACTTTCTCAGTAAATGTGTTTCTGTCACGCTAAGCGTCTCAGGGTGTTGGTCCTCTGGGAACTCCTCTGCAGCGTGGCCGACTGCACCCTACAGTTCGCATCCAGCGGACAGAAGAAAGCTCCTGTCTCCCTATAACTGGCATTAAAATTAAACAACCAGACTCTCAGTGTTGTTATTTTTCACGGTCTGCATGCCGTCATGTAGACCAAACTTGATCTTGAGGGATTCTACAGAGATGTTGATACTTATGACCCAAAGGGGTCTTCTGAACCCCTGTGGGTGGGAGAGACATGGATTTAAATGGTTTTAGTCCCAAGTGTCCTTGCTGTGTTATTTCAGAAAACTTTTTAATCAAACAGGTATACATGTTTACGGTGAAAGATTTCGGTAGTGAGGACGAGCTAAATAACTATCACCCGTTATTTCATTAACCCATGATAACGTTACTGTTTTCTTTTTCTTTTAAAACTATGTTTATAGGGGCATCTGGGTGGCTCAGTCAGTTAAGTGTCTGCCTTCAACTCAGGTCATGATCCCAGGGTCCTGGGACAGAGCCCGGTGTTGAGCTCCCTGCTCAGTGGGGAGCCTGCTTCTCCCTCTCCCACTCCCCCTGCTGTGTTCCCTCTCTCGTTGTGTCTCTTTGTCAAATAAATAAAATCTTAAAAAAAAAAAAAAAGGGAGGGGGGGGGGGGGGGCGCCTGGGTGGCTCATTTGGTTAAGCGCCTGCCTTTGGCCCAGGTCATGATCCCAGGGTCCTGGGATGGAGCCCCTCATCGGGCTCCCTGCTCCGTGGGAAGCCTGCTTCCCCCTCTCCCACTCCCTCTGTTGTGTCCCCTCTCTCTCTGTGTCTCTCTCTGTCAAATAAATAAACAAAATCTTTAAAAAAATAAAAAATAAAAATAAATAAAACCATGTTTACAAAAAATAAAAATAAAAAAATAAAGCTATGTTTACATTTTTAGGGGTGCCTGGGTGGCTCAGTCATTAAGCATCTACCTTCGGCTCAGGTCGTGATCCCAGGGTCCTGGGATGGAGCCCTGCATCGGGCTCCTGCTTTGCGGGAAGCCTGCTCCTACCTCTCCCACTCCCCCTGCTTGTGTTCCCTCTCTCGCTGAGTCTCTCTCTGTCAAATAAATAAAATCTTAAAAAAAAAAGCTATGTTTACATTTTTAATATAAAAGTTTAATAAAAAATGTGAAAAAGAAGAAAAGAGTGTCCATAATTATGCAACCTTGACTATCAGAATTCTGGGGTTTTATTTCAGGTACTTCTTCCATCTCTACGAATAATATTCCTTCTTTCACAGGGTTGCATATATACAACCTGTATATAAACTGTATGTACAGTTGAGTACCAGGACATTTTACCTGACATTGCCGCAAGTTTTTCAGGGTTAAAGGTTTCTCTCCAGAAATCTTTATTTCTAAAGTCACCGTAATGTCACAGACTAGTTGTACTGTTGCTTATATGTTAACTATTCCCCTATAGCTTGAAGATAGTTTGTTTCCAGATTTTGTTGTTAAAAATACCACTGTATCAAAGTAGTACAACCCTAAAAAATTTTTTTAAGATCCTGGAAACTATGATTTTGTTACCTCAGTTGTTTTGCTTTATGTAAGTGACCCGGATGTGCACGGTGCTGGGATACCAGAATGAAGAAGCTACAGACTCTGTATTCAGAAGACTGTAGTGGAGGCAGGATAGGGTGGAGACAGATGCTTATACAGCATATTTTAGTTCACCTTGAGAAATACAATAACAGAAGTAAGCACCAAGTTCTGTGAACCAATGCATTAAAATCATGTGCATGGTATCCAGCACAGAGTAGGAAACGCTCAATGAAATGACAACCATGATGATGATTGCAGCCATCACATGGCTGATAGAATCATTTAAATACTGGTTTCCATGATTCACATTTACAGAAAAAATAAATAAAAGCAAGACAGCACCAAAAAATGCTCCTTGAATTATGAAAATCAATGATAACCAATATATATGCTTAGCCTATGCTGGCAAGTATCAAAGATTATCAAATTCTTTCTAATTCCTAAAACAAAGTTCCTCATGGAACAAAAGCTCTTTCCATAGTAATGTTCTAATGCCATGATGTCATCCTAGCTTGAATGTGGTCACACAGAATGACTTTATTCTTCTGAACATGACATGGGTCAGACAGAGCTATTTTCAGAGAAGAGGTCAATTTAGTTATACTTTTATTTCTTCAATATATAAATTATATATATTATACATAACATATATGTTATATATATATATATTACACATAATATATATAAAATAAAACTTTAGTGAATCAAGGCAGATCTGAGAACTCTAAAATTTTCCATAGGTAGAATCTTATTTTGCATTTAATTCCTGATTTGCCTCGTTTCCTTTAGCAGCCACGTCTGCAGACCTGAACGATGGTTAATGTTTAAAAAGGTACAGCGTGTTCTGGTTCACAACCCTGCTCATTTCCTCTTCCTGATGGTGCCCTGTGATTGCAGGACTCAAGTAAGGCTTTCATGACACGAGAATACATGAGAAATGATGCTTGAGTCATAGTAAATGTGAGATTAAGTTTGCTTGCTGATAAAGAACGCGTAGCCTTAAGGAAAAACTTGAGTCGGCTTGGACCTCTCTGGAGATAGTTTACTGTAGGCAGGGAAGCCATCCACAGCCACCACTGAAATATGCGTAAGGATTTCGGGCAGGAAACGAAGGAAATGCTGCATTAAACTGAAGGCACAGTGGGATTTAAATAATCCAAATATAGACTCTGGTGAGAATCGGATCAGGGCACTGCTTGGTAGTGGCTACCCTCTCCTCTGCGGCAGCAGAAAGAATTACACGGTCTGCCCATCAAATCCAGAATACAAAGTGCTCTCAAGTCCTCCAACTACCCTCCTCCTTCGTGTATTGATCCTCTTCTCATTAATGCCCTGGACCCTGTTCCCTGAGAGTGGCACAGTGCGGCTATTGACAGTACCCAGAAATGCTCCGCTCTGTCTTCTTCTTACCAATCCAATTAGTTCCACACCCTTAAAATTTTACTCAACACTCAACTCCTCTGAGAAGCGTCCCCTGATTACCCTGTCCTTCTTCCTTGTCATTGCAAACCCTTAGCCATTGTTTGCCCATTGATTGGCGCTCTTACTGCTGGGTATTTCCTACGCTCAGCAGGAGGCTCAGTCCCACGGGCTCCGTGGTGAGTAAGTCCCCAGGCACTGTCCTCATGGAGGTCACAGTCCACACACAAAAGATAGCCTAATAGAAGGCGCTAAGGGCAAGGATGGAGATAGACAGGTGGAAGCACAAAGACTGTCATCTTCTGGGGTGTCAGGAGGCTTCCTGGAAAAGCTCAGATAAGTGGGAGTTACGCAGGTAAAGGGAGGTGGGAGAGGCACGCCGATTTGTACAAGAGGTGGTGCAGGTCAGAGACAGATACGATGGGCCCCTTGGCCCCCCTGCTCCCCCCCACCACCCCGTGCTTGGTGTATCAGGAACCTTCTACCTGCTGATAAGAAGGTCTCTGAATGTGGGTTCTTTTCGTGCAATTGAATTATAAGCTCTTCTAGGGACCACAGTTTCTACTTATTTTGCTTTCTTCCCCACAGGTCTGCTATTGTCCCTAGTGTTTGCTAAAGCACTAAAGAGTGTTTCCAAAGAGTGTGTTCCACCATCTTGGGCTACACTGCTGACTCAGTAGTCAGCCCCCGCGCGCTCTGTCCACCAGCACTAGCAAGACCGTGTGGCCGTAGACAGATGCAGCGTGCTCTCCGCTGCAACCCGAGACCCGGGCAGACATGCATGCCTTTGACTCAAAGCAAGTACGTGCTGCTTCCATGGAGGAACCATCCAAAGCACTTTCCAGGAAAGTTCCACAGTCCTCACTAAATACCAGCTTTCTGCTATTTCATATTCTTAGCCTTTGTGATGATAATTTGCCTTTTATATTCAAAATCCCTGCCCCAATAATTCCATCAGGGTTTCATTGGATAATAATAAAAAAAAAAATCCACTGAGCAATATGGAATAGAAGTTTTAATCATCATCCTACAGAAACAAAGTCATCATTTTTTCAAAGTAGGATCTTAAAAGCACCCTTTTTGTTGATGTGATTGCTAGCTACCTCAAACATCACAAATGTTGGGTGGTCACTGTTGTCTCTTGATCCATTTGATTTTATTTAAAGTTAGAAATCCTTCGTGGGCACACAGGCCAATATCTCACAAACCTGTGAGAGCTTTGTGGAGTCCCCCTGCTTCCCAGCGGGCAGGTTGGATGCCTCAGACGGAGGCTGAGGCACGAGCTGTGGGTATTGCTTCTGGCCTCCCATTTGACCTCTAGGTAAAAAGACCTTCCCATTCCAAGACTGCAAAATTGCCATTGTTCATGGATGGTTAAATCCTAACCCCTTTTCCCACTGCCTGGGGTCAAGGGTGGAGGAGGGAGGAGAGTTAGAATAGCAACAACAGGGCAAACTCATTAAAAAAAAAAAAAAAATGGAGAGAGAGTGGGAGAGAGAAAGCACCAAACAAGTTTTACAGGCTTTGCCGCTCCAAAGCTGTCATTTCAAGGTTATGGCTTTAGAATGACAGAGGAGACATCTTTCCACCTGAGCACTCTGGTGGAAACAGCCAGAAGCTAGCTTGCCTCTGGAAAGAAGAAAGAAAAATCCTGGAGCTTAGAGCCAGGTGGGGGAATTTTGGCCATGGAAACCAGAGCTTTCAGAATGACCACATGATGCTTGGAGACCTTTGTTTCTGATGGCTCCCTAGCAAGGTCATACGTAGTATGGAAATCAAACTAATGGCCTGTTTTAAGTTCCCCAGCCGGACTTTCCAAACCCAGGTGATCTTCCAACAGGCAGACACTTCACGAATGAGATGGTGAAATAAATAAAGCCAGGTGTTCACCCAAGACCTGCATCATGAGGGGGAGAAAGGCAGAGAAAGGCAGAGAAAGGCGTTTCCTTATCCAGTTAAACTTCCCCGTTCCCAGGTCAAGTAATTTCTATCAAATACATTAGACCTTGTACGTGAACACTCCGGGAAAGCCAATAATGCTTCCTGGTTGGCTTTTGCTCTCAACCACAGTGTCCTGATCAGTACTTTAGAGAGGTTAACACCTAACTCAGCGAGATAGTTACCAAGACTACACGAGGTAAGCTTTTCAAGTTCTCCCACAGTAGGCTTCTTCCTTTTCTCCCACCTTTCTGACTCCTACCGTTCTTACCGTCTTGGCAGTTGATTACATAACAAACTCAGGGCACCTGCTGGCTCACGTTTTCACTCCTGGAACGGTCTGAAAACTCAGTGAGGACAGGAACCACGTGGGATGCGCTTCCCCCTGAGGTGATCCCTCTGACAGAGTAGAGAGACGTAGGTGCTGGTCGCCATGTGTTTCTGTACCTGCGATGACCTGCTTCACGCTTGTGTGACTTTTCCTCCTTCTCATAACATAGCAAGGGTGGTGGTGATGAGGAGAGCCAAGGCAAGAGAAATGTAGATAAAATTAAATTTCCTTACAACCTGCAGGCCATTGATGAATACCAGAGACCAGCAGAGCGGGACATTCCTCAAGGGGCTCACAACCGCCTTAATGTTAATGCTTTGCTAGAGACTAAAGCAACCTTAGCTCCACAATAGCCAGACAAACAGGATCCTCTAAGTCTTCTTGAACGTAGGGGAATCCCTTTAGAGACTTCCCCCAAATATATAATCAGTCAGTCCTCATAATCACAGCACAGCTCTTTCTGCCCACGGGTCCTGTCCCCATGCCATAATAAAAACACCATTTTGCACCAAAAAAGTCTCAAGAATTCTTTTTTTTAAAAAAGATTTTATTTATTTATTTGACAGAGACAGAGCACACAAGCAGGGGAGGCGGCTGGCAGAAGAAGAAGCAGACTCCGCACTGAGCAGGGAGCCCCACGCAGGGCTCGATCCCAGCACCCTGGGATCATGACCTGAGCCGAAGGCAGACGCTTAACGACTGAGCCACCCAGGTGCCCCTAGCCAAAAGGGCATTTTACAGAAAGCTTCACAGCTTTGCTCTTGAATCTTTTGAGAAAGACCAGCACTCTTGCCACTGCTATATTAGAGCTGACAAGCACCGGGCAGGGACTGTCTGGGAGACGTGGGCTTCTACAGACTGATGCCTCCTAGAGACAGGTACAGAAGGACATTTGAAAGTGCCACGTCTTTCATTTCACAGGTGAGTAAGCTGAAGCCGGAGACCTTGTTTTGCCCAAGATCATAGGCTCGTTGGAGATTGAGCTAGATAAAAGAAAACCCATGGCCAATAGTTTCCGGCTCCATTCATTTTATTCAGAAAAGGTTGATTAAATGTCTACCATGTGCTTAATATGTTGGGGGTACAGCCGAACATGACACGGTCCTTCTCTTCAGGGAGCATCAGTCTAAGGGGGATGAGGAACAAGAAAAACAGCCGGTCATACAACAATGGAGTAATGGAAGTAAAGGGTACTAAGAAAGCCAGGCAAGAAGAGTGAGGCACTCAGTTGCGGATCAAAATCAAAAGGACACCAAAATGTCAGTAACCGAGATAAGGAATATTTTCGTGCTAAAGACGGTATCATTATGACTAACTTTTCCCTTTGGTTCAGACTCTAGTATGGCTCAGCGAGGCACTCTTGCAGCCTCTCTCTTTATTTAACGTGTTAATATTTTGTTAACTGTGGATTTTTTTGCATTCATTTTGGTTATTTAAAATATTACATTAAAATAATCTTTATGTCGATGGCTGAGTTCTTCTGGTGCCCCCCTCTAAAATTTCGCACCTTGGGCAAGAGCCTCACTCTAGCCTCCAGGGGAATCTAGCAGAGCCAGAGTGGGGATGGGAGGAAAGGGAGGGTCCTTTATGGGAGTTCCAGCAGAGGTCTAAGGTTTTCAGATTCTGCTTCCTTGAGACCTACGGATTCAAAAAGAGCCCCATCAGGGGAGATGTAGGACATTTTCAGCCAGAGCGCCTCAGCCTTGACCTGTTTTGTTTGCTAACATTTTGTGTAAGGGCTTGTCAAATTCCTAATTTGGTAGACAAGGATCTTCAGGTCTAAAAAAAGTTCTTACAGCAAGGGGAAAAGATTAGGTTCAAATACAGAAGACCCATCACATCCATCACGGGGCCCGAGTTCGGGGTTGAAGGATGGAGGATACAGGAGAAGCAGGCAAGGCCTCCAGTCCCCAGCGAGAGAAGGAACACATGGAGCCTACCAGATGCTGACTGACCTGCTAGAGATGACAGGTATCAGAGTTCAGCTCTTTGCTCTCCACCCAACTCTCCTACAGCACCCTGTTAGCAGACTCATTTGACAGACGTGTCTGGTCATTTAACTGGACCGTGTAGTTTGTATCCCCTTATCTGTCCACCGAAGAAAGGGTCTAAAAGGAGAGTTTTTAAAAATTGGCTATCATAATAGAAAATCTGCTTTCCTTAGACAAATGCTGAATAGATGATGATTGGGGCAGGGGGCAGAGCCAGAGAAAGAAAACATCTTAGAAATGATTCCTAAAGCTGAATTAAGTGTAATCCAGCCAGATTTGGGGGGGGGGCACCACAATGCCCAACTCCAAGGGGCGACCTCTTAGTGTTGCCCGTGTAAATGGAACCCTCTGGAGTCATATGACGCACAATCGTTGACTACACAGCTATGGTTTATGACAGTTGCCTAAATACCCACTAGGAAATAATAGCTTGTGTCCATATTTGGCTAATTCATGCATCCTAATCCATGCATCCTAATTCAAACTATTAGGCTCTTTCAGTTTTTAGCAAGCTAGATTCTCAAATTCTGAAATTTTTCTCTAGCAAGACTTCAATTTTCATTCTCTTGGATCCCTGTAATTATTAGGGATGAAGGAAGTGTGTGTGTGTGTTATAGTGACAAGCGATTAAGGTGACAGGGGAATCCGGGAAGCCACTGAAAGTCATCAACTAAGAAAGATTTCAAGATCAGGGTCAAACTTATTATATTGGTTGGATTATATATACAACAAATCTGATAAGATCAAGTTTTGGAGGAGAAGATGTCAAAAGGGACCCTCATAAATTCCCATTTCTTAAAGGCTATATGGGGCTATGTGTTTAAAATCTAAATTATATGCATACAAATAATTTTAAAGCAGGTTTTAAAACTATGTCTACAGTGACCCCACCAAAAATACATATGACTACAGGAAAAAGAATGGTGAGTTTATATGCATTTAAATGATGGTTCTCTGGATAGTGTGGTTATGGGTGATTTTTCCCTCCCCAGCTTTATTGAGATATACTTGATCTAAAGCATTGTATAAATTTAAGGTGTACAACGTGTTGATTTGCAAAATTATATACATCAAAGTGATTACCAGTAGAACTTGAACTAACACCATCATGTTACATAATTACCATTTCTTTTGGGGAGTGAGAACATTCAAGATCTATTCTCTTCGCAACTTTCAAGTATATACCACAGTATTATTAGCTATAATCACCATGCTGCACCTCAAATCCCCAGAACTTACAACTGGAAGCTTGTGCCCTTTGACCAACATCTCCCCATTCCCCCCACCCACTAGCCCCTGGTAACTACCCTCTAGTCCCTCTTCTATCAACATTTTTATTTTTAAATTATTATTATTTTTAAAGATGTTATGTATTTGAGAAAGAGAGAGAGCATGAGCAGAGGGAGGGGGCAGAGGCAGAGGGAGAAGCAGGCTCCCTGCTGAGCAGGGAGCCCAACACGGGGCTTGATCCCAGGACCCTGAAATCATGACCTGAGCAGAAGGCAGCCACTTAATCGACTGAGCCATCCAGGAGCCCCTCTATCAGCATTTTTAGATTCCACTTATAAGTGATCTCATACAGTATCTTTCTCTGTCTGACTTATCTCACTTAGCATAATGCCCTCAAGATCTATCCCTGCTGTAAAAAATGGGACTGATTATATGAGATTTCAAAGGTCTTTTCAAGAAGTTTGCTCTACTCTGAGATGGAAAGCCATTGTCTGATTTTGAGCAGAAGGCTTCTAGAACCTGGCCCATTCTTCAGTGGTATCACTCTGGTGGTGCAGAGGATCACGGGCACAAAGAAGAAGACCAGCTGTGAGGCTATTTCAATAATTCAGGCTGGGGGCTCAGAGCAGAGAGATGGTGACCGTGGTGCGGGACTAGAATTATTCTGACAGTGTGCCTGACGGAACTTGCTGCAGGTTTGGATGGGTACTCTGAGAGATAAAGAGAGATGAAGGAAGGCTCCGAGGTTTCTGGCCTAGTTGGAGTTGCCACTGACTGAGATAGGCGGAGCAGATCAGGAGGAAGACTGGGGGTTCAGTTTTGGACATGTTGTATTTGTAATGTCAAGGGGCAGTGGGATTTGGAGTTCAGGGGTCAGACAGGAGAAGGAGCCCGGGACTGGAGTTACATTTGTCTGTGAGTTAGCAGTGGTGAAACAGGACCCATTGACCTTGCATGGGTGACGCGCTCATGGGCTCAGCAGTCCACACCCACTCAGATCTGGGGTCTCTTAGCCCTGGGTCCCTCCACTCCACGGACAACCCTTCCTGCCTGGTCTCACTCAAATGTTACCTATACACTCCTCCTGTGAGTATGTCAGGAAGAGGACCCCAGGTAAGATGCTTTTCTGGTAGGATGCTGGTTGACCCGGAGAGCCACAGCTAGGGAGCAGTCCAAAGCCATGAGTGCTCCTGCCTGCCTGCTAGCTAGCTAAAATATGTGCATCTGTTGGCTTTGGCTTTGTGCTTTAAGTAAACTCTATGCCCAACATGGGGCTTAAACTCACAACCCTGAGATCAAGAGTCGCCTGCTCTACTGACTAAGCCCGCCAGGTGCCCCTGTGTGCATATGTTTGACCTATTTGTTCTGAGACTTGCTCGGATCATGACCCACCAACTGGTTGGGCTCAAATAATGCTGACTGGCCAGTTCGAAGAAACTGCACTACCAGGAAGAACCTCATAATCTCTGTTGATCAGGTTGATTTGGGCCATTTGCTACAAATAAAAATCATCATCTTATTTGATATATATAATAGATATTTTCTCAGTAGTATATAAGGTGGATATAAAAGCATAGAGAACTTTACTACTTTTTGGACCTATTGTACATATTTTACGTTTTAAAAGTGAGCTGCCTATGACCTAGGTTTAAGACAACCCACAGCCACCCGTTTTAACCAGATTGCTGCCCAGGACCCCTGTTCTGCGGGGACTCTGGCACTGCCCCCCGCCCCCACGGGGCTTCTGAGTACTCTTCAGAAGGCCATCTGCCTTGTTTCCACAATGCGCCACTTATCTTTGAAACAGCTGTTCCAGAATTCAGATTTCCAGCCCCAAGTTGGCATTTCTCTGATCCATTTGTAACCTATGCACTATTCATGTTTGGATTATATTGGATAAGTTTGGAGGTTAAAATTGATTCATGCAAATGGATGACTGAGTCAGCAATAAAAACATGACCTAGAATAATCTCATGGTTTGATATGGCAAAAACATGTCTTATAATCTGTTTAACAGCAAATTTGATACTTCCTGAATGTGTCAGGCAGAACACACCTTTTTTTTTTTTTAAGATTTTATTTATTTGAGAGAGAATGAGAGACAGAGAGCACGAGAGGGAAGAGGGTCAGAGGGAGAAGCAGAACCCCCGCTGAGCGGGGCCTGATGTGGGACTCGATCCCGGGACTCCAGGATCATGATCTGAGCTGAAGGCAGTCGCTCAACCAACTGAGCCACCCAGGCGCTCCCAGAACACACCCTTTTTTGTTATCAGGGAGAAAAAGGAAAACCGTATTTTTCTTCTCGTTCACAATCAAGGAAATTACTAAATGAGAAAATCTGGTTGTCCTCAGTAGCACACTTTCTTAGGCTTTTCTTTTCAGCCTGGATTCTTTTTTCATCTTCTCACGCAGGGGTTGGAGCAAAGGCACCTCTCATGCCTGCAATGGTTGCAATAACCTCGTTTCTTATTATAAGTATACCTGCCTGATTCTGACCAGGGATCAAAATGAGCATTGTCAAAAACGGGACAGGTTGACGTTATGTGCCCTTCGGTATGACATGCACAGAGGAAGAGCACCACTTCCGTGATATTCCTGGCAAAATGCATATACTATCATAAAGAAACCCATCATTCTAACCCAAACTGAGGGAGATTCTACAAAAAAAAAAAAAAAAAGGTGTGAATTCTTCAAGAACATTGAAGTCATGAAAGATAAAGAATGGTTGAAGAATACTACAGAGACATCAAAAGTAAATGTGACACATGATCCTGGATTGGATCCAGAAACAGAAGGGAAAAGAAATTTTTTTTTCCGTACGTACCAGAACAATAGGTGAAATTTGAATGGGGCAGGTGGACTCCGTGGTGGTACCATATGTCAGCTTCCTTCATCTGAGGGCTGACCTGTAGTTATGTAGGTAATGTCCTTGTCTTCTAGTAAATACACACTGGCATTTCTAGTGGGACTGAGGCATCATGTCTGCAACTTTTAATTGTTTCGGGAAAATAGATAGATGTGGGTGTTACTGAACCTGGACTGGATCGCCCCAAGGAAGAACCAAGCGGCACCCTGAGATCTTGGAGGATCGGAGGCTTATTTAACGCCGGTGGGCTCAGAGGAGAATGGTCTCCAAAGGTCTGAGCCCCGAGCACAAACAAAGGGGGCAATGTATACACTTCTATTTCTGCATACTTGGCACTTTTGGCGCGTGTGCGAAGCACGGCAGGGAGAAGAACCCAGAAGAGCCCCGGGACAGGGGCTGGGACTCTCTTGCTGGCTCGGTCGACCATCTTAGGACACAGATTTTGCTTATCTTCCCCCACTTTGATGCCCCTTTAAACACCTAGATTAGAGGGCATCATTTTCATCTTCTACGGGACGATAGTAAGGAGTAACCGGAGTCTGATTTTAGCAGTTTGAGTAGTGATAAACCCAGTAAGGGCTGGAGTGATTCCCACCGGCAATGTACTCATTCCTGTAATTGGGTCAGAGTTTCTTGGACCACCTCCGACTCATTAGCAAGGAAAAAACATTCCTGCTGTAGGAAGAGGCAGAGCCCCCCTTGCGCGGCCGTGAGCAAGTTGAGCCCGCACCTGTTTTGGAGGACCACTGAAGCCAGTGAATCGAGTTGGTGCTGCAGGGCCAGGGCCAACTGAGTGAGGGCAGAAAAATCCTCTGTGAGTTGTTGAGTTAGCCCCTGGTACTGAACCTGAGACATCCGGACGCCAGTGGCGCCGAGGACAACACCTGATGCAGCCGGCAGGCTCACGATAAGAGGGATGGCCGCAGAGGGGCGTCGAGGGCGGCTAGGAAGTCTCCGTATGAGTGGGGCATCGCTCCTGGGGAGGATTGAAAGATCGGGTAAGAGACTGACAAGCATGCATGATTGATTGCGCAGGGTGATGCAGATGTATACATCTTGATCACAAGCCAGAAAAGTGTTGATAGGCGCACAGACCCGACTGTGACCCATGACAGGAGAGGAAGAGTTTCCATACAGCAGTACCAGAGCCAGAAAGGGATAATTTGAGGTCCCCGGTGCCGAGGTGGGAGGTGACATGGTAGATTGGTTGAGGATGACACCTAGGTACTGGATGGGACTGGGCTTTATACAGATCCAGCAGTCAGACGCTAGGGGTGGATTTGAGTGGTTAAGCGCTTGGTGGGAGGCATTAATCACACCTAACAGTTGCGCTATAGATGTTTGCTGCATGTGGGTGGGCGACCCGGGGATGCGCCAGGGCGAGTTATTTTCTGTCTGACTCTGGGGGTTGACTGTAAGGCTTGGAGTGAACATGGACTTAATCATAAATTTGGCCATGGGGTTGGTTCCCATAGGGTGATATTGGCCCAACAGGAGAACGATTCCTGTAGCCCATGAGGTGGCATTGGGTTCTAAGACTGACATACACGTGATTGTTAGAGCAAGAGGATGGGGTGGCGTTACGTGGCATTGCGTGACAAGGAAATCTGGATGTCACTGTGCTGTTTGAGGTGCCACCACCTGGTGGACCATCATTCCATTCCCGGCCAAGTTGCCACCCATGACTCGCATCCCCCGGCTTGTGAGCAGAACTGAGGGCAGGTGTTTGGCTGTTGAGGCGTAGGGCCCCCACAAATGGAGATATCTACCAGCTGGTAACCTGAGTGAGCACCGTCTGTGAGGTTCCCAGGGGGTATCAAGAAGCTGGCATCCATCAAAATGGAGGTTAACCTTTGGTGTGTGCCCATCCCAAGTGGAAGAAGTCAGTGGGGGCTCTGGTGCGGGACTGAGGGGGATAAGCTGGAAAGTCCATTTGCCAGTAGCGGTGATATGAGAGTTTGCCCCCCTTGCCTGGCCGGGCAGCTAGAGGCAGTGCGGAGGAACAGCACACCAGGCAGCAGAAGACCGGGACTGACTGGGGCCAGGAAAACCATGGTGAAATACACCCAGGAGTAGACAGCAGAGGACCAATATAAGTGGGATCTATGACCTTAGGTAGAGGGAGCCATCGTGGCTAACCCGTCAGCAGATGAAACCCGTGGACAAGTAAGTGCAGTAATACACCCTAGGGTCACCCAATAAGCAATGACAATAGTGAGTCTCTGGGGGAAAGTCCAGTCAGGAGGGGCAACAGTGTAGAGTCCGAGTCACAAGATGAGGGAAATCATGCCAATGAGAGCCAGGGACCACAGTGAGCAGGTGTCCATCAGTCATTGGGGTCTCGTCGAAGGTGAAGCCGGAGCGGGTTCGTGAAGTCTGGCTGGACTCTCCACTGGCGTGGCTCCTCGTCCGAATGATGAGCTTTCTTCACTCTGGAGTGGTGGACCCATGGGGTGACACCTGAGACCTTGAGGGCAGTAGGGGTGGTTAGAACAACAGTGTGGGGCCCTGTCCACTGCGGTTTGAGGGGGTCTTTCTTCCAATCTTTGACCCAAATTGAGTCCCCTGTCTGGAAGGAATGTACCTGAGACCCTAAGGAGATTGGGGCCCTCTCAATGGTGTACTTTTGTAATTTATTTAGGGTGGCCCCCAGGGCCTGAAGCTGCTCCTTTATCCCTTTATCTCCAACCTGATGCAAGTTTCCTGGAAGGCTTCCCAAGCATGGGGGAGGCCGTCCATATATTAATTCGAATGGGGAGAAACCTGATGTCCCGGGCATGCATTGAGCATGCAGGAGAGGTAGGGGTAGCAGATCCGGCCATGGGAGGTTAGTTTCCTGACAAAACTTTGCTAAGGTTCCCTTGAGGTTGCCATTCATCTGCTCTACTTTCCCTGAGCTTTGGGGCCAGTAAGCTGTGTGGAGTCTCCAGGTGATGTTGAGAGATTTGGTCAAGACCTGTACAATGTCTGCTACAGATGTGGGTCCATTGTCACTATGGATTGTTAATGGCAGGCCGAACTGGGGCACGATCTCCCGCAAGAGGACTTTAGCTACTTCCTGGCTTTGCTCCGTCCTGGTGGGAAAGGCTTCGACCCACCCAGCGTATGTGCATACTATTACTAGGAGATATCTGAATGCCCTGCTCGGCTGCACATCTGTGAAGTCTACCTCTAGATCTTCGAAGGGGGTTGCTCCCATCCTCTGGACACCTGGCGGGGGCCGCGGTGCAGACCGAGCATTGTTTTTAGCGCATGTTGTGCATTGTTCACTCGTTGCTCGGCATAGTGCTGGCAGCTGATGGATGTAGTAGTGCTTCTTGAGAAGGGCCTCTAATGCAGTTTTTCCCAGATGAGTGAGTTGGTGGTGTTCCTTGACTAGATGCCCTCCAGTTGCTGTTGGAACAAAGATGCACCCATCTAGCATCATCCACCGTCCCTTTTCAGTCAGGGTGGCTCCCTCAGCCATGGCCCATTCCTTTTCCTTTTCAGTGTAACTGGGCAGAGGGACTTCTTCCGGGGGTGTCAGGGCCATGGTGAGGGAAGGGGCTCTGTCCATGTCCTCCCTGGCTGCGGTCTTGGCTGCCTCATCTGCCAGACGATTTCCCCATGCTATGGGGTTGTCTCCTTTCTGGTGTCCCTTACAGTGCAGGATCACTACTTCCTTTGGAAGCCAGATGGCTTAGAGGAGTCTCAGGATCTCCTCCTTGTTCTTGATAGCTTTTCCTGCTGCGGTTAGGAGGCCCCTTTCCTTGTAGATGGCTCCGTGTATACGTACAGTAGCAAAGGCGTGCCGGGAGTCGGTGTAGCTGTTGACTCACTTGCCCTCAATGAGGGTGAGGGCTCGGACTAAGGCATATAGTTCAGCCCGTTGTGCTGACCAGCCAGCTGGTAATGCCTTAGCTTCTAGGACTTCAGTGGTTGTGGTTACCGCATAACCCACTTTCCAGGCACCCTCTTGTAGGTAACTGCTGCCATCGCTAACAGCATGAGCTCTGGATTCTTTATGGCTTGATCCCGCAGATCTGGACGGCTCGCGTAGACATCGTCAGTCACCTCAGAGCAGTCATGGTCTGGTTCCCCCTCTTCCATGGGGAGAAGGGTTGCTGGATTTAATGTCCTTACTGTTTCGAGGGTGACCCACGGGTTTTCGCAGAGGAGACCTTGGTATTGTGCCAGCCAAGAGATGGAAAGGAAGCGGTGTCCCTGTGCATTCATGAGGGACACAACTGCATGAGGGACCTTGACGTTAAGTTCTTGCCCCAGGGTAAGTTTGTCCGCCTCCTTGATGAGTAGGCCTGTGGCTGCCAGCGCCCTGAGGCACGGTGGCCATCCGGCTGCCACAGGGTCCAGCTTCTTTGACAGGTAAGCAACTGGCCATTGCCAGGGTCCAACAGTCTGGGTGAGTACCCTGAGCGTTTTTTCCTTTTCATGCACGAAGAGGTTGAAGGGTTTCACTACATCTGGTAGGCCCAAGGCTGGAGACTGCCCAGGGCAGTCTTTATCTCTGTGAAGGCAGCTTCTGCTTCCTCAGTCCAGGCAGGGGATTCTCGATCTGGTCCTACTAAGAGATCATAAAGACGTCTTGCTATTGCCGAGAACCCAGGGATCCAGATACAGCAGAATCCTGCAGCCCCCAGGAATTCTCATAGGCCCTTTTTTGTCTGGGGCTGTGGCAGGGAGATAATGACCCTTTTCCTCTCCAGCCTTAGTTCTCTTTTCCCTTGGGTGAGGAGGAAACCAGGGTATCAGACCTGTTGTTGGCAGATTTGTGCCTTCTTCCATGAGGCTCGTTATCCTGAGTCTGACAGGAGCTGTAGGAGGGCCTTTGTGCCTTTTGTGCAGTCTTGTGTGTCACTGGCAAGGAGGAGGTCATCCACATACTGGAGGAGGGTGCACTGTGTGGCCTCTCTTGGGAAGCTGGCGAGGTCCGCAGCCAGCACTCCCCAAAGAGGGTTGGTGAGTGTTTAAACCCCTGCAGGAGGCACATCCAAGTCAGTTGCATATGGTGCCGTGTATCAGGTTAGACCATTCAAAGGCAAAAGTGGCTGGCTCTGGGGAGTTAAGCGGAGGCAGAAGAAGACATCCTTCAAATCTAGACAAGTGAACCATCTGGCCGAACTGGGGATTTGGCCAAGGAGGATGTATGGATTCAGGACCACTGGGTGCAGAGAGATAGTCACCTTATTGATGGCCTGCAGGTCTTGAACTGGTCGGTATCCCCCTCCTGGCTTCTTGACTGCCAGGAGTGGGGTATTCCAGGCCGACTGGCACTCGACTAGAATACCTGCTTCTTTTAGTTTGGTCAGATGTTCTTGGATGCCAATCTTAGCTTCTTGTGGAAGCGGGTATTGCCTTTGCCTCTGAGGTTGGACTCCTGGGATCAGTTCAACAATGATAGGGGCCCAATTCCGGGCTTGTCCAGGTGGGTTGTTTTCAGCCCATACTGAAGGGAAGGCGAGTCTGAACTCCGGCGGGCTGCTTGGTTGGGCCTGGGCACAGAATAGCCTCCATTCTTCTTCCCTTGGCATGGTAATTGCTAGTATTAGAGACCCCATCTCCTCTTGCCTTGGGTTCAATCGGAGGCTAGTGTGTCCAGTGGGCTCAAAGGTTATCTGAGCCCTAAGCTTGGAGAGTATGTCTCAGCCCAGGAGAGGGATGGGGCAATCGGACAGATAAAGGAACTCATGTGGGACCTTGTGGCCCCTGAGTTTGCACTGGCAAGCCTGGCAAAAGGGCTTTTGTACTGCCCGTGTCCCAGTGGCCCTGAGGATGGTCGCAGTCCTTTTGCTGAAAGGTGCCACTGGGGAGGTGACAACAGAGTGCTTGGCCCCAATATCAACCATAAAAGTCACTGGTTGGCCCCCCACATTCATTTTGACCATGGGCTCATGGGGGCCAAGGAGGAAAGAGCCCGGTCCCCCTCAGTCTGAGTCCATTCTCACAGGGCCTATGAGGTCCTCCTCTCGGGGTTCTTCCTTGTAGCAGCTGGGCTTTTGAGCCTTTCCCCGGGGGGGACATTCATTTTTCCAATGCCCTTTCTCTTTATAGTAGGCACATTGATCCCTTGCCAAGGGGGTTCTGGGTTTCCCCCCTTTTGCTGGTTGGGGCCTCCCCATCTTTGTGTTGTCCTTTTCTTTCAGGGTGGCAGCAAGGACGCTGACTTTCTTTTTCACCATCCCGTCTTCATCGTGTCTCTCAGGTTCCCGTGTCTCTCATCTCTCGTACCAGCATTTGGAGGGCACAGGCCGTAGCCCAGCTGCTGGTCCTGGAGAAGGTGGATCTTTTGGGTCTGGGGGTGCCAGTGGATCCTCTGGGCCTGGAGGCACTAGTGAAACCAATGGCAGCAGAGTGTCTGGAGCTGAAGGGCCAGGTGTAGGCAGTCTTGGGGGTATGTATGGTGGGAGCAGGGTCGGTTCATCCTCGGGATCTCTGGCTAGGATTTGTGGAGACAGGGGCTTTTGCTGATTTTCTTTAGGTCGCTTGGATGAGATGATTAAGACTCTGGCCTGTCCCTGTCTATTGCAAGCGAATAGCACCCCGGGGGGAAGGATCTGGGCAATTCCTAGCCAGGAGTCAATGTATGGAAACTGGTCAGGGTGTCCTGGTTCTCCTGTTACGACTCACCATACCTGACGAATCGTTGGGACATCCAATGTCCCTTCTAAAGGCCACCCGACATCAAAGGTGGGCCATTCCAATTCACATAGGGTTCTCAACTTGCCGGGGTTCATCCTGACTCCATAGTCTCCCAAAAACCCCTTCTTGAAATTTCTGATCATGGTCTCTAGAACCGTAGGTTTACTCTGCCCTGACCCCATGGTGATGTCCCCATGTGTGGTGGTGCAGAGACAGACAAAGGGGGGGTGTCTCCTGAGATGATGAGACCAATCAGATGCCCATCTGGCCGTGTCCTGAAGGAGCTTAGGTGATGCTTAGCCGTAGTGGTCTCAGCATTGTGACTTAATGATCAGAATCTATTCCGATGCCGCTCTAGACTGTATGCCGTTCACCACGGAATCGCAGACGGGCCCACTCAACTCCGTAGGCTTCTGGGGACCTTAAGGGTGCCCGCCTGTGGAGTCACAGAATCAGTCTGCTTAAGCAAGCCAGGTCGGACTGCACATTCATTCGCACATTCATTCCAGAAGTTATTACATTCCCTCCCTGGGAATCCCTACCTGTGAGACCTCTGAGAGGTCCCTGGGGGGTGATCAGGCTCCCCTTCCACCTCAGTAGGGGTGGGCCTGTCTGGGTCCTGGGGCTTCAGGCCTTACCAGAATCTGATGTCAGGACCAGGTCCTCACCTGCCAAGTCTCCTCGAGTCCGGTGGGAACAGCAGAGTGGGGCAGGCCCGAGGCGACCGGGGCGGGAGACTGCTGAAAATTAGGCAGGGCACACCTTCTCCATTACAATCCCTCGTTCCATCACCGCCCCGCTGTTGCCCCCAAACTGGTGGCAACAATGGCCCAGCGCAATTGGGTTTCCCTGTCAGGTAACCAAATGTTACAGAACCTGGACTGGATCGCCCGATGGAAGAACCAAGCAGCACCCGGAGATCTTGGAGGATGGGAGGTTTATTTAACGGCGGCAGGCTCAGAGGAGAGTGGTCTCCAAAGGACTGAGCCCTGAGCACAAACAAAGGGGGCAATTTATACACTTTAACTTCCGCATATTTGGCAATTTTGGCGCGTGCACAAAGCGGGGCAGGGAGAAGGACCCGGATTGGTGCACGCGGGAAGCAGAGCAGGGAAAAGAACCCGGAAGAGCCCCAGGGCAAGGACTGGGACTCTCGCTGGCTCAGTTTGCTATCTTAGGACACAGATTTTCCTTATCATGGCGGGGGGTAGAAAGATGATAGATGATAGATAGAAGATGGGTGAATAGATAGATGATAGATGGTAGATATAGAAAGAATGATAGATACATAGATGATAATAAAGCAAAGGTGGCAAAATGTTAGCACTTTGGAATCCTGGATAAAAGGTATATGGCTTTGGGGTGCCTGGCTGGCTCAGTCAGTGGAGCACGTGACTCTTGATCTTAGGGTTGTAAGTTCGAGCCCCACATTGGGAGTAGAGGTTACTCAAAAATAAAATCTTAAAAAAAGTATATGGCTTCATATTATTCTTTCAACTTTTGAAATTATTTCAAAATAAAAAGCAAAAAAAAGAGAAATATTAGAGTATTGTAAAGCAAGAGTCATTAGGTTACTTACTATTACTCTTAAAGTGAGAATGTTCACGATCACCATAACACAAATGGCAAATATCTGTATCTATGTTATTCTATATAAGATATAGACAGCATCTATCTATCTCTTTCTATCTATCTTATATATGTAGATGTGTGTGATTTGCCTGGGATCCAGCAGACCTGCTGAATCAGAACACGGGGCTGTTTCTAGCAGCTCCAGGGGGGATGACGGCTCACAGCCAGCATGGTGCATCCCCTTTTAAGCAAGTCTTGCCAGTTCTGGGAGGTCTTGCGTAGGTCTGGGAAGGAAGAAATTCGGCTTCCTGTCTTCTCTCGCATGCTGTTTCACTCACTAAGGTGTAAAACCCGAAAATGAATGACTCAGCAGAGCTTCCTAAACTATGTTCCTCAAAAGACTCACATGTTCTATGAAAACAAAAACAAAACCCCATCTGGTCCTTGGATTGAAGAAGTCTATATCATGCTTCCTACCCTAGCTCCTTCCTGGACAGTTACTTATTTATTTTAAGTAGGTTTTGTTTTGTTTTGTTTTTTTGTTTTAAGTATAGTTGACAAACTTCCAGGACATTTACAATATGCATTATAAATGTTTTATAAATGACTGCATTTTGTGTAACTTGATATTTTGCAGACATTTTTAGCCATGGAAGGCTTTCCCTCCCATTTAACACCGATCCCATGACATCCGGTGACACTTGTGTTTCTCCTGGTTGACTTCTTCCCCAAGGCTGTGTGAGCCATTCGGGAGGCTGAAGGGAACCACCATAGGTAGTTGGGCTTCAGGACATTTGTTGTTCTCACAGCTCTGCCTTTTAGCCTGTGTCCATTTTATCCACAGGGTGACTTACCTCATGCAACTTGTGCGATTTCAAGATCCCGTGAGTGGCAACTGGTCTCACGCTCCTCCCTTCACAGCCAGGCAAAGAACAGATTGTAGTCGCCTGGCTCAGATGACCCCAGATCCATCACCAGATCTTGGGAAATCAGCCAGGGCTCACCCCTGTGGCTGGGAGGGTCCAACTCCTACCTGGGGGCCACATGAAGGAGAGGCGGACAGGATGGATGTTTGGTGGGGGGTATCAGAAGGTTCTCCACAAAGTGGAATTTCAACATCAGAGAGTTGAGGGCGTTGTGCCCCACTCAGGTAAAGCTCTCCTTACCCCGAGCATCCCAGATGACCAGCAGCTTCTCAGGCAGCTCTATACCTTAGGTTAGGCTGTCCCGGGGGTGGGGAAGAAGGGGCACCCGTGTGTAGTCCCCTCCTCCGCAGGCTGCAGGGTGGAGGCCAGGGGCAGAGATAGGCCCACCCAGGTGCTGCTCCCTGAGCGAAGGATAAGCGTACCAGTGTACGGAGGTGCCTTGTGCATTTTTGTTGCCTTTATTTATTCCCATGCTTTCCCACAATTGAATTTTTCTCTTTCTTTGGCGCCACCCAGATTTCCACAAGCCCTGGCCCCTAGGAGCACAACTTTTCAGGACACTCCTGAAAAGACTACTGAATGCAGATTGCTCTCCAGTTCCCCTCTGCATGTTGAATTCCAAAGGTTATTTCCTTTAAGCCTTAATCTCAACCTTTTGCCTCATAATTTTGAAGCAAAATCCTTCTCGAGACAGGTTCTCACCAAGTGCTAAGAACTGAACAATGTGTCATTATTACACTGGCTGGCAGTAATTTCCAGAGAGCATGGGTGAATTCAAGTATCTGTGAGTAACTTAGCGTGGGTCAGCCAGGCCGCCGCTAAGAACGCTCCGACGTGAGGCTACCGCTGGAGCTTTAGTTGAGCAAGGGCACACAAGGAACAGAAATCAACACAGGTCAAGCTTTCCTTCTTTCCCTGTGACACAGTTAATGTCACAAGTACGGTGCTTTCACAGACCTCTAGCTGGCTTTGAACGTGCGCCATCCCTCATTCATCACCCAAAGATGAGAGACAGGAAAGTGCCCAGTGCCTGACCCACAACAGATGTTCAGTTAGGTGTTCTTTCTCCCCTTGCTGCTCCTGTCTCTTCCTTCCCCCAGAACACTGTCCCAGAAGAAGAGATCCAAGAACTCACTGAAAATTAATAAATTAATGTAACAAGTTACTCCTACAGGTCGCTCTCCTTTTGCCCTTCTGGAAATCATCAGCCCCTTATAATTACGTCACTGCCTAATTCATTTGATAAATGACTATGTGGTAAGGTATGTCCCACACACACATACACACACACATTTTTAATGTGAGATCCTCGACACCTCAAAGCAAAATAGTGGTAAGAGCTGAGAATCCCAGACTTTCTCCTCACCACCAAGTGCTTGCTCCTCTCTTAAATCATCCCTAGAGGTGAATTGCTTCTGAGAGTTTTTAGGGTCATTTTATACAAGTGACCCTGCACAGCCTACAGTTTGTCAAATATCTGCCTCAGAGAAGACTCGGAGCCCTACAATTCTGAGAGTCTCTTGAGGCTCAGAATTCTGCAAGGCCGCCTCCGATGTGTGAGACTCCTCTGGTCCCAGAATTCCTTCTGCATTTACCAGTTCGGCAGAGGTAAACCACAGGATCAGAGTCTCAGGGTCAGATCCTCAATGTGCTGTTCTCTGTTCTAAGCTACAAATTCCCTGCCAAGTGGTAATCTAGCTTTCTCTGAAACACCTCCAGGAAGGAACTACTCTCTATTTCTCAAGGAAGTCCATTTTGCTTTCAGAGAGTACTAATGGTTTGAAAGTATTCCTTAGATCTGGTTAAAGCCTACCTTTCTGTCGTTTCCACCTCCTTCTACCTTCGGAAAGAATTTTTTTAATGCCCAGGGTTTCTCTGTAGCAGCTTATACCCAGAGCCTGCCATTTCGTATAAAGGAATCTTATGCTCGAGCAGGCGGGCCTGCCCTCTCCACCATGCCCAGCCGAGGGAAGTAACATACTTCCCGGTACCTAAATGGCCATGTTCTGTGTGGCGCCGCCATTCTGGTCTACCTATGGGCTGATTCTTGGCCTATGGGAAGCGCCTCACAAGTGTTTGTCTTGCTAGGGATGATGATGATTTAATTCATCAATGAAATTGTTTCTCTCAAGCATTTGGACTAGAAAAATGGGGAGAGGTCAGTCAGAAGGTAACATCGGCAAAGCAGAGACAAAACAAAAATCGCCAATTCCTGCTAGTGATGAAGCACCAGAATCAGAGTTCTGCTGTTGGGGGTATGGTACGATGGGGTTACCTGTAATTGTGATGGACTCTAACAATACAGTTCATATCTTGCACTAGATCTTAAGTACTAGGCTCAGGTAGGCCCGGCTAGACCGTAATTCCTCTCTTTCCCAACAAACTTGACTATGATTCTTCCTGGGTTGCCATATTGCCCGGCACTGTAACTGAGATTCTTGCCTTCTGTATTTTCACATAGAGTCTTCTAAAAATTTCTGCATCACCTAAAATAAACCAAATGAATCTCTAAGCCTTGAACGCACAGAATTTAACTAAGAGTTCTCACATCTTCCAAGTCTTCTCTCCTCCAAGATAAAGATCTCTGAACATTTAAGCCATCATTATGGAATGGCTTCCAGTCTCTTCCGCCTCTCAGCTTCTCTCTGCCCCATCTCCCCTCTCTGAATTTCTCAGTCCCTCCTCCTTACCTCCAACAGCCAGCATCACAAATGAAGCAGATCAAATGGCAGCCCATCCTAAGTGTGTCCTGTGTGTCTCCAGCATAAGCAGAATACTTGTATGAAATCAAATGTCCATCTTCTTTCCATTTTTGGAATGATCAGTGGAAAGATTTCCCTACTTTATCAGCCCCATGAAGCCCAAGCATTGTTAGAACCAAACCTGTGAACTGAATTAAAATGGATGATTATCTGCATGCTCTTAAAGGGAAGATGGTGTGGAGCCTTCTATTCATCTCCTGACTACCCCTTTTCGCTGGATGAGATTATCGAAAGTACTGGCTCTCATTTCAATTTACTTAGGTAGTATTGGGAAAAGAAGTTAAAAAAAAAAAATCTGAACTCCAGATAATGTGTTTAAATTGATTATCTGAAAAAAATGTAAGTGTTCTTACATGTATCCACTTTTTTTGGCTGCAAGTAATAGAAAACCTAATGATTACATAAACTATAGGACATTCTTTACTGGGGTATCTAAAACTGGGTTCGGGGTCTGTCCCCCCCACCTTGTTCCCTGCCCAGTACTCAAGATTAAATCTGTATTTCTTCCTCCAGAATTTTGCTTGACATTTTCACATAACTATGTTTAAGACTGCAAGTCCTGAAAATCTTGAGCCACCAGAAGATGTGTCCTTCCATCTCATTAGTCAGGAAAGAGACACTTGGGCCAGTCTGAGCTCTAAGGGAAGCAAGGAAGTGAGTTTCTGGCCAAGGGAAGAGGGATTGTCATGACTAGGCAAGGCATCTGCTTCAACGCACTTAGAATGCTTAAAATGAGAGTTTTATTTTATTACGGAAATTAATACGTCATTATTAAAGGAAGTCTGGAAAACAGAAGAAAAAACATTTCCTAAGGCCCCCACCCAAAGTCTTCTCCCAATGCACGATGTACTAATCGTATGGTACATAGAGAATGATTTGCCTTTCTTTGTTTTTTTTCTCATTTAACATACGATTATTTTAAAGCTTGATGGTTTTTGAAATACATTTACTGTCTTGAACGAAAATACCAAGTAGGCAGCAGAGAACAGTGGAGGGGGCGGGGGCGGGGGGTTGGGGGTAGGGGAGGGCCTGGCTCAGGAGCCAAGAGGGCTGGCCACGGCCTGGGTCCTGGCGCACATTCATCCTGCATTTCCGTTTCCTCAAGAGAAAGAGCTGTTTCCTCAGTTCTACCATTTCCAAGTCCACGGGTTCATGAGAGCTGTGCCCTGAGACACACAAGCCACACTGTTCAGACACCGATTCAACGGAGCAGCGACCGGTCACAGAGACAAGCAGACAGGGGGGACTGGAAGGTGCTGCCCTGGGCACGGGACGTGCCATACGTAATAACAGAACATAGAATACATGATAAATGACCATCACGGAGTACCAGATCTTCCCGTTTTTGAACAGAACCCAGAAGCCTGGATTTTCATGTGAACTTGTTTCATTTTTTTTTTTTTTTTTTTTTTTTTGAGAGAGAGAGAGAGCACAAGAGGGGGGAGCAGGAGAGGGAGAAGCAGACTCCCTGCTGAGCAGGGAGCCCGATGCGGGACTCGATCCCAGGACTCCAGGATCATGACCTGAGCTGAAGGCAGTCGCTTAACCAACTGAGCCACCCAGGCGCCCCTTGTTTCATTTTTAAATGTCGGTACTTAATTCGAAATACTGCAGAGGAGCAAAACAGGTCTGCCTGGAGCCGACTGGCAACTCCAGCAACACCAGCAGCCAACCTGACCAACGCCAGATTCAAGGACATAGACAGGGGCGTTCTGGGGAGCTGCTTCTAAGACATTTTGGCCATACAGCGACTAGGTTATTGCCATAAGTCTAAGACATCAAATGCTTATTTTAATGGTGAATAAATATTAGGATTTTATCGCCTCTGGTTTCTTCCATTGGCAGGATAAGGACTTCCCATTGCTTCTTCCCAAATCCCCTGAGCTTACAGGTGCTCTCTTGAATATGTGCTGTATTGGAAACAATGAGTCAGGACCCTCCTTGGCCACAACTCCTTTCATATTTATATCTTTCAGGATCCTACCTGGTCCAAAATCCCCATCCTGCGTCTTTTTGCCTGACTCACGCGGTTTATGGAGAAACCGGAAAGGAAAATGATGAAAGTCTTAAACAGGTGTTCCCTGGGGTAAAAACTGCCACCTTAAGCAGTTTGTTCTCTTCAATGCCGCTAATGTTGGGTCTTTAATCTCTCCTTTTCAGAGAAAGAATGATCAACATCAGGGTGACAGGGAGCCCCTGTGCTTAGCAGTTCTGACTCTCACTGGCTGAAAGCAGGGCAGAAAGAGGATTTAACGACTTTGAACTTTTTACGTGATTTTTGCCTTCGGCACAGTTGTTGTTAAATGAGTTCTAAAAAGGCAACAGTCCCCTACAAGAACATCAGGTTTCTAAATGATTCATCTTCTCACAGACCTTGATATTCAATCCAGGTGTAGGACTAAACGGTATAGCCCTCGGGGTCTATCCTTGGGGCTTGGAAAGGCTTCAGTGAAATTCTATCGCAAAGGGCCCAGGCGCTTCCCCTGACTTTCTCTTTGTTCTACTAACTTTTTATCTCTGAAAAGCAAAGGGATTTCCTTTGGGGATTAAGCAGAGGAAACAACCTAAGGTGGTGATAGTGTTTCATTAGAATTATGAGATGCAAAGGTATCCTGGAGTTAACTGAGCAAGAAGCCCTTTACCCCAGTCTTGGACCTCCTCCCTCTTACCCAGCTGAGAGCTCCACAGCCCCTGCCCATCTGAAACTGATCTTTCTCCAGTCCACAGGAAGATCCTGGGCAAACACAGAGGTGTCTCATCCCAAAGTAATGACATGCTGCCTTTTTTTTCCCTTTGTATCTTTCAAAAGGTTTTACAGGTATCCTTTTGTTAACACAAAATCATTTTGTAATAGATATTTAAAAATCAGTAAGTGCCATTCTCATCCTGCCAGGTCATGTTTTTGAGTCACTGAAAGGAACAGAGGTTAGAACAAGGCAGATGATTAATTTTCTTAATGATACATTTGTACCAAGAATGTGACAAAAGAGAAATACTCTTAAAAAATACCCTTCCTGGGCGCCTGGGTGGCTCAGTTGGTTAAGCGACTGCCTTCGGCTCGGGTCATGATCCTGGAGTCCCGGGATCGAGTCCCGCATCGGGCTCCCTGCTCGGCAGGGAGTCTGCTTCTCCCTCTCCCACTCCCCGTTTGTGTTCCCTCTCTCGCTGTGTCTTTCTCTGTCAAATAAATAAATAAAATCTTTAAAAAAAAAAAAAAAAAAAATACCCTTCCTGCTCACAGAAGGCCAATGTGCTGCTGTCCTAGCCACACTTTTTATGCCAAACCAGGAGTCTGCAGAAGGATTGGAGTATGTCAAGAAAAGGATTTGTGTCAAAGCCTGACATACCCATCTCCTGTCAACACAAGGCTAGATAAAAAGTATACACATACACTGCTACTCAAGAGCCACGAAAAAAATCTTGAAATAAGCAATTACATAAATCACATTCCTATTACATTTGTTTCTCCGATTTTTCCACTCCACTTAGTGGCGGACGTTTACTTTAAAACAGTGAATGGTAACCCGAAGGACCAAATTCTAAGTCAGCCACATTTTTATTAATTACTTTTGAACTAAAACAAGTTTTCTTCTCCTTTTGGCTAATGATTAACTTTAAAATTTTCAAAGAGCAAACTATTTTCCATATTTTTTTATGTGAACTTTGTTATATTTTCCTTTCACTTTATTACAGTCGCTTCTTACAATTTTAGGAAGATCCTTGGCTCGTGCTTTCATTGTTTCAGTGGTATTCCATCTAATTTGACAGGTTGCATTTCTATTTGCACTACATTTTGGGGTTTCTTTACTGGCCCAAATATTATTGAGGAGTTTAAGTTTTCTTTTTTGTGTGTTCTGTGTGATTAAGCATTTTATTTGGTTATTTCTAATTTTATGATTTGCTCTCTGGATATATGGAATACAGTGTTGTAACTTCCTTTATATCATGTAGTCCAGAACATGGTCAAATTTTGTTTAAAAATACACTTGGACAAAAAAGAAAATTTGCTTATATTTCCATGTAGTTCTTTGTACACATGTTAGGTCTGCCTTACTAGTTTGTGCATTAGTAAAATTCTATTTCTGAGCTGTTGATATTCCCAATTATTTATGTTTGCATTTCTGCCAATTTTTTCCTCTCATACACTTTTTCCTTTAAAAATTTAGAAATTTTAGATGAGTGAGCTATTTCTCCTACTGCTTTTGTTGTGAAATCTCCTTTATTAGGAGAAGAATCTCAAAGCAGAGGCTTTATTGTTTATTAGGAACATGTTTGATATTTGGCCCCAGAAAAAAGGCAACTTTTGTACTTTGCAAAGAAAAAAAGTAGTTGTGTACACCCTCTCTACCCCCACTAACCTCTGCCTCTTGGCAAGCCACTGACCTATTTTTCCAGGGAACCCAAGCTGCCATTGTGTTATCTGACCGAGAGTCACAGCTGGGGCTTATGGAGGACAACCTGGCAATTACGCTGTGTTTCTAGATTCAACGTACATTCATAAATCCTCTGGGGCATGAAGTCTAAAACCTCGTGACTTGCTAAGGCAAAAACATTGTACGAGCCATAGTGGAATATGAAGCATACAGTGTATTGAAGATACAATTCCACTTAAATACCTATTATAGACCCATCCTTACTTATTACTGAATTTACTCATGAGTTGAACATGATTATTTGTCAGTAACCTCCAAGTATTTAAATCATGACTTTCTCTCAGCAGCCAAATATTTCTACCCGGGGCTAGAGGGCTTATCTTTCAATCCTCTTAGATGCGCAGAACTGATCTTGGGAACAACAGACCAAGTTTGCTCCTCATGTGAATGAAATGTTCAGTGAGGCTCTGGACTGCTTTGTCTTTAAAGAAAAGGTAGAAAGCAAATACTGCTTGTTCTCCAAATGTCAAAGGGCACGAAGAGTATGAACTCCCGGGAAGTCTTTGCCTGACTGGCACTTCCTTGGTTCGCATTCCAGGCCCTTCTCCCACTTCTCATTTCTGCTCTGCCTCTACTTAGGGTAATTATGGCATTTGTATGCTCAGGCTGAATTCCTCTGAAGTTGTTCAGAGGCTAGCTTTTGGCCTGAACCTTGAGGTTTTATGTGTATGGAAGGCTAATTTCTTTTACATATTTATTCTTTTAGTTGTACTTTCAATAATAAAAACATTAATTTTGGATGAAATATCATGCTTTCATTCATTAGCACTTAATACCTGTATCTTTCCCACAGTTACAGTTGAAATCATATTATTTGGAAATGCAGTCCAGGGAAACAAAATGAGTAATAAATAGCAATAATATCTACCATTTATTGAGCACTTAATTCTGTGACAGCAATTGTGCTAATCATTTCACAAACATAATTCAATTGTTATTTTTTTACCTTTTATAGGTAAGGAAAACTAAACTTTGTGAGTACCTTTCCTAAAGGTCACACTGCTAGAGAAAAGCAAAGCCAGAACGTACACCTGGGTCTTTCTGGCTTCAAAGACTGTGCATGTGGGGTGCCTGGGTGGCTCAGCCGGTTAAGCTTCTGCCTTTGGCTCAGGTCATGATTTTAGGGTCCTGGGATGGAGCCCTGCGTCAAGCTCCCTACTCAGCAGGCAGTCTGCTTCTCCCTCTCCTCTGACACCCTGCCTCTCTACCCCTGCTCATGTTCTCTAATACACAAAATCTTTTTTTTTAAAAGGCATATCTTAAAAAAAAAAAAAAAAGGCTGTGCATGTAACTATTGAGCTATACAACAAATAGCAAGTCAGAGCAATGCCCACTCAGCCCCAAATATCAAGCATCTAAATTTTTACGTATGCTATGTCTTCCAGTCCACTCAGCCTAGTTTTAACTGCTTTTAGCTGGAAGTGGATTGAAAAACAAGTTTTTAAAACACTCGAATAAATGAAAATTCTCATTTACTCAGCAAGTATCTGCTGAGTTCCTATGAATGAGGCAATGTGCCTGGTGGGGAAATCTAAAGATACCAGCATTTGCTTTTTGAGAAGGAGAGCCGCAGCGGCAAGGGCAGAATTGCAATTGTATTGCCGGCTGTGTTGGACCAGAGACTTGCAGGGAACGAATGGAAGTGAATGATTTCATCCCGGGTGGTCAGGGAGGGCACCTTTGAAAAGGCAACCTGTAGGGCGCCTGGCTGGCTCAGTCTGTGGAGCGTGTGACTCTTGATCGTGGGGTCATGGGGTCGAGCCCCATGTTGGGTGTGGAGATTGCTTAGGAATACATTTTTTTTTAAAGATTTTATTATTTCTTTGAAAGAGAGAGCGAGCGAGCACACAACCGGGGGGAAGCGGCAGAGGGAGAGGGAGAAGCAGGCTCCCCACTGAGCAGGGAGCCAGACGTGGGATCCCAGGACCCTGGGATCATGACCTGAGCCGAAGGCAGATATTTAACCAACTGAGCCACCCAGACACCCCAAGAGTAGACTCTTTTAAAAAAAAAGATGTCTTTGAAAAGGCAACCTGGGCACAGGACTGGAATGTTAGGAGGGCTGGGGACAGAGAGTTCCAGGCGGAGGGAATGGCAAGTACAAAAGCCCTCAGGCGGGAGCTATTTTGCTTCTTCAAAGGAAGGCAAAGAGGCTACTAAGGCCTACGGCCAAAGGGCAATGAGTGAGGGCGACCCAAGGTAGGGGGGAGAGGTCCACCAGGAGGGGGTAGGGGTCCCATTACTACTGTCAAGGTTTGAGCTTTTAGGCTGATGAGTGCGATGGGAGGCCCTGGAAGGTTTGGAGAAGAGCCACCCGTGTAAACTCGCTTTTCAGTGAGCACTCTGGCCTACTATGCCAGGCCAGCAGGCGGGCCAGCAGGGAGGCACATGTGGTCAGGAAGGGACGATGGCAGCTCGGGCCCGGGCAGGTGACCAAGGTAGTGGAAGTGATCCCGTGTTTCATCCGCTCTGACAAAATCTGCCCGGGATGTGAGGAATGGAATGTGAGGTATGAGAGAAAGGAGGCGAGCCTAACTCTGAGGTCATCAGCCTGAGCACCTGCCCGGAGACGCAGGAGGGGAGCTGGCGGGTGGCACCGGAGGGGGGAGCTCGGTTTCGGACATATTCAGAGAGGCCTACTAGCCTTCCAGAGTGGAGATGTAGATGAGGCAGTTGAATATGCAGGTTAGGACAGATGAGAGGCTGGAAAGCAGAGGAAGACCAAAGAGAATCCGCGAAAGCTTAAAAAAGAGGGGGGAGGGGTTATAAAATGACCCTCTTGAAAAAGTTTCAAGGCATTTTAATTTCTATCACCACTGTTTTTAGATCCCTTATAAAGGTTTGTGATGCCTATAAAAACGTGGCAACACCATGTTGTAAGAAGTGGCTATAGCTCCGTCATGGGTTTCTAGAGTGTGGGCCGTAGGCCGGCAAGCATCTACAGCACCTGCGAGCTTCTTAAGAGATGCAGATGATGGGCCCCGCCCGACCCGGTGATCCTACAAACCGGGTAAGGCCCAGGAAACTTGGACAAATGCCCCAGGAGATTGTTATGCACAATGAAAGGTGACTGAGCTGCATAGGAAGTTTAGTATTTCAAGGTTTCAACCACTTAAAAAGAAAGGAACAACTTTTTTAAAGGTAAAATGTTTTTATTGTTTGAAGCTTAAGAGATGGTAAACAAAAATCAGTATGACATTTCATATCTTAGTCTTTTGAATGAGGTTATAAAAATACAATGCCACTTAGTCTTTACAAAACTTTTGAAAATGTCTACAAGTTCACACTTAGTATAATATAAAAAGGCACTTAAAACACACAATGAGGTGATTTTTTAAAAAAACCACCTTATAGATATGATTGAAATTGCTTGGGAAAAATTTATAAACACAGACTCCTACATAAATAGGACTTGACTTTTTCTTCTTTTTCAAAACATAGATAGCATTTTCCCCATGTTACCGACAGACAGCATAAATACAGACTGCCCTCACCCACCTCTTGATTTAGGTTAACAGAAAAGCAAGCAAAAATTAATTTGTTTTTCTTCAATTTAATCTCATTTTTTTTTAGATAAAACAAAATTCTAATTTGTAACCAAATCACCCTGAGCATTTTTTGGAATGCCAGGCTCATTTTTATTTTGTTTTAAATCACATTCGTTAAAAAAAAAAATAGGAAGACAATGATGTGAATATTATACATACTTATTACTCAGCCACCCAAATCACCCTAAGCAACAACTTTTCTGAAGCATGTGGACATACATGTGTGTGTGTATTTGTAAATGTCATTCAAGCATCAGAGCATACTGAAACCCCACTAGCGCCATCTTTGTACCCTGGGGTCATAGGTCTGGACACAACCCAAATCCTTCTGTGCGCCCATCAACGAGAGCAAAGACGTGCGCTTCATGCGTTTCTAGTTCTTCATTTTCTTTCAGGCTGGGCAAAGGATAAGCCATGTTCACCATAAATGAAGTAAAAACCCACTGCCCTGTGTCATGTATATAAGCGTATTCTTGCTGTGGAAATTCTGTGCTTTGGGAATTTTATAAGATCATCATTTCAGGACATTGTTAAGAAAGAATAAAAAAAAAATTTTTTTTTTTTGAGCTGACAGAAACATGAATCAGACAACTAATTCATTCTCCTCATACAGGATGCAGTTTTAGAGGTAACTGCATTACTTCACCCCAAGGGTGTTGTTCACGAAGGAAACACATCCATTGCTTTAAGGAATCACCTGAGTGTGATCAGTTGAAATGATTTAACAATGAAATTTGATTTGGTTACTTTCCTGGCAGGATTTGGACTATAAACGAAAACCGGCATTTACAATAATATGGGGGAAAATACAGAGCCACTTGAATACTTACCACTTTATTACTGCAATCATAAATGGTAATGATTTGAATTAGTCCTTGACATTGATTTGTGTGTTTAAATTAGTCATTATGCCTTTTCTGCCTTTTGTTCTGTTGTTCACCCTTTTAAGAAATGCCATGATAGTGAGTACATGGGTGTGTTGTGTGAAGCATCTTGTACTACCCTCCTGAGCACATGTACATGTGGCCATTTATCAAGCCTCTGCTCATATTTTTCTATTTAACTTTTCTGTTGGATAACATTGAAAAGCCTTTGCTGATTTTCAAGGCAGTCTTTCAGCTTATCCTCTGTCAAGGTCAGTCGCTGCTCCAAGATTGAAACAGTCTGCAAAAGGAGGACAAAATAATCAATACCTAGTGACCTGGCGGTGAGGACAATGACGGTCATTTCTGCATTGGAGATCCTTTCAGGAACTGGAATGTCCACCCCTTTGCTGGGAAGGGGCTCCTAAATCAGCCCCAGAACGTGTTCTGCTTCTGGGCCCTTCCACTGGCAAAAAGCATTATGAAGCAATTTGAGGAAAAGATAAAAACCGATGCCTTTGGTGAGAAAAGAGTAAAAGATGAGGCCTCTGTAGACCATTCTTGTCTGGTCTCCTGAAGCACCAAAGCCAGGGAGGAGGCCACAGGTGGCCTGTGTGCAGTCCCGCAGGCTACATGGCGGTGTGGGGGGGAAAGGACGGGGGGGCGGGGCACCACAAGCCCAGCCCAGGGCCTACTTATACGTCACCACTTGTCACTCTGTCACGACCAATCCATGATGGATCCTAACTATACCAGCTGGATCCTTCGTTTACTTTAAATTGTTAGAATAACCAGCATCAGTTCTCACACCTTGAAAATGACCGTGTCTCCCAGGGTTGTTAGGAAGACTGAATGAAGTAAGGCACATAAAATGCTTACACGGGTGCCTGGTACATAGGACTTGATGAATCTTAGCTCTTTTAACTCCTGTGGCTAATAAATGAGCAAATGACCCCCCCACACACACACACACAAATGGCTACTTCTACATTTGGCAAATCTAATTTGATATTGACTACTTCATCTTCAATCTTTTAGATTTCTTTTAAACTTTTTATTATAAAATAAAATGGATTCAGGAAGCTACACAAAAAAACGTGTCCCTGAATGAATCCTCATGAGAAAAACACCCTGATAACGAGCACCCAGGTCCAGAACTATTACTTTGCCAGCCACCCCAGCGTTCTTTCCATAGGCCTCTCAGAATCCCCACTCCTGCCCTCCCCCCGACAACAGCCACTCTCCTGACCATTATAGTCATTGCTTTCTTACGTTCTTTATGGTTTTATCGTTCAGGTGTACATTCCTAGACACTGTAATTTTGTCTTACCCATTTTCAAAGTTTGAGATGCCATTTAAAGTTCCTTTTAATCTACAGCTTCTCATCCTCACCCCCCACTTTTTTTTTTTTTTTTAAACAATTTGTCTGTTGACAGACTCAGGCCATTTAGAATAGAGTTTATCTGCAGAGCTTCCACCATTCTGAATTTTAAGGATAGTGTGCTAAGGGTGCAGGTCAGTCTGTTCTGTTCTCTATATTTTCTATAAATTGGCAGCTGGATTCAAAGGCTGGATTAGACTCAGATTAGATCTGCAAGACTATGGATCTAATAAGACCTATAGTTAAGACTATAGGTAGTGGTCTATTTCATTAGAAGGCATGTTAATAAGGTTTGATCATTTCTTTTCTCATAATGTTGGACCTGCTGAATGCCTAGAGCTATTCATTCTTGAGCATTGTAAATGATATTCTAATTCCATCATTTAAAAAAACTATTAGCTGGGATAATTTATAAATAACAGACACTTTCCTCATCTACTACTTGGTTATCCAGTGGTAGAGTTCATATAGGAAAGGCAGGATAAATGTTTGATTATTTTAGTCAACAAGTTTTAAGATAATGAACTGATTCCCTATCATCCTCCGAAAGTAAACATTTTAAAAATATCATTATTTAATAGCTTTTGCTTTCATATTCCATACTATAGATTATGGCTAATTAAAAGTGATGCTGATAGGGGCGACTGGGTGGCTCAGTCATTAAGCGTCTGCCTTCAGCTTGGGTCGTGATCCCAGGGCTCCCTGCTCAGCGGGAAGCCTGCTTCTCCCTCTCCCACTCCCCCTGCTTGTGTTCCCTCTCTCGCTGTGTCTCGCTCTGTCAAATGAATAAATAAAATCTTTAAAAAAAATGATGCTGATAAAATTTTCTACCATTTCTTGAGTACCTATATGGGCCAAGCATTTTGCTATATACTTTACATACATTATCACAATTCCACATGCTAAAGCTGTTGATATGTATATTAGCAACACCTTTAACACTGGTTAATTCCATTTATCAGTGCAGATGAGATATAAACACTGTGAGTGAGTTAGGAGATGCTCAGTCATCTGTAATTAAAGTGAATCAGAACATGTTTATTTTACTTGCTACTTGCCCACAGATTCACTGTTTCTATTTTGCAAGTGTGTTGTGCTTGCTTTAACCTCCTTAATTATAAAAGAAAGCCAGCCTTTCAAAATTAAAAATCATAGAGACATTCAGTAAATCTTAAATGATTCATTTAACCTTGAATCAGGTAAGAAGGAAAGATGGGTCATGAGGCTGAAGGAATAGAGAATGGAAAGATTCACTTGGGAGAGGCTCTAAGAGGGACCTGACATTGAATATGACAGTGTAGGTGAAGAAGTTGTGGCAATATGGGAAATAAGCCAACCAAAACTAAATCTGGCATGAGGCCGAAAGGGAAGCTGCCTTTAAAGGGAAGAAGTGTATGATAAATACAGAGAAGGTCACCTCCAGTACAATACTGCAAAGTGAAAGTTAGTGATTTTAATAGGATTTTCATTGAACAAATCTTGTGATGACTCCAAGTACTCACATGGCTCTTTCCCACAATCTGTCAGGACTCCAAATCCACATATATGGCTCTTGCTTCGAAAGGCCCTGAGATGTGATCTACAGGTTTTTAGTATTCATTTAATTAGTGGCTCTACACCCTGGCTGTGAAACAGAATCGTATGGGGTACTTAAAAAGACAGATGTCAGGGCCTTACCCCAGCCCAGTCGCAATGGATTGTCTGGAGATGAGAACTGGCCGTCTGCATATGTATGCTTTATAACTGCCCAGGTGACTACAATGTACAGCCAGTGTTGAGAACAGAATGAGATGATTTCTATGCAAGAGCTATTTCAACTTGAAATATGTATTCTGGAAAAGTAATTGCCATCCCTCTAGCTCACATGATAGCCTCTCTTTCTGTATAACTTGTAGCAAGGTCTGCTCTGACAAATATTGGCAACCTCATTCTACAGATCAGAGCAACAATAAGACTTCTTCAGAGGAAACACTGAATCAGCAGGGCTGGAGGAGAAACCTTTGATGTATCCATTTCAACACACCACCTCCTTTTTTTTTTTTTTTTAAAGATTTTATTTATTTATTTGACAGAGAGAGAGAGACAGCTAGTAGGGAACACAAGCAGGGGGAGTGGGAGAGAGAGAAGCAGACTCCTGGCTGAGCAGGGAGCCTGATGCGGGGCTCGATCCCAGGACCCTGGGATCATGACCTGAGCTGAAGGCAGACGCTTAACGACTGAGCCACCCAGGCGCCCCAACACACCACCTCCTTTAAATGACACCTATGTCTTCTGACCAAGAGTTGGAAGACCTTTGGTATATAAAGATCCACAGTATACCTTCTTTGCAAAGGTAAAAAGGCATCAAAGGACGAGGTAATATTCTAAAACAGGTATGCAAAACCCATCCCCTCCAGGAGCACACAGCATCAACGTAATTAGCTTTGGAATGAGGAAAGTTATATCTTGGACAATGAGAAGTTCTTCACAGTGAAGAACTATAAACATTGTCAAAATTTCATTCTAACCAGAAATTGTTAATCATTTTTCTCATGGCCCCAAATATTTCTTTGATAATGTCCTAATCTGAACACAATACATCAAAAATCTTCAGGTAAAACCTTACTGAGCAGAATCATATACATTTATAGCATGGGGCACCACGCTATTCTTCCCAGTCTCCACTGTTCCTTCTGGCCTCCAGATGGCAGACAGAGCACAAGGGCAGCTGTGCGTGTGTGTGCGTGCGTGCGTGTGTGTGTAAATGCACACATGCATGTGTACACGTGGGCTCTGATCTTACCTCTAAAAGATCTTACTATAGCAGCTCAGCAGAGCATGCCTTGCTATATTGCTTGCCACCTTGAGCTAGCCTTTCTTTTCTTTTTTTTTTGTTTTGAGCTAGCCTTTCTAAGAAATTTCCCCACGGCTTTGCTAGGTCTGCAACCTGCTGTAACCAGCATTGTTTTGTATAACCTAAGTACAAAGCATGCTAGCCCACCTGGGTCAGAACACTGAGTTGTTCCATAATATGCTCTAAAGCGTCAGTCACGGCGAGTGGTATGCTTCTTTGGCTCTCAGAAGGGAGGTCACTCATGTCTTCTGTCCTCGTTTTCAAGGATGTTGGTGAACATTCCGATGGCAATAAAGAAGGGTTCAAGAAATATCCGCTGATCTCTTCGCTCTTGTCTGCTAAGGTTCTAACAGTGGTGGTATCTTTTGTCTTTGACATCACAGAAAAGAGGAAGAGTTACCTTTTCCAAACCTCAACATGATATACATGTAAGTTTTTAATATTCTTCCTCTAAATACCCAGCTTACGTTTAATTGTTTATCCTCAACTACAATTTATAAAAATTACAATTGCAGGGAGAAAATAAAGCTAACAACGAATAGACCAAATTCACAATTTTCCTGGATTTTTTACATGAAATACACTTTGTATGTATCTGTCTGCTAGATGAGGTGTTCTACCACTAAAAGGACTTTTAGATGCAGTCTAATTCTTAAGCAAAAACAAACACCACATCAAGATGACTATTATTTTTTTAAAAAATGGAAAACAGCAAGTGTGGGTGAGGACGTGGAGGAACTGGAGCCCTGATGCGTTGCTGGGGGGCTATCAAAGGTGCAGCTGCTATAGGAAACTCCACAAAAAGTTAAACCCAGAATAAACCATATGACATAGCAATTCCACTCCTAGGTAGATGTCCAAACGAATTTAGAGCAGAGACTTGAACAGATACTTGTACACCGTTGTTCACAGCAGCTTTACTCACAGTAGTCAAAAGGTGGAAACACAAATATCTACCAACAGATAACCGTGGAAACAAAATGTGGTACGTAAATACAGTAGAGGACTTAGCAGGAACTTGAATACTTTTGAATACGTTAACCACCTGTATACAGATTTTATTACTGTTCTCACAGATAGAAACCAAACGCTCCAGATAACCAAGACAGTCTTTTCCACACGGGTCACGACATACCTCCGTATGTACATGCAAATATCACTAGTGATGCTGTAGAATGGTTCCGGCCATCCATGGGAAAAGGCCTCAAGCTAATTAAACAACCATCTTTGAACTCCAGGGCTTTGCAGTCAGGGTAGTTAGTGAAGAAAGGGTAACAGGAAATGGACAAAGGAAAGATTTAAGACCCTTAGTCTAAGCCATAAAAGATCTCAATACAGCCTTAATAATGGTCTTCTTGTTTGGGACCAGCAACAAATAAATGACTATCATATGACATGTGGAGGTGAATGAAAAACAGCCCAGGGTATGGGCAGAGAGAGGGGAAAAGTACGAGGTCTCCATCCCACATCCCACAACATTAGCCAACTGACGTTGGCTCTTTCTGTTTCTCAGAAGTATTGGAATCTAGAAATTAGCAGATTCTTTCCCACCAACCAACTCTGACTTTGCATCCTGTTTGTATAGGAAAAGGGAGAGCTGCATGGCTTGGGGAAGCTTCAACGCACTCATTTATGAAATTCAAAAAGAAGTTGAGAAGGGAAAAAATACGTTTAAGATTCTGGGCTATCGGAAGTCCAGCAAGTGAGGCTGCCACCCACACCGCTCCCAGTGCACCCGGGCCCTCTCCTACCTCCAAGCTGCTACTACTCTCCCTGGTAAATGCCTACCAAGCACCAACAACACACCAAGCATCTACCGATGTTAAATATGAGTATGGGGCAAGGCCTGCTCTCGAAGATTCTGCAGTGGCCAGAGAATTAAGACAGAGCAAGGCCTAGAACCGCCGCGGTGCTCGGCTCATCATTGGCAGTGCAGAACGCAAAAGAACCAGGAGCACACCCATGACTGTAAGACTGCAAAACAGCGATGGTTTGGTGCTCCATAAAAGGAAGCAATCACACCACGTTCCCTTAGCTCCTACTTTACTTGCCGACACTTGAAGTACAGTGAGGTAAGAATCATTCATTCATTCACTGATTTAGCAAACGAAGGCCTCCTATGCTGGGCATGAAAGCTACAGCAAAGAGCAAGAGGGATGTGGTAACTTCCTTTGTGGAGCTTATAGTTCTCTGAGAAACCACTTCATCCAGAAGGATGGTAGGGCAATCGCCACCCCTAAGTTTTCCTTGGCTAGGCCCCTGGTTGGCCATCTCAAAGATGGGAAATGCAGCCTCACCAAGGGCATGAATAAATCTGAGTGGCTGAGACACCCTATGTCTACAGCTACAGGTTAAAAGGCTTGACTCTCCCTTTGAACATACAAAATAAAATAAGAGATAAAGAGTTGACTGATGCCAACAACTTTGATAGTCCTGAGAGCTAGATACAAAACCTCTGACATTCTGGGGACAACGGACTCTTTTTTTTTTTTTTTTAAGATTTTTTTTTTTTAATTTTTTTGACAGAGAGAGAGACAGAGAGAGCACAAGCAGGGGGAGAGGCAGAGGGAGAAGCAGGCTTCCCACTGAGCAGGGAGCCTGATGTGGGACTCATTCCCAGGATCGTGGGATCATGACCTGAGCTGAAGGCAGACGCTTAACCGACTGAGCCACCCAGGCGCACCAGGACAACTGACTCTTAACAGATTGTTGAGATGCCATGGAAAAATTAATGCGTAATTTTTCATTTGTCACTTACATTAGAGAATGAATTTCTTTGATTTTTTAAAAGATTTTACCTATTCATTTGACAGAGAGAGAGAGAGCGAGCATGCATGAGCAGGGGCAGAGGGAGAGGGAGAAGCAGACTCCCTGCTGAGGAGGGAGCCTGACACGGGGCTCAATCCCAGGACCCCGAGATCACAACCTGAGCAAAGGCAGACGCCCAACTGACTGAGCCACCCAGGTGCCCTGAGAATGAATTTTTTAAATACATTAATAGAAAGTGAAAATCGTGGCATTTGCAAGCAAATTTTTATCAGGAAATGAACCATTCAACAATGCAATCAAGGTCCACACATTTAAACTATTACTATTTATATAATTAACAAGGGAACATTCAAGATACTGTGCTGCTCTATTACCCATATAAGTTCATGCATTATCTTTATTCCCTTCCTTCCTCTCCCCTTCTTTCCTGCTCCTCCTTCCCTCCCACCCACTCCCTGTCTGGGCCAGCAAGCCAGAACTAATCACCGGTGCCCCTCTGTGCTCGTAAGCCATCATGCTTGCCAACAGTAGAGCACTGTCATTTCCTGTTATATTTGTGTTTACATGTCTATATTCCCAACTACTTTGTGAGAGAGTCTCTTGAGAGCAGGAGCCATCACTTTACCATCTTTTTTCCTCAGGCGTCCAGCACAGTGCATGAGACACTGATAGGGCTCACCAGTTATTGAGCTGAGTTCACGGATTCTAATTCACTGAATTCACTGTCCTGTATCAGTTGAGCCATCAACAAAATGGAAATATTAATAATTTGACAGTATTTGGAGACAAGTTAAAGCCCAAAGTTAAGCCAATACCATTCTCTACTAAAAATTACTGTCTGAAGTCCCTCCTATGAGAGAGCAATGGAAGCATTTACCACATAACTGCAAATCTGCAGATCACTTCTTGATTTTTATTCACCATTCCCCCTCCAGCATATTTGATGGTTTCTGATGGCCGAGCATAAAGACTTTCTGCAAAAGTAGGCATTTCACATGTAAAGATAATCAAAGACTTGGACTTCAGATATATCTTTAATAAATGGGTTAAAATAAGTCAGCTTTGGCTTATAACTAATGTTTTTAGTCTTGGTTTAATTCTGTAAGTAGAGAACAAAACAGGCAAAAGTCAGAAAAATCTATCCAAAAGTGGTTTTGACCCCTCCAGCTAAAGTGAGTTTCCCATCACTGAAAATTCTAAAATAGACATGGGATGGTCACTTGTTGGGGATATTATGAAAAATATACAAACATCAGGTCAGGAAATTCAACTGAATGCCCTTCAAAGTCCTTTCCATTCCGGATATTCTGAGATTTTCAAATCACTACACACACACACACACACACACACACACACACTTATGAAATGCCTCCTTGAAATAGACTAGGATAACAAAGAATGTCTTTTGCCTGGATAAAAATAAAGGTAAATATTATTTTTCAAATAAAGAATGGATTATTTATTTTCAATAACATTTAGAATATGAATTTGAAACTTCAATAATCTCTATATGGAATCTAAAATAATGAAGACATAACACTCATTCAAACGACTTCTTTTAGTTTAGCACCTACATGTCAGAAAAATTCCAAACAGCAGAGATACAGAACTGTATTCGTTTCCTACTGCTGCCATAACAAATTACAAGTTTAGTTGCTTAAAACAACACACATTTATGAACTTAAAGCTCGGGAGGTCAGAAGTCCAAGACAGGTTTTACAGAGCTAAAACCACAGCCAGCAGAGCTGTGTTCCTCCGGGACACTCTCAGGGAGAGTCTGTTCCTTACCTTTTCCAGCTTCTAGAAGCCCCCACCTTCCTTGGCTCATGACCCCATCACTTTAATCTCTGCTTCCACTGTCATACGCCTTCTCTAATTCCCGGGGCCTCCCTCCTTCCCTTACAGGGACCCTAGTGATTCTACTGCATCCACCCCGATAATCCAGGATAATCTCCCCAACACAAGATCCTTAACTTTATCACATTTGCAAAGTCCCTTTTGCCATGCAAGAAAACACGTTCACACATTCTGGGAATGGGGACATGGACATCTTTAAAGGACCATGAGGCTGCCTACTATAAGGAATGAATAAACAAGAGAGATCCTGTGGACACGGCGTTATACTCAAGTGGGTGAAACAGGAAAATAAATATACAGATATGTGATGTAATGTCAGGTAATGACAAGAGTTATGAAGAAAAATAAAGCTGGGTAACATGTTATATTATGATATAGCTTCATTGATGATGTATTTTTTTTTAAATGGGGAAGGTAGAAAATAAATTTTAAGCACGTTAAGTTTGAGATACCCATTAGACTTCCAAAGGGAAATGTCATGAATGCCATTGGAAGTATATGACTCTAGATTTCTGTAGAGAAGTTGTGGAGAGTTATCTGAATATATATATATATATTCACCAGTTTTTATAAAGGATACAAATGAACAGCCAGATGAAGAGATACATAGAACAAAGTCTGGAAAAGTCCCAAATACAGGAACTTCTGTTGCCTTGCAGTTGGGGAGCTTGGCATGTAAATATTACAGCCATGGGCCTATGATCACTTGGGGGGAGTCAAACAAGAAAAGAGTTGCAAAGACTTCAAAATGCAGGGCACAGCTGTAATAATGGACCACAGAATCTAAGGTAGAAGAGAGGGACACAGACACAGGAGGTGGGCAGTGAAAAGGCAGGAGGCTCAATGGATTGGTGACCCTTCTGGGGTTGATGAATTATCAAAATTGGAGGACTGGAGGAAGTGGTGGCCAAAGGGCAGGAGGCTTTACACTGAGTTTACCATCAGCACAAAGGATTCAGTCACTGAGTTCATCTGAGAATCCTGCTACAGAGACTATGGCTGTCTTTCAGAAGTGACTCAGTGTTGCTCTATCTTTAGCTCTCTCCTTGAGGCCAAAATCCTGTGTTAACCAAGGAGTGGATGAACCAATCAGGAAAACAGAGAAAGGAGCTATAGACTCACCCATGTGGGACTGTCAGAGGACCACATCACAAGATTCATTCCCAATTTCTATAATCTTTAGGAAGAAAATCCTGAAGAAGAAAACCACAAGTCTTCTATTTCATCTATCTGCATAGTGTACTGTGTATCCTTGTAAAAACATACCCACCTGCTCAAGTCTTATTGATTTAAAAGGATCTCTGGGATAAAATCAGAGAATGTCATGTGAAATTTGTGTCTCTCACACTACATTGGCTGAGTTGAAAAAGACTTCTGTTTGTCCCTTGGGAGAAATCATACATCTTTTTCTCAAAGAAAGAGCCTTCAGGCTTTAGGGATAAGGTTTTACAGAGGGCTTTGATTTTTCTTCTTCAAACCAAATTGGAAATTTCATTTTTGTCAGAAGACTTGAAAAACACACCCCTATGTAGCTATCAACTATAACATCTGAATGCTTAATCCAGTCCCCTTGGACAAGGCAGATGCCGCAACAAATCAACTGTCTTTGTCTTTAATCTTTATTCTCATCTCTAGAGAAGCTTATTAATTTTGAAGCCATGAACAGGTAGGATATAAGTAGGACAAATAAAATCTGTACAAAAATTTCCTTCTGTGTTTCACTTCTTACACGATTAGGCAAAAACAAACTATGACGCTTCACTCTTTGTTCAAAAAAGGTGCACGCGTGTATGTATCTAAATTTTGAGGCCTATATTACACAATGATGTATTTCTGAAAGATATTTTATATTCAAATAAGTATTACATCTTGGAAAAAATGGAAGTTTGACGTGGAAAGCCATATTTGGTTTAGTTTCACCCACATGTCTCAAAAGAGCCATCTGTTCACCTTTCAGAAAGCTGCCCCCTTCTGTGGGCACAACAGCATCAAGGGAAATTAATACATGAGTGAATAAGAAATGCAACCTCACTGCAATACTAACGTTTTTGAATGAATCAGGAATCCCTCTCTTTTTATCTAGTAACTTTTTTAAATAAGTTCCAACTATGCTTTAAAACTTTCAATTAAAAGGTATAAGGAATAATAATGCAGCCCTCTCCGCTACCTTAAGAAATAAAGTGTATCCTTTTTTTTTTTTTTTAAAGATTTTTTGTTTATTTATTTGGCAGAGAAAGATACACAGCGAGAGAGAGAACACAAGCAGGGGGAGTGGGAGAGGGAGAAGCAGGCTTCCCGCAGAGCAGGGAACCCCGATGCGGGGCTCGATCCCAGGACTCTGGGATCATGACCTGAGCCAAAGGCAGACGCTTAACGACTGAGCCACCCAGGCGCCACCAAGTGTATCCTTTTCTGATCTATCTTCTTTCCTTTCCCTCTTAAAGAATACCATCATCTTGAATGTGGTATCTATCATCCCAATTCACATCCCTTTGCTTTTATCACATCTGTAGATATCCCTAAACAACAGAATTGTTTTTGTGTGTATTAGAACTGCATATAAAATCGTCTTGTAGTATACCCTTGTAGAACTTTTTGTTAATCATCATTTTTAGATTTGTCTATGAGAATGCAGCTAAGTCTAGTTCACTTATTTTCACAGCCAAATAGTACTCCATTGATTGACTATTCTACAATTTATATATTCTCTCTACTGTTAACTTGCATTAAATGCTACAATGAGCAGTCTTATAAATGTCCCCTGCATAGAAGTGTGAGAGTTTCTCTAGAATGGAAAAGTTAAGTCAAAGTTTTACCAAATATTGTCCAAAATATTGTCCAGACGTTGTCCGAACTTACTCTTATATGAGCAGAAGGCAAGTTCCCCTTTTTCTACAAAATCAGTAATATTTCATTGTGCATTTCAATGATTACTGCTAACTTGGGCATATTTTATGTGTATATTATCATTCTGTAGATTGCCTGTTCAAATCCTTTGTCCACTTTTTAATTGGTCTACCTCTTTTTTCTAATTTATATTTAAGAGTTCTTTATATATTCTAGATACCAGTACTTTGTTGTTTGTCTTCATTTCTATTTTATGGGATTTTCTTTATTCATACAAGTTTTTGTCATAAATGTAGTCAAATTGATCAAACCTTCTTTTGTAATTTATGCATTTCGCATTTTGTTTAAGCAATTCTTGCCTACCAGGAGTGTATAAATATATTCTTCTGTTTTCTTTTAGAGGTTCTGAAGTATTTTCACATTTAAGCCTTTAACTCCCCTGGTATTGATTTTGTTTGTAGCTAAAAGTAAGAAAATAATTATATATTTTTTCCAATTAGCCGGTTGCCCCAGCAACATTTATTGCAGTCTATTCAGTGACTAATCCATCTTCGTGGGACTGCAAAGCCAGGACTTTCATATACCAGTCATCTATATCTGTGTGGGTCTATGTGCTCCCCACTGTGGACTCTGTCTCTCCCTGTAACAGCACCACATTTAGAGTTTAATGAAACTCCAACCTTCATATTTCTTTAAAAGTGTCCTGTTCAGGGGCGCCTGGGTGGCTCAGTCGTTAAGCGTCTGCCTTAGGCTCAGGTCATGGTCTCAGGGTCCTGGGATCGAGCCCCACATCGGGCTCCTTGCTCCGCGGGAAGCGTGCTTCTCCCTCTCCCACTCCCCCTGCTTGTGTTCCTGCTCTCGCTCTCTGTCAAATAAATAAATAAAAATCTATAAAAAAAAATAATAATAAATAAATAAAATTGCCCTGTTCCTAAAACTGTCTATTTTTGGCCCTTTGCTTTTCCACATGAGCTTTAAAATCAACTTTTTAGGTTTCACTAAAAATCGTCCTGGGATGTTTATTGGAATTGCCTTGAATTTATAGATTTATTCAGGAGAACTAACATCTTTATGACATTGAACCACCCTATCTACAAACATGGCATTCTAAAAAACATGGAATATTGTCTAAATTTCATGTTATCCTTACATGAAGGCCTTACACTCTGTACTTTCTGTATCATTTCAATTTTAGTCAATTGCTTCAAAAGCAAACACATCGCCACCATGTTAGCATTATAATAGTTATGCAGAGCCCAACTTACCCTGATGTTTCAAATTACAATTTTTTCAACTTTATCATGGTGCAAAAGCAATACACATTCAGTAGAAATCATACTTCAAATTTTAAATTCTGATCTTTTCCTGAGCTAGCAATATGCATGGGGTAGGATACTGTCTGGTGACACTGGGCAGCTCCCAGTCGGCCACACGACCTCAAGGGGAAATCCAATCAATATACTTTCAACCATGCTGCTTCTCACTTTCAGTATTCAGTAACTCACATGAGATATTCAACAGTTTATTACAAAATAGGCTTTGTGTGAGATGATTTTGCCTGACTGTAGGCTAATGTGCCCTTATCACACTTAAGGTAGACAGGCTAAGCTATGATGTTTGGTAGGTTAGGTGTATTAAATGCAGTATATTGGGATGTAACCTCATTGTAAGTTGTACACAGATAGCCAACCAAATCAACAAGTCAAAGTATATCCTCAAATAACTATCTTCAGTATTTTTGTGAAACACAAAGTTATCACAGAATCAGGGACATTATTTAGAATATATTTTTGGAAAAATTATTTCCTGAGCTTGCTTATTCTCTCAGATAAATAATGCCATTTCTTGGCCTTTCCTACAGGCCCTATTTTCTGTTCCTTGAAACTCTTCAAGTGCCAGATTCAAAAGAAGTGAACTGTGTGTTAAAAATCATGAGATAATTCTTTTAAATTGTACACACAAAGTACATCATGCTTTACTCAACTGAATAAGACTTTAGCTCCCTTGCTGTATTTGTTTTAGTGCTATGAAGAGGCAATTTTAAGACAAGAATTTATCCAATCATTTAACAAAAGCTACATTCAGAAAACTGGCAAGCTTTACAGAACATCTTTCGGAGAGCAAATATTGTATTTATTTATTGTTCTATTCATCATGTAGCATAATGTGAATATTATAGTACAATTAATAATAACTGTGATTGTAACAGTAATATATGTATATATTCACAGCTGGGTTTGAGAACCACCCTTCTGTCTATTTATTATTCATTAAATCATTCAAAAAACAGAGAATGAAAGCTTTCTATGAGAATTCAATATACACAGTGTACATTGTATTAGTTGACTTGAATTTGCATTTGCTAAATAATGAAGTCTTTCCTTATCTTCCCCAAACAGATGAAATTTGCCCCTCATCTAAATCTCTACAAAAATTCAATTTTGCTTAAGGCAATTATCAATTTTTCCTTGCATTTCTGCTATTTGTGACACCATATAATTTTTCTATCCTCTCATATAATATGGTGGCTATATGAATGGGACATCAAGTCACACAGACCTTTAACCCTATATCTTTTATGCATTAACTATGTGTCCATGGACAAATTACTTGACCTGTCTAGGCCTTAGAGACGATGGACTCTGAAAAACAAACTGAGGATTCTAGAGGGGAGGGGGGTGGGAGGATGGGTTAGCCTGGTGATGGGTATTAAAGAGGGCACGTTATGCAGGGAGCACTGGGTGTTATGCACAAACAATGAATCATGGAACACTACATCAAAAACTAATGATGTAATGTATGGTGATTAACAATAAAAATTAAAAAGAAAAGAACATCGAGCTACATTATAAGGTTGTTGTGAGAATGTACGTAAAGAGTTTAATGTATAGTTTGTATTTACTCACCTATCATCATCAGTATCATCATATTATATCCTCCCCCCAATTCCTCTAAAATCTAATTTGCAAGTTTCTAGAAGGGCAGAAGCCACAGCTTACCTTCCTTCACACAGTTGACAACTTGATGAGTAACTCCTATGCATAAGGCACACAAAGTAATTAATAAAATTTGTTGAATTAAAGATATTTCTCTATGCAGTATACTCCAAGTTTTGGTGTTGTTTTTTTTTTTAAATTCTCCTCTTTATATGTCTGGTTTCTCAAATTAGATAATAAACCATATAAGGGCAGGTGGCAGTTCAGCAAATAAATGAATGAACCTTAATAAATAAATGCTAATAGTAAATGAGTAAGTAAATACTGAATATACGTTTAAAATAAAAATCACTGACAAATCCAAAATAAAATATTAAGACATTTTCAGATGTAATTAAAAAAAACACACAAAAAACAAGGTTTCCATTTTCAGGCAGCTGCCTGAAAAATATATATACTTTTAAAAGACATTTAGTAGGGCGCCTGGGTGGCTCAGTTGGTTAAGCGACTGCCTTCGGCTCAGGTCATGATCCTGGAGTCCCTGGATCGAGTCCCGTATCGGGCTCCCTGCTCAGCAGGGAGTCTGCTTCTCCCTCTGACCCTCCCCTGTCTCATGCTCTCTCTCTCTATCTCATTCTCTCTCTCAAATAAATAAATAAAATCTTTAAAAAAAAAAAAGACATTTAGTAGACAAAGATCCAACATCTATTAAAAAATTTTGGTCTTGTCATTTTCATAGATAAAAAATGGTTTCCTAATAATAATACAGGAAGCCAATCTAACATCAAGCATTTAAATCTATGAATCCTATGTAAAATATTTAACCCCTTGATGAAGATTATATATCTAGACATAGTTGAAAATTATGGCATAAAGCCTCCAGGAAGAATAGCTTATGAGTAGAATTTCAGTAACAGATATTTCATTATAAATAACTGAAAATATGATGCTATGATAACAGTATACTGTTTGATAGAGATACTATATTTTCCTTTCCAACATTTTTGTGTGTAGAAAGGTGTGTTTCTCCTTTCTTATTCTGCTGGTGGAAGAAACCCAGATATCAAAGACAATAAAAATAATGACTGCATTTATAAAGAAAGATTTTTTCTTTTTAACCAATTACCATGGGGAAAAATGGTCCAGGAGAAATAACTTACAAGTACTGCCACAAAACTCACTTTCTACCCATTGATGTCACTGAGTAAGCATTGTTAAGGTCTCCCCTCCTGCCACCATCATGTCTAAGTCAGTCTCCAGAGCCCCAACAGCTGTGGAAGCTCTTCATTGGAGGTTTGAGCTTTGAAACAAAAGATGAGAGTCTGAGGAGCCATTTTGAGCAATGGGGAACACTTATGGACTGTGTGGTCATGATAAATCCAAACACAAGCACTCCAGAGGCTTTGGGTTTGTCACATATGTCACTGTGGAGGAAGTGGATGCAGCCATGAATGCAAGGCCATACAAGGTGGATGGAAGAGTTGTGGAACCAAAGACGGCTGTCTCAAGAGAAGATTCTCAAAAACATGGTGCCCACTTAACTGTGAAAAAGATTTTTGTCGGTGGCATGAAAGAAGACACTGAAGAACATCATCTAAGAGATTAATTTTTAACAGTATGGGAAAATTGAAGCGACTGACTGCGGCAGTGGCAAGAAGAGAGGCTTTGCTTTTGTAACCTTTGATGACCATGACTCTGTAGACAACACTGTCATTCAGAAAGTCCTACTGTGAATGAATGGTCAAAACTGTGAAGTAAGAAAAGCCCTATCTAAGGGAGAGATGGCTAGTGTTTCACCCAGCCAAAGAGGTCGAAGTGGTTTTAGAAACATTGGTGGTGGGGCACCTGGGTGGCTCAGTCGTTAAGCGTCTGCCTTCGGCTCGGGTCATGATCCCAGGGTCCTGGGATCGAGCCCCGCATCGGGCTCCCTGCTCAGCAGGAAGCCCGCTTCTCCCTCTCCCACTCCCCCTGCTTGTGTTCCCTCTCTCGCTGTTTCTCTCTCTCTCTGTCAAATAAATAAATAAAATCTTTAAAAAAAAAAAAAGAAACATTGGTGGTGATCACGGAGGTGGTTTTGGTGGGAATGACAACTTTGGTCATGGAGGAAACTTCAGTAGGTGAGGGGGCTTTGGGGGCAGTCAAGGTGATGGTGGTGGTTATGGTGGCAGGGGGGATGGCTTTAATGCATTTGATAATGATGGAAGCAGTTTTGGAGGTGGCAGGAGCTACAGTGATTTGGGCATCTACAACAATCAATCTTCAAAATCTGGACCCATGAAAGGAGGATATTTTGGAGGCTGAAGCTCTGGCCCCTATGGTGGTGGAGGCCAATACTTTGCCAAACCATGAAATCAAGGTGGCTACAGTGGTTCCAGCAGCAACAGTAGCTACGGCAGTGGCAGAAAGTTTTAATTACTTCCAGGAAACAAGGCTTAGCAGGAGAGGAGAGCCAGAGAAGTGGGAAGCTACAGGTTACAGCAGATTTGTGACCTCAGCCAAGCACAGTGGTGGCAGGGCCTAGCTACTACAAAGAAATGTTTTAGACAATACTCATGTGTATGGGCAAAACACTCATGATTTAATTGTATAACAGGTTATTTTAGTTTCTGTTCTGTGGAAGATGTAAAGCATTCCAAGAAAGGGTTTTAATGTAGATTTTCTTTTCTTTTTCTTTTTTTTTTTGGCACCCATGCTGCCAATTGCTAAATGTAATAGTCTGATCATGGCACTGAATAAATGCGTCTTTTTTAAAATGTGCTGTGTAAAGTTAGTCTACTCTGAAGCTATCTTGGTAAACTACCTTAACAGTGTGAAGTTAGAAATCCTTCAAGGTGATACCAGGTTCCATGTGAAATGTATTTGCAACTTGCTTGGGCACTGAAGCCACAGTCTCCAGAAACCTTGGTGTAGTTGAACTGACAGTTAATGTGTTGTGACCTGGAGTTCATGGTTAAAAGAACTTTATTTGGTATTTGGTTATTAATATGATTGCTGGCACATCCTATGCAATATATCTAAACTGAATTACAGTATCAGATAAAATTATAGATGGCACTGAAGCTTGTGCATCATCCATTATCATGTGTAATTAATAAACGATTTAATATCCTCTTGAAAAAAAACAAATACTACATAAAATTCAAACATACTTTTCACAGATGCCATGAGTCAAAGAGAATATGAACTAGATTCTCTAATTCTGTAAAAGAGTGGTTAGCAATCATGATAACTTGCGTGCACACACGCGTGAACACACACACGTGCACACACAAAGGAAGAGGCAGGCAGTTCTTAAAGAGGAAGCCGTGCCACCACTAAAACATGTCTGATATTTCCTGCCATCACACATAACCAATTTTATCTGCTTCATATTTCAGTCATAGTATTTACCAGATAACCAGCATTTCTCAAATAAACAGCCTTCTAATGATCCCTCCTGATGAATGGGATGAGATTAATGCTGATCATTGGTTTACCATAATCGCTACAGTATTTACTACGGAGCACAGTTTGGGATCATCCTGTGCAACCTTATGGCTTGGTCAATCAATTAAAGATTCTCAAGGCTCTATGTGGACTGGATGCTCTATCCCAGACTCTATGTCCTATCTTGGGAAACTCTTTACTCAGTAGTTCCAAATTCAAAATCAGTCACCTCCTCTCCATACCCTATGCTACTGCTCTCCATCAAGCACTCCCAGCTTTGTATCTGGATTACTACTGCAAGTGCCCCCTACTTTTCTATGCCTCCAGTCTCACCTCCCTCACCCGTCCTTTATCATATTTTCAGAGTACCTATCTGAAATTCAAATTTGCTTGTCACTCTCCTGCTTAAAATCCTTCACTGGTCCTCCTGAAATTCTCACGGTGAATTCAAACACCTTCAAATGGCATTCAAGGTCATGCATGATCCAGTTTCATCTCTTCTCTCCTGACTCATCTCTTGCTATCCCTCAACCCTCCCCCCCCCGCAAATGCTGCAGCCAATCAAGAATGCCCACAGTATTCTGAATTCACCATGCCCTCTTAAGCCTTCTTGACTATGCAGAAACTGAACTCTGTCCTTGCTTCCCATATAATCAGGCAAATTCTTGAAGAATCTGCTCAGGTATCAACCCGTCTGGGAGGTTATTTCTGATTAACTTTCTGTTCCCCACCGTATTTTTCTAGTCTGCACACGCGTATGTGTACACACCCATGCACATTCCTTATTTAGCCACTCTGCTCCTGTCCTCCCATAGCAACTTAGGCATATATCCCTATTTCTGGACTTAGTCCCTCATCTGTACATTCTCACCGCTTGCTATATAACAACATTCAGCAAATGTATTGAATAAAAGAAAGAATGATCTATTCTAGCTGTATCTTTTGCTCACCCTTTCCCCCTATACTCACTGTTCAACTCATTTCAAACTGGCTTGCACCTGTATTACTCCATCAAAAAAAGCCCTCAAAATGGTAACCAAAAATCTCTGCCAAATTCATCAAACATTTTTCAGTCCTTCTCTAGGCTTTCAGCTATGTTGCTATACACATGCCCTTGAAACACTCCTCTCTTGGCTGCCAGGACGCTACGTGCTCCTATCCGTCCCTGGCCTCCAGCCCTCTTTTTCAGTGCCTAGGGCACCCCAACTCCCCTGCAAGATGGTCTTTGCATACAATGTTCTTTCTGTCTAGCACACTCCAGTACTCCTAACTCTCTCATCTTAACTACTGCTGAAGCTTAGGTCGCATTTCTCAAACTTCAATGTACATGTAAACCACTGTGGATCTTATTAAAATGCAGAGTCTAATTCAGTAGGTCTAGGATGGGACTGGAGAATCCGCATTTCTAATAAGGTCCCAGATGATGCTCAAGCAAACTATTCATGGACCACATTTTGAAAAGTAAGGTTTTATTTTTTTATTTTGTGAAGAATTTATTTATTTGAGAGAGAGAGAGAGTCTGAGAGACCACAAGCAGGGGGAGTGGCAGAGGGAGAGGGAGAAGCAGGCTCCCTGCTGAGCAGGGGGCCCACTGCGGGTCTCAATCCCAGGGCCTCGGGCTCACGACCTGAGCTGAAGGCAGATGCTTAACCCACTGAGCCACCCAGGTGACCCTGAATAGCAAGGGGTTTTTATGTTTTTTGCTTTTTTTATTATGTTATGTTAATCACCATACATTACATCATTAGTTTTCAATGTAGTGTTCCATGATTCATTGTTTGCATATAACACCCAGTGCTCCATTCAGTATGTGCCCTCTTTAATACCCATCACCAGGCTAATCCATCCCCCCACCCCCTCCCCTCTGCTGAGCGAAATAAGTCAATCAGAGAAAAACATGTATCATATGATCTCACTGATATGACAAATTCTTAATCTCAGGAAACAAACTGAGGGTTGCTGAATAGCAAGGTTTTATGTGCCAGTTCAAATGTCTTTCCAGGAGAACTTTCTCTGATTCTACCTTACCCACACACCTAATGAAGTCAAATGTCCCCAATTCTTACTCTCACTGTACCACGTAACTCTCCATGATAGCTTTTGCTTAGATTTACAATCTTAGTTCATCCTTCTCCCCAGCCCCCAGTTCCCACCTAAGACCTGGCACATTCCTTTCTGAGAAATGAATGAACAGTGTCCATTGAGCCTTCTCCTAACAGGCCAAATTACACTAACACAACAAGGTTCACCGCCCCGAGCTCAGCTCCTACAAAAATCCAGCTGTCTGTGGTTAGTTCTCAGAGGGATGTTCTACTCCTTCCCAAGATTTGCTCATCTGGGGTCTGCTGAGCTATGGCCAGAGAGTAAATGATTCCACATGCACTGGCCTTTTTGTTCATTATAACAAGCGTGGTTGGACATAGTCTCCATGTACCATCTACTAGGTACTCCAGATTCTCTTGGGCCGGGTATATAAGAAACAGGGTTTAGGGCGCCTGGGTGGCTCAGTTGGTTGAGTGACTGCCTTCGGCTCAGGTCATGATCCTGGAGTCCCGGGATCGAGTCCCACATCAGGCTCTCTGCTCAGCAGGGAGTCTGCTTCTCCCTCTGACCCTCCCCCCTCTCATGTGCTCTCTCTCTCTCTCTCTCATTCTCTCTCTCAAATAAATAAATAAAATCTTTAAAAAAAAAAAAAAGAAACAGAGTTTAACAAGTAAATTCTACTTATTGTGGCCAGATCCAAATCTTCTACCCCGGTATGAGAAATATTTTGGCACCAGGAGGGAATGAGGCAGGAGGAAAAGACAAAAACTTTTAGTACGCTCTGATTTTTTTCCATTTAAAATTCATTGCCTAGATTCTCATAAAATCTATTCTTTCTTGTGTTTAGGGAAAAAATTGACTAAAAATACTATAGGAAAAATTATATAAGTTAATGGCTGGATACAACAGCTAAACATTTACATGATAGGGAATATAATGGAAGAGCTTAATTGTGTAAGACCCATGACAGGCAGAAGCAACGCCTCTGTTGCCAAGAGAGCTGCCTGGAAGGAGGGCCGAAGTGAACACTAAAAATAAACAAAACATAGTTTGAGATATGAACTCCATGAATGTCATTTCCCTTGACTGATAAATACATAAAAAATAGTCATAAGCACATAGCACAAATAAAAAGATATTAACACTTGATTAAAATACTAACATATCTTTGAGAAAATTGTTGCTCTCTGAATACAAGTTTTAAGTGTGCTTAAGGGAAGAGATCATTTATTTCGAAATTAAAACAATTTTTTCCCCTCAATTCTGTGTGGTAAACATCACAGTATACTCAACTTGAAAAATGGTGATGTATTTTTTTTAATAATAATCTTATTTGTGTGCAATTGTTGATGTCATTTAGTTGTATACCAGAAAGTAACTGTTTTTCCCAGAGGTGAGAGAAAAGGATGTGACCCTCTGATACATTAGTGCTCAAAATGTAAACAGCCATAGTTTTATGCATTCATAATTCACAGAACACTTATGTATATAAATGATTTCTTGAAAAAGAAAGAGCTTTTAAAATAGCACTAACATATTGAATTTTTTTCAGAAGTTTTACTGTGTACAGAATTATACAGAAAGTACACAGAATTTTCTAAAAGTACAAATCTGGGAGAGTACAGTGCTTAGTCAAATTTTTCAAATTTTCAACTGATTTTCCAAAGCATACAATTGTCTTCACTTTATCTTAATAATGATTTTCCAGTTTTGTTTAAGATAAGAAATTATTTTAGTTATTTATCATCCCCAAATTTCATTGTTATTCTTGTCCTCAAAATGCATATTTCAGAATTTGGAATAACATTCCTCAGCATGGTAATTTGCCTGATGCTAGATGTCATTTAGAATTAATTCATTTGGGGCGCCTGGGTGGCTCAGTTGGTTAAGCGACTGCCTTCGGCTCAGGTCATGATCCTGGAGTCCCAGCATCGAGTCCCGCATCGGGCTCCCTGCTCAGCGGGGAGTCTGCTTCTCCCTCTGACCCTCCTCCCTCTCATGCTCTCTGTCTCTCATTCTCTCTCAAATAAATAAATAAAATCTTTAAAAAAAAAAAAAGAATTAATTCATTTTACATAATATTAATTTTGTAGAGAATGGACAAAGTAGGGCACAGATCCATTTTACTGAACCTGCAGTTTCAAACAGAAGTTGTCCAAGTGAACTAGGAAATGTCTTTGAAAGCTCCCACCTATGGGGACAAGGTATAACGTGGAAACACAGCTGTTACATACTGGCTCCCAAAGAGGCGATACCAGCAGAGCCTGAGGAGCAATGAACATGGAAGGACCGGGTCCCTGGGAACTGTAAGTACTCAGAATCTGAGGAATAATAACAGCAATAGAAAAGAAAGGTTGGAGGAGACCACCTGGATTCTGCAAATGGGTATATAGCCTCAAATCAAGAGAAACAAACAAAATATGAGTTTGGGTACGCGTTCCAGCCTTGCCCACAAGATTTCTAGCCCAGCAAACTGAGGATATTTACGAAGAAAACATATTTCTGTTTAAAAATAAAAGTCAGTGGATAATAGGATTCACTTTATAAAAATCGCACATAACCAAATCTGATGGAAACTGGTTATCACCTATTCTACAAAGGAAATAAAATCTGCACACACCAGAACTGATAGCAATAACAGCACCAAAGAAACCTTACGCACTCACAATTCTTGCCACAAAGAACATCCTTTCTTCAAAAGCAATGAACAAACAAAAAATGAAAATCCGTAGTAGGATGAGGTTGGGGACCTTGGGGGAGCAGTAAAAGAAAAGTAACTAAAAAGCCCTATCAAGGGGGTAGAGCCATTCTATTATTGTGAAAGAGATTTAAAGATATAATAGCTCAATAACTAGTCTTACCAGGAAGCTATACCCACACAATTAGGCTTGAACAACCTATGATGAGCACACTGTATGGCATGCCTCCTGAATAATCAATAAGAGACAGTGTGTCTTAAACACAATTCTTTTTGGTGAGGATTCTAATACTAAGTTAAGGATTTGTGCTTGTTAAAGTCTGGTATATGCCGAGGATTTAAGTACTTGGCAAGTAGGAATGGGTAATGTATAAAATCCCAAAGGAGGCTCCACAACCAATTACTTATAAGCACTGACATTAGGGCCCTATTTCTCCATATGCTCCCAACCAAGTATTGAGGTCCTCAAAACTTGTCCCCCATTTCTCCCCAAACGAATATTCATCAGGCTTTTTTGGCTACTATGTTATACTACAGTGAAGAAATATTTACTTAGGATAAGCCCTATTGATAATAAGGAAGCTAAAATTAGGATTCAGAATGACAAGTCATGTGGTGTGGGTAGCTTAACTATTTCGGGAGTGATAGAGTGCCGGGGGGTCAGAGTTTGGGCTCTGAACTTAGTCCCATCTGGGCCCTAGCTCGCCTCGATCACTTCACAGTTGGTGTGACTTTGGGCAAGTTACCTTAACCTCTTTTTTTTAAAGAATTATTTATTTGAGGGGTGCCCGGGTGGCTCAGTCGTTAAGCGTCTGCCTTCAGCTCAGGTCATGATCCCAGGGTCCTGGGATCGAGCCCTGCATCGGGCTGCCCCCTCAGCAGGAGCCTACTTCTCCCTCTCCCACTCCCCCTGCTTGTGTTCCCTCTCTCGCTGTGTCTCTCTCTGTCAAATAAATAAATAAAATCTTTAAAAAAAAAAAAAAGAATTATTTATTTGAAAGAGTGAGAGAGCACGCATGCACGCAGGGGCTTGTGAGCAGGGGGGAGGGCAGAGGGAGAGGGAGAGAGAGAAAATCTCAAGTAGACTCCCTGCTGAGCACAGAACCTGACTTAGGGCTTGATCTGAAGACCCTAAATTCATGAACTGAACCAAAATCAAGAGTCAGATGCTTAACTGACTGAGCCACCCAGGCACCCCTGGGCAAGCTACCTTAACCTCTTTAGAGCTAAATTTGTGGAGAGAGTCTATGTGCATCCTTAGTAAGGAGACAAAATGCTTAGTTGTACATAAAAAATGGTGACTATTTTTGTGGAAACCACAGACACGTAAGGAGAATGCTCCTAAACGTGATTCAGTGAAACTTTAAAATACATGTCTATAATACTATATTCCCAGATGAGCAAATACAAGATGGTAAAGTTGGCAATCCTCCTCAAATTATTTTATAAATAAAATGCAACTCCCATCAACATTCCAAAGGAAAGATTTTGGAGAACTAACAAAATAATTCTGAAGTTCATATGGATATCCAAGAAACATTTGAAGGGAAAACTTGTGCACTACATTTTAATGAAATATTCTGAAGTTACAGTAATTAAAAAGGTATGAAAACAGATCAAGAACAAACAGATCAATAAGACAGAAGATCAAGTGCCCAAACAGATAAAATACATAAGGATTTAGTTTTAAGAAGGTTCAAATCAGTGAGGAAAGAAACAATACAAATGGAGGATAACTTTGTTAACTATAAATATGTAACTTATAACCAAAATTAATTCAGCTAGAATTTCAGATTTAATTGTCAAAAATAAAATTTAAGGGGTGCCTGGGTGGCTCAATCAGTTCAGCATCTGACTCTTGGTTTCAGCTCAGGTCATGATCTCAGGGTCCTGGGATAGAGCCCAGTGCATCAGGCTCCATGCTCAGTGGGGAGTCTGCTTACCTCCCTCCCTCTGCCCTTCCCCCTCCCCCCCAGCTCCTGCATACACTTTCTCTTTCTCCCTCTGCTTCTCCCCACTTCTCTCTCACATAAATAAATTAAAAAAAAAAAAAAAAAACCTTAAGAAGAGTAGCTAGAGATATATTTGGGGAGTAGGGAAGGACTTTCTTTGCATAAACTCCAAAGAAATCATAAAATTAAAATAATGATACTTTTCAAGAAGTTAATGCAACTAAACCTATCAAAAATCAGAAAGAGAATTCAAGGGGAAATAGCAAAGAAAACTTTGTAGCACATGGCAAAGACCGTCAACCTTATTAATTAAAATGACTTAAGGATCAATTTTAAAAGGAACAAAATAGAAAAAAATGGGCAAAACACACAAATAGGCAATTTTGAGAAATACAAATGAGCAGAAATTATGAAAACAGTTCAAAGCGCACAACCACACACACACACACACACCACACACACACACAAGGTAACTATGGGCGATAATAGATATGTTAATTATTTCAACTGTGGTACTCATTTCACAATGTATTCATATATCAAAACATCACACTGTACACCTTATATACAATGTATCCAATTTTCATTTGTCAAAAATAAACATTTTTAAAGAGCTCACAAGTCACTAAAAAATAAAAACACCTCTTGCTTATTACATTTTGAAAGGCTTTCTAAATTAAACATAATAATTAAATAAGTGTAACACCTGACATATGTTTTAAAATGTAGGAAATGGGCACTCTAATTTAGTACTAGTGGGAATCCAAATTCACACGTTATAGACTGAATTTGCCTTATAGTTTTTGGGTTTGTTTTTTTTTTAAAGTTCCTATCCTTTAATTCGGTGATTCCTCTTATAGAATGTTTCTTGGTTCCAAATCCACCCTTCAAAACTCTGTTCTGTGATGCTGAGATCGGGCCTCTGCAAACTATAGCTTTCTCTTGCCAGTGGGTTCCCTTATAGGTTCTGCCAAAAGGAGCCACGATGGGGAGGCCAGAGGTCAGAAGCAACAGAAGAGACTCCTCTCCCTGTTTGATGGCTGCTCTGGTCAGCCTCTTCCCAGCAACAGCCTTGACCCTACAGACACACTAGCACCAGGTGACCAGTGCCCCTTCTCCAAGCCTCTAGCGTCTAACAGCAGCAACCTCTTCCTGGAAGACTATATTTTAAATGTTAACAACAGTTGCCTCCTGGTAATTTTTTTGTGTGTGTTTTCTCTCCTTATTTTTCTTTCTTCATATAATTAGGAAAGTTGCTGCTTTAAAAACATACACACATTCACACTATACAGTGGTTAAAAGCACACTCTCTAAAGCTAGATGGAGTTCAAAATCCAGCTTTGTTACTTACTGGCTGGATGACCTTGGGTAAATTTCAAGTGCCCAGGTTAGTATCCAATACATACAAGATGCTCAGAAAGAATTCCACTGAATGGATACACATATTTGTTTCCCTTGATAAAATTAGAAACGTATTGCTTACGATATCCTTTTTTTTTCACTTAATAAAAAGATAAACAAAAACTGTATTTAAAAAATAAAAATCATACTTCCCTATGAAGATCTATAAGTGATTTTTAACTTTCACTTTAAAATAATTTCAAGCTTATAGAAAAGTTGCAAGAATAATGAAAAGGACTCTCATATACCCTTCATGCAGATCCATGTATTGACATTTTGCCACAACTTCTCTATCATTATCTATATATCTAATTTTTTTCTGAATCTTTTGAGCGAAGCTATAGACATTATGCCCCTTTACCTCAATTACTATTGTGGGTATTTACTAAGGACAAGACCATTCTCCCATATAACCACAGTATCATTATCAAAATAAGGAAATTCAGCATTGATACTATCATCTAATATTCAGCCCATACTACATTTTTGCCAATTGTCTTAATCGTGTCCTGTATAGCAATTTTCCCACTGACCCAGGATCAAATCTGGAATCACACACACTGTACTTAGTTGTTGTTAAATATGGCATGGCTATATAATATTCCATCCATGGATATACTATACTTCTATTTAACCAATACTCTCGTATAGGACATTTGATTTGTGTCCACCTTTTATTTTAAGTCATGCTGGAATAAACATACTTGAATAGAAGTCTTTGTCAGTACATCTTATTATTTTTTTAAGATGACTTAGACTCTTTAGAATGATGATTCAGGATCCAACAGGAAAACAGAAACCACAATAGTTATTTTAACAGAGAGAATTTAATATAGGGAGCTGGTGAAACAGATTTGGAAGTCTGTAAAGGCTGAAAGGGAGCACGGAGGTAAGAAGAAATAGTAAATGCATGAAACAACTACCTCAGTAGCACTGGAGGACCATAGGAAATATGTTGGATTACTGGACACCAGGCACTTAGAGGCCCCTAGCTGACTTGAGATGGTTTGTTCAGAGGAGAGAAGAGGAATGTTCATTAAAAAGACATTCTGAAAAGGAAGAGGAAATGCCTGGCATTCCTTCTCCATCCCCCCTTCAACTTAGAACAAACAAGTTAACTTGTATGTGCTTTAGTAAAATAATCCAAACAAACAGGCGAAAAGTAAAAGAATTTTGCCACCATAAGCACTGAAACCCAGCAAAATTCTGTAATGATTTGGAAAGCAATTTGAAATGTATTTGTAATATAAAAACCGGGCTTTGTAGTGGCCATAATTATCTCATGCAAAGAGAAAACGCTATAGGAATTAGTTTTTTAAAAAGTCAAGTTATACCAAAACATTCTTCAACTGTAAAAATCCATTTGAAATGTAAATGATAGGAGTTGGTTGGTTGGTTCAAAGCAACAGAGTTTTATCTACGTTTGAGAATGTATGATTGTGCACACAATATGGTACCTTCTACTGATGCCTACTTCAGAAAGTAAAAGAAAGGAAACGGAAAGACACAGTAGGAACTAGACAAGGACCAGCACTGGCCTTAATAGCCAGGTCACTGATTATAGGGGTTTTAATCTCTCTGAAGCCCTAACATATTTTACAAATCCTGATTTCATAAAGTACAAAGAAATGACTGAAAATTCCTATTAGCAGGTTGTTGACTACTTCCACCAAATAATTAACTGTCACGTGGCTAAAGAGATGAGCAAAGCCAACTAGCTTTACCGTGTATGCAGCACCAAATAACTCAAAACCAGACAGGTAGAGACAGACAGAACAGCTGAAAGCTGAGTTCCCGGTTTTCCACGAAACTCTGACAGACCCACATGTGGTGTTTAGCTCCACAGTGAACCACTCTCTGGGTCAGCAGCAGGAAGTTCATTCCCGACTGACAGTCCAAGAGATAGGCACTTTTCAGAGTGCTACTGGAGTAATTTCCTGTGTGAAAAGCTCACTGCTGTTCTTGCATTCCTCAGGGTGCATTTCTTCTCATCTCAGAGGATGTTGCTCTTCCACAGGAAGAGGAAGGAACCAGTTGTTACTGGATGTGTGGGCGGAGAGAGTGGTGGGGCATTTTCAGCATGCCTCAAGCTCAGCTGTGGGAACCCGGGGTGCAGCTGAGATTCCCAGGCCTGGGACCCTGGGTAGTACTGCAGCAGTTAGGGGTCACGGCTTATAAAGACAGTATCTCAGGAAGCTGGAAGGCAGAAATAATACCTGGAACTCCAACACCTCCAGTTCCCAGAAATGTGCTAATTTTCTAAAGGAAATTCTAAAAAAGTACTCTGTTGGGCTCCCAAATAGCGTATTTTATAAAATCTTTTTGTAAAGAGTCTCCTTTTTTTTTTTCTTTTGTACATTTCATAAAGAAGAGTTTAAGTCCTAAATCATTTTTGTTGAAATGTCATTTGTATAACATTTTTTGGTAAAAGGAAACACTCATTTACGTAAGCTTTCTTTCTCTGTGACCTTGAAACTGAGAATGAAACTCAAATTAGTACATTTTTCAGTATAGCTAAGTCAAATACTTGGAACCTATGATCATTATGATTTTTATTAAAAAGTACATTTTATTTGAAGGAAAAAAAGAAAGCCTCTGACCCACACTATTAATCTTTTTCTAGTTGTACTATCTTAGTAAATTTTACAGATTACCAGAACTGTGTCTTCTAAAAAAAAAAAAAAGGAAGACAGATAGAAAGAAAGAGAGAAAGAAAGAAAGACAGGAAAAGAAAGAAAGAAAGAAAGAAAGTCATGTTCCTTTAACAGACTAAAAAGTTTTAGTTGGATTTTTTTTTCTTTTTACAATCCAAAAACACATTTTTTAAAAGGTGAGCTCCACATTCACAACTGTTGGTAGTTTTTATAACATATGGGTCACGATATACTTCAAAAGCAAAGATACAACTAATTTGGAAATAGTCTCTTTCCATCTCTAATATTTTCTCTCCAATCTCTAAAATAACTTGTATCTGAAAAAAATGTGTTTTCTTCTAAATGGTAAAAGATCTGTGAAAACATTTTTCTTCATTAGTTCTGTTGATTATCATGTATATCTTCTTTTTAAAATGTCTCTGACAATTTAATTACTTCATTTCTTACAATTTCAAAGGACAGTGTTTTAAAATTATTTCTCAACCCAAATGAGAATTCCTCTTTTATTCCTACTAAGCATCTCAGAGTTACATTTAACTTTTTGAGTTCTGGATAAAAAAAATTACTGTATCCTACTTGACATGATCATTATTGTTTGAAATGAAGACTAAAAGTCTTTTAATAAAAGGTGGACAAATTGTGGACGGTACCAGCCAGTGAGTCTGGATACAGATTCTACAAATATCTATGTTCATTTCCTTTCAAACACTTAGAGCAAGGGTCAGGAGAAAGATACTGCAGGGCCATTGAACCAATGTCTAAAGATACCGTTAAATTGTCTGTTTCCTAAAGCTTAGTAAGCAGCAACAAAGTTACAAACATACCTAGTTTCAGAAATCATACGGACTAAACTTACAAACTAAATGCCACCTTATAAAATACTGCAAAGTTTAAAAACTTAAAAAAGAATCTCCCCTACCTCCAAATTTGGAAGTGGTTTATATATGTAAATCCAGCAATGTTAGCTTACAGGGAAATAGTGAAAGCAGGAGGATTGTGCAACCTGATTTATGCTTATTTTCCTGGAAAAGTAAATGGGGAACCTGAGGACAATAAATTGCGTATTACCATTTTACACTTTTAAAGTTATAAATTTTAGTTTTGAGACATTTAGGTTTGCATACACCATGTTCTTTTGAGTAAGTCTTTCCAAATCTTTGCTTACATAAGCAGTTAGGAACTGGAATAACTCTGAACTAGTTATGCAATGTTGTTTAGTAACCAGGACAAACTGTTGCCACAACATCCATGGAAATAGTTTCTCTGTATCTGCAAGTTTCCTCTTTGTAGGTCCGTATATTTTATCAATGCATTAATATTTTTCAGACAGCATATACCATATGACCATCTCCATGAAAGCATGTAACACTTTTCTTCCTAAAAATACGCTGAGACAAAAGAGTGCGCTTTGCTGAAAACACCAATCTCCATGACATCTAGGAGGGAGGAGTGTGTTTTACCACTGTGCTTCCCTAAGTCACAGCAACAGCAGAGTATCTCCTGCACTAATTCAACTGATCTGATCGCTTTCCTGAGCCTAAAAAGGACGTGGTAAAACCACAGCTCTTTTTCTCTCAGCAATCCCTCTGGCCAAGTGATGCAGAACCAGGAGATAATCTCAGCTATCCTGAGGTTCCTCAAGGCTACACCTTACTGTCCCTGGGGAAAGGAGAGAGGGAATCCCACAGCTGACGTCCGACCTGTCAGGAAATCCTCTTGGCTCTGCCTTCAAAACACATCCAGAATCGGATCACTTACCCACCTCCTCTGCTACCACTGTGGGCCAAGGCACTCTTGACTATTCATTAGCTTCCTAATTAGCCAGTCGGCTTGCTTCTCTCCACCACCACCCCGGGGCCGATTCTCAACACAGGCATAGCCACAGTGAACCTATTAAAACCTAAGTCAAACAAGCTCCAGCTCTGAAGGAAACCCTCTGGTGGCCGCTATCTCACTCTCAATCTGCCCTTCTGGCACTGCTCCCACTTGCCTGGAGCGCCTGTCCAGATATCCTCACGGCTTGTTCACTTCATTCCTCACATGCCCCCTCCCGCATGACTTGTCCTGGCCATACTACCTAACGCACACCCTTGCTCCCGCCTGCCTTCAGTGCTTTCTACGCCTTTGCGTTTTGGCGGGGGTCTATATACGCTATGCTCTACCATACTACACAGTCTACCCTTTTAATCTGTGAATTGCCTGTCTTCCCCACTAGAAAGTAGAAAGCAGGCTTCTCCGGGACAGGTATTTTTGTTTTGTTCGCTTTTTCTAAAGTCAAGAACAGTGAAGGACACAGAATAGTTACCTAAAATACAAGTATGGATTAAGAGACATATATGTTGTGAGTAGGCATGTTGCTGGCATTCTACCACATCTGGTACCCACTGAGTCAAGCAACTTAAAGATACCAAACTAGACCGATGAACTTTTATTACTGGGGTATATATTTTCAATTATTTCTGAGACATCTACTTATACCTTGCTTTCCTCAACTGTAATGTCCCACTCAAAATCCTACCCAACTCTGGTCAGGTCAGGAACCGCTCAAAAGTTTCCTTCTAGAGAAATTCTCTAGTTTTCTCTACCCCATTAATGATCTTTTCTGAGTACTTCCATCAATAAGCTTTCATGACAGTCACATACACTTGGCATCTAGTATGCTGAAATTGCCACTTATTTCTTAAACTCTTATTTCTATTGGGCTAGGTTGTAAGTTTCTTGAAGTCAGCTCACTGAGCATCTCATGTAATGTCTTCGTGTACTATAATTTTAAATATTTTGACTGATGGAGCAACAAAAGACTGTAAACCCTTGATTTTTTTCTATAATATAATTGCAAATTCTCATTTATCGTAAAGAATTAATTTGACCTGAAATACTGTCCCCAATTCTAAATAAAGGTACCCACATTAAGTTCGTATTCTACACAGTTGCCAGAATGAAGATGAGAACACTGTTTTGGTTCTCAGTGAAGAGTCCAGTGTTTTGATAATCAGTCAGAGGAACACTAGCAAGATTATCAATTTCATTTTGTTCATTTGTAGGACAAATAACAGTAAAATTAGGACATTAAAACTTAGGAATATAGTTGACCTAGAATAAAATATTTTAATAATCCTAGAATATTTTAAATAAATTTTGTTTACAGTCAATATTGCTTTTAAGAAAGACTTTATGTTAGGATACAGAAGAGAAATTCCTATCTTGCCACCTTTTACAGGAGAGAGGTGAGACTAGGGGAGGGTCTGGAACATCCCATATAGCCACACCCCATGTCAGGGCTAATGCTAAATGATGCTGTACAACGGTGATGACAGAATCTTGGTCTAGTTCTAACTGAATAAATGAAAATATTAAAAAGACTCAATGGAATCTTGGAAAACCCTCAGAAAATCAGTACATAATAAGTAACAATGTAATCAGAATAAAGATTTAGGAATTTGAGATCAACATTTTAAAATTGTATCTATTTGACAGCCAGTATATCCCTTTACAAACTGCCCCCCCATTCTGTTTTTATTTGTTTGTTTGTTTGTTTTTAACAGCAATGGTTTAAAAATGCAGATTGGTGGGATGCCTGGGTGGCTCAGTCGGTTCAGGGTCTGCCTTCGGCTCAGGTCATGATCCCAGGGTCCTGGGATTGAGCCCCGCATCGGGCTCCTTGCTCAGTGGGGAGCCTGCTTCTCCCTCTGCCTCTGCTCCGCCCCCTGTGCTCCTGCTCTTCTACTTTCTCTCTCTCAAATAAATCTTTAAAAAAACTACATTTTGGTAACAGCTTATCTTGATCCCGAAATACTGTATCAGCTGTCCTGCCTGCCATCGAGGCACAAGCACAAGCCACAGAGATAGCAGCCGTTACACTGTATGCATGACTTGTGCTAAGAAAGCATCAGAGCCCAGGTATCAGCACTCACAGATCTCCAGGTCAGTCCGAATGTAATACTAAATCAAGTCAAAGCAGAGCTAGAAGCCAACTGTTTCTTATATCATAACAAACCTGGCTTTTATCCTACTAGGAAATTCGACAAATTCAGGCTTAAAGAGTAATCTTTTTTATGTCCCATTCTTTTTTTTTTTTTTTTAAGATTTTATTTATTTATTTGACAGTGAGACAGAGCAAGAGAGGGAACACAAGCAGGGGGAGTGGGAGAGGGAGAAACAGGCTTCCCGCCGAGCAGGGAGCCTGATGCGGGGCTTGATCCCAGGACCCTGGGACCATGACCTGAGCGGAAGGCAGATGCTTAACGACTGAGCCACCCAGGCGCCCCTATGTCCCATTCTTGATAGAATGAATTCTAAGGAAAATTTCTTCCAGTCTTCTATGAAAACCAGATAAATCCCCCAGATAAGGAGTAACCACCACAACAAAAACCAAATCCACCTTTAAATACTGTTTTTTGGCTTCTAGTATTTCTCTGGATTTTAGAATTATAATCACATGCAAAGTTCACATCACAAATACTTAATGCAGTTGTGCTTCATGCCAGAGCAGAAATGAATCTCCTTTACAATTATGCCTGATCTGATGTGCAGAAGCAAGAGAAAAGCAGCCAGTGTGCAGGGACTACAGATTAAGAATTACTTACCAGTAGATTAATGAGAAGATGGACATTTAAAGTGATTTCACTTTAGTTTTCTACCCAATTATCTATCAGTGAGCTAAAAGGAAGATATAGATATAGATATAGATATAGATATTGAAAATTTAAAGGGAAAAGTTTTAGAGATATTATTTATAAAAAAGATGCCTTATGAGCATATATTTATGTCTTCAGAGAATGTCCTAGTAAAATAAATAAAATCAGGAGTCTTTATACCTTGCCTGGAGGCAACCAGCTATCTTCCAGATTATAAAAAAAATGTACCTGGGGCGTCTGGGTGCCTCAGTTGGTTAAACTACTGCCTTTGGCTCAGGTCATGATCCTGGAGTCCTGGGATCGAGTCCCGCATCGGGCTCCCTGCTCAGCAGGGAGTCTGCTTCTCCCTCTGCCCCTCCCCCCCTTGTGCTCTCTCTCTTTCTCTCTCTCTCTCTCTCTCATTCTCTCTCTCAAATAAATAAATAAAATCTTAAAAAAAAAAAAAATCTACCTGGACAGGACTTCATTAGCCTAATCCTAAACTGATTTATAGCAAGTAGGTTTTTGTTTTCCTGTGTTTTCTTCTCTGTTTTATTTTTATGAAGCATCAAGCACACAACTCTAATTAACAGTAGACAGTCTTCTTTGTAATACTTCTATACTGGGTTGAACCATGGGAAATCACTGACATTAGACCATTTTTGCCTATAAAATAGCAATTTCATATAATCCAACCCAGTATTATCCTTATGTGGACAATATCTGTACTCTTCAGTCTTATTAAAGGTTTTATGGGCATAGCTGCAAACTTGTCATGTGTTTATCATACAGAATTGTCCTCTTAAAGTCCCACATACATTGTAGTCCCTGAGTCAGGGTCCTATAACATGGACTAGCTGACTTGGGCACCTTTGGATCACCATCCAGGGATAGATACCCTGCTAGCACTTGCTAGGTAGTAATTATGCCACTTGCATAGCATACTGTAAAAAAAACATCTGGGTTCTTCAGGTCATGAGGCTTTGCAAAACTGCAAAGTTACCAGCAGGGAGAGTGAGTCTCAAAATGTAGACCAAAGACTTTTGATGATCTGTGATAACTTCTAAGCCAGGAATACCCAAATTCCGTAGACTAACAGCCTCATAAGAAGGCATCACATCTCAAAAACCACCTCTCTTTTGCTCCTCTTACTACAGGGGCAATAACCCATCTTATTGGAATTTATGCTTGTTGAGTAAGTCATTGAACATAAATGTATTAAGTACCTATTATAAGCCACCAATCAATGTGGCAAGAATTAGATGTCCAGTTAATTTTTAATGTCGTAAGTAAGCTATTAATGCAGAAGTGCTAAGAGGGGTATTTTATAAACATGAATACTATAAGAGACAGGACCACAGACCTGCTTGAGGTTCTGTGACAATTCTGCATGACAATCAGCCTGTTGGTTACCGCCCCTCCCCCCCAACCCAGGGTGATTTCTTGTCGCTGGAACTTCTCATGAGTGATCTATGAGTCTTCTCTGCCTGGGATTAGCAGTGAAAGAACCCTTAATAAGTACAGTTCTTTCTAGTACAGGATAGATTCAACATGGAGTAGTCCATCTACAGAATTCCTCTACCAAAAATACCATTCTTGAGATCTGCTGGAAAGGGTGTAATGTCATAATGTCAAGTGTTTTTATTTGTTTTCTTTCTTGGCCACACATTAATAATTTCTCCAAAATATTTAACTACACTGACACCATCACAGTAGTGTGACCAAAGACCATGCATGCCGTTCTTCCTACTCATTCATATGACTAGTTTTGCCCTGACTAGCAGGAATTGATGACAGCGATGAGCTGCCTTGCAAAGGCTAACAGACTCAGATTGAAAGGCTGAAACTCTCAATCTCTGACTTTACACTGAGTAAATAAATTATAGGTATATAGTTTTTATAAACAAAATTGCAAATACTAGAAATATTTAATCTCTGGATAATCCATCAAGAGGGATGAACGAAGAGAAATGACTGCTTTTTTTTACAGCTTCTCAGGAGAAAACTAGAAGTGAGTTTAGCATCTCTGAAAGGTAATTAACAGAGAAGAAAATCTGTTCTGTGACAACAAAGTGAAATGTCACTTGGATGGCACCTTAATAGGGAATGAGACAGTGAGGACAGGTTAGACTGAGTTTAAGGTCATCAAAGTAAAAGCTTTTCTGAAACTTGGTGCTGCTCCCCCTTGTGGCTATTTAGACACATTGTAAATATGACTTTTTATACAAGTTTTCTTAATGCTAAAATGTTAGGCTATTTAGCCCACTTTTTATCTCCTCTCTCACACACTTTTTAAGGAAAATGGATTTTGCCAAATAATTAAATGCCACTTAAATGTCAAAGAAAACTTACTGTGGTAGAATCAAAAGAAAGGACGTCCACAACAGGGGGAGAAGAAGTCTGCAAATCAATTACCTCAAGCTTTGGATTAATCTGTGTGTATACATAAGAAAAGTGAACATTAGTTTTTTTCTACCATAAGAAACTGGATGCTATTTGTAACAACCTAGAGGGTATTTCCTAATACATTCTAAAATTAAAATATATTGCTATATTTATAAACATGGATGCAAAAATTTTAAACATAATATTAGCCTATCAAATCTATCAATGTATAAGAAAAGATCATTATGACCAAGCTGAATTTATCCCAGGAATAAAAAGTTGATTTTACATTAGAAAATCAATATAATTCACCTTTATAAAGGGATTTTTAAAATAAAATAAAATAAAATAATAAAATAAAATGACCCACCTCAAAAGATGCAGAAAAAAATCCTAGCCAGTTCATTAAAACAAGAAAAGGAAATAAAAGGTGTAAGATGTAAGAATTGGAACAGAAGAAATAAAACTGTCATTCATATGTAATTATCTATGGAGAAATTCCAAGAGAATCTATTGCTAAGTCATTAGAACTAATAAGAGGATTCATGAGATCCAAAATCCATACACGAAATCAAATGCATGTCTGTACTTCAACACACAGAAAATGTAAATTTTAAAAAGACATCATTTATAGGGCGCCTTGCTGGCTCAGTCAGTAGAGTATGCGACTCTTGATCTCGGGGTGGTGAGTTCAAGCCCCATGTTGGGCGTAGAGCTTACATTGAAAACAATAATAAAAAATTTTTTTAAAAGAATAAAAAAACATCATTTACAATACCATAAAAAATTTAAATACATCACAATAAAAATACAAAGATGTATAAGATCTCATGGGAAAAATAATAAAACTAATGTAAAAGATATTTAAAAAGACTTAACTAAATAGAAAGCTATACCATAAAGAGCTCAGAAACAGCGCCCTACATACATGGAAAATAAATACAAAAGAAAAATAGCACCACAAATCAATAGAGGAAGGATGATTATAGTTGAGAAAATTGGCTCACTATATGACATACAAAAGTGGACAGTAGATAGGCTATAAAACCTAAATGTTACGTTAAAACTAGGAAGTTACAGGGGCGCCTGGGTGGCTCAGTCAGTTAAGCATCTGCCTTCACTGGAGGTCATGATCCCAGGATCCTGGGATCGATGCCCACATTGGGCTCCTTGCTCTGTGGGGAGCCCGCTTCTCCCTCTCCTCCCTGCTTGTACTCTCTCACTGTCTCTCCTTCTCTCTCTCTCAAATAAAAAAATAAAATCTTAAAAAAAAAAAACTAGGAAGTTATAAGCTATAAGGTAAATGTAAAGAATATCTTTGTCACATGGGGTCAAAAAGGACATCTTAACAAGAGCCACAAAAGCAAACTCTAAGGCAAAAAATAACACCACCACCGAATTTTTAAAAACCTGATGCGTCTGATGACATCAAAATTAAGAATCTCTGTTTAACAATGAACACCACAAAGTTAACAATCAGATCATGGAAAAGGAGATAGATTATGTCTAAAACTGGAAAAGTAGGTTTTTCTTACACATCTACAAATCAATGTGAAAGACAGTGATCCCAAGAAAAAAAAATTATGGAAGAGAAAACCTAACAGTTGATCAGCATGTGGAGAGATTTACAGAAACATTAGTAATTAGAGCAGATTAAAGCAAAATGTCACTTGACACCTATTAGATTCTGAAAATGAAAAAACTCAGTGATGCCAGCCTTGTTTATAGCGGTACTGTTTATAATGGTGGGGGAAAAAAGCCACAACCCCAAATCCCCTAATGTATATCAACAGTAAAAAAGACACATAAGACACATAAGTCGTGGTAATTACTACTGTGGTACATTCACTGAATCCTATACAGCAGTGAAAATATATGAAATACAACTATGTACAAGATATGATTGTACAAATTTAGAATCTAAATGTATGACTCTCAGGATTTTAAATTTTTTTTAAGGATTTTATTTATTTGAGAGAGAGAGAAAGCACACATGAGCAGGGGGAGGGGCAGAGGGAGAGAGAAAATCTCAAGTGGACTCCCTGCTTAGTGCAGAGCCTGATGTGGGGCTCACTCCCAGGACCCTGAGATCACGACCTGAGCAAAAGGCAGACGCTTAACCGACTAAGCCACCCAGGCGCCCCACAGGATTTTAATTTTAAGTGAAAAAGCAGTTTATAAAGAAATAGACACAGTATGATTTCATTTGTATAAAGCTTAAAACCACCTAAAACTAAATAACATCTAATTATAGATTAAAATATATTACAGTAAATGAAAAAAGGAAAGCAAGGGAATAATTAACTAGATTGGTGATTACTTCTGAAGGAGGTTACTTCAGAATTCAAGGAGACCAAAGAAAAAAAATTTTTAAAAAATCCACATCATCATCAAATACTTAATGAAGACTGTGAATATAAATTAGTTAACAAAGGGCAACAAAGATAGGAGAACTTTGTATCAAATGAATGGTACCAGCAAAGAGTATACAAGAATCTCAAAAAAGAAACTGCTGACTGGGCACTTAGAGAGAAAAACTTTTCCACGGAGGAAACACAGGAAGGGCTTAAGATGGATCCTTGAAAAAAAGGTTTAGAAAACAAAACCAGACAGAGATGAAGTAAAGAGCATTCCTGAGCACAGAGGCAGAATGCTGACATGATACTTTTGTACAGGGTAGTAATAAGACAGGTTGGCAAGGGGCAAACTGGGAAGGGTAAAGGAATTTGGGAAGGCACAGAAAAGTTGGAGCCTGCAATGTGCTTTAGCAAGGTGAATCTGACAGAGGCCTGCGGAGTACCCAGAAAAACGGCGGGTAACAGTGAGAACACTGCAACAGTCCAGGACTGTGCTGATAAGGGCTGAGCCCGTGGGAAGAGGAGCAGAATGATTTTAAAAACACTTATCATGTTTGATAGGCATAGCTAGAGTTCTGGAAACGTTAAGAGGCTTTTATAATTACCCAGCCACTTGTGTTAGAGGTGTGTGCCCCGGAATGCCCATGCCCCAGAAAAGGGGTTAGCGCGGTACAGGATGAGGATGAGGGCCTATCCGCACAGCCTGTCAGCACCTCTGTTTCTTTCTGGCTCCAGACAGCAGAAAACACAGCCTCCTCCTATCAGCTCTGAGTCCGCATGGGAGGCCAAGATAAGAAACCTGAGCATGAATCACTTTCCTTCCATCTTGGCCTAGCCAGCCAAAGAGATTGCTTGCAGACATTTTATTCTCTTTTATCTACTGCCACCTAGTGTAGATATGAAATCATTTACCTATGAAAAATAGAATCTGGTTTTACATCTGAAATTTGAACTGCTCAAAAATCTAAATCCCATGGAAACAGCATCTCTCACAGAGAAATCCGTAAACTTCTCAAAGTTGGAAAACTCCTGATGTAACTAACAAGTTGCTGCCACATACATTAAATGGAGCAGGGCATTCTTACTAAGGAAAACCTTACAGTCTTCTCCAAAAGAAAATATGTGGAGGGGGTGATGCTTCCAGTGAGACTCTTTGCTAGCTAACCTCCAGGAATATTAACAGTCCCTCCTAGCTCTCTGTCCTTATTAAAGGGAAGAACCATGTCATAACTACACTCACCTGGAAATGGAGTGGGCTGTCTTTTGAGGGGCTGAGTTCTCTCTATCACTGAACCAGGGCATATCATTGAGGGGTTTGTGCAGGAGAGAAACCTCATGTGCACCACCCCATTCTGAGGCCCTGTGTACCCACCACACTGAGGAGTCCATGAGCACAAGGACTGCTACTAACAAATTCGGAAGGGCAAGGAATCTGCCTATCTTGCTCTTTGTTACATACTCTAAAGCTAGTACAATGCCCAACACGTAGAGACTTACTATCTGTTATCAGAGTACCATTTAATTTTGATTATTTTGAAGCATTACATCAAAATGGTTAAAAGCACAAAATGGAACCAGAGAACCTGGGTTGAAATTCTAGCACTGCCACTTACTAACTTTAAGTTTTAACTTACATGTGCCTCAATTTCTCAAGGAATAAAAACAGTACTCCACAGAGCTTTAAAGGAAGATTTAATGACAAATTATGTAAGCCAATTAGAATAACTTTTTAATACTGTTATTATTACTAATATTATTATTATGTAATCTCTGGAGAACATTTATTGAGGCCCAAATAATATAAACATATGCCATGGCTAGAAATAAAATACAAGATTTGTAGAGAAGCGGTCATTTTTTAACCAAAATTATGTTTCCGACCTTAAGAAAAGATTGAGATAAAAACCCAATCTCACTGGGGCGCCTGGGTGGCTCAGTTGGTTAAGCGACTGCCTTCGGCTCAGGTCATGATCCTGGAGTCCCGGGATCGAGTCCCGCATCGGGCTCCCTGCTCGGCAGGGAGTCTGCTTCTCCCTCTGACCCTCCTCCCTCTCATGCTCTCTCTCTCTCATTCTCTCTCTCTCAAATAAATAAAATCTTTAAAAAAAAAAAAAAAACAATCTCAGACCTGAAGACTTAAATTGATCATTTTTCAACAATGAATCATGGCCAGACTGTCACAAATTATTATTATATAGATATCTGGTTAAGTTAAAGGGATTTTTCCTTCCTGTTAAGTATCACACAGAATTTCCTGTGCAATATTAAGAACTTATAGATTAAGTTCATCTCAAATGGCTATTATAAGATTAAAAGCCACCAGAACAATTATTTAATAAATTCTTTTTAACTAACCATAATCCCTTCCTACAATATTCTGCAATTCTCCTAGAATAACTGTTTTGGTGCTTGTCACCCTTAGGATGGCTTTATTGTCTTCCCATTAAAATATGCAAAAGAGGAAGGTACTGCACACACATTAAGTTCCCCTTCAAGAACTGGAGGCAGAACTGTGCAGTTCAGCTCATGTCAGTCTGAAGAAGATAAAGACAGCATGAATTAATGATGTCCCATAGCAAAATGTGGTCTGAGTTAAGATACCTTGTTTTAGGGGTGCATGAGTGGCTCAGATGGTTAAGTGTCTGCCTTCAGCTCAGGTCCTGATCCCAGGATCCTAGAATTGAGCCCCGTGTCAAGCTTCCAGCTCAGTGGGGAGTCGGCTTCTCCCTCTGCCACTCCCCCTACTTGTGCTCTCTCTCTCTCTTTCAAATAAATAAATAAAATCTTAAAAAAAAAAAGATACCTTGTTTTAAAATTGGGCTTCTTTCCCACTAAAAAAAGAAAGAAGCTGTTCTCTGTTTTTAATCAAGATGGAGTGCCTCGGGGGCACCTGGCTGGCTTAGTCAGTAGAGCGTGCAACTCCTGATCTCGGGGTTGTAGGTTCGAGCCCCACGTTGGATGTAGAGATTACTTAAAATTTAAAAATACATATTTAAAAAAAAAAAAAGATGGCATGCGCAGACCAGAAGTGCTACAACAAAGGATCCTGCAGTTTGATCAGTGGAAAGGACACAGCTCACACCGCTGGTGCTGGGACTGTATGTTGCGTGCCTTCTTTCATGTGGCCTTCTTTCATTTATTCTAAAAGCAAGCTGCTATCGCCCTCTCTATCCATGTAAGAATTAGTAATTTACTTATTTCCTCAGTTGGAACCCAAGGTCTAACAAGCAAAGCACCTACGCTGGCAAATAGGTGGCTTTCACAAAAGGCCATACGATTTCACCCAGAAGACTGAGATTATGCCACTCAAATGAGCCTCACAGAAAATACACAAAAATGTAAACCAAAGGAATACTAGGTTGCTTCAAACTCAGAAATGGAATACTCATGGTTACTACAAAAAGAGCAACTTAGGGAAATTAACTAGATCATTTGGGAGCCATTTTTTTCTACATCTTTTAATAATATTTTTTATACTGTTAATCATGAATTCTGATCTCAAAAAAAAACCTTTTTTTCTAATTTTCAAATATTTCCCAAGTATGTATAAACTGACCTTGCCTAAACCTTTGGAAAAAAAAAAAATGAACCCACCAAATTTAGTAGTTCAAAGTAAAATGTACTGATCATAAACAGACATAGTAGTGATTCATCCTCTTCCATTCTAGTTGATATTTTCAAACTAATACTCTTTTGGTTCTACGAGGGGTCCTTGGACATTAACTTGAAGCCTTTAAAAAAATTTGATACTTAACATTTATTTGTAATATTAAAGCTGTCCTCTGTCCAGAAAACTTAACACCCTTGTTTTAGTATAAGAGTTTTCTAGAAAAAAAAAAAAAAAAAGCAAACAGTTGATTGTTCATATGCAGCATCCTGTCACTTCTCTGGCATTTTATATCACATGATCTGAAGATGTTTTACAAATATACGTTATACTGCGTACTTAATTGAAGCAACCGTGAGTGCTTTACAGATAATTTAAACTGGGTACACAGAGGCTGCCATTCTTAAGGCCACAAACATAATTCAGTCACAATGCTCAACATTCTGTATAGGATAACAGAACTCTAATTCCAGGATGAAAGGTTGGTTTTTAATAGATTTTTCAAGTGTACATGTGAAAATTATGGTTGAGAGTGACTTTGGATGGCCTGGGTCATCTCGACCCAGCCAAGCAAAGCAACCCAGCTGCTTTTATTGCTTTCTGGCTGTTCTGTCAGAGCCAAGCTTCTCAGACAACTTGTTGACATTTTCAAGAAAGTCCAGCACTCTTAAGTGGGCTGGGGCTGACAGCAAATCACAGAGAAAATGGATTGGGAGTCTAATGCGGGGGTAGTGTGGTATCATGGAAATATCACTGAATTAGGAGCCAGGAGACCTGGGCTCAGCCTGCAGCTCTACCCCCCACCACTCTGGAAAGGTGACTGAGTGGGTGACAGGGGCAGCAGCAACACTGAGGGTCAAGCCCACCCAAGCCCCAGAAATGCTAGAATAAAAACCACCACGAGTCAATAAAACCAGCTGGGGTAAAACAAGAAAACAGAACTTAAATTAAAATATATTTCACATATACATTATGTGAACACATGTGATCACAGGGAATCCACAAATGCATCTATCATTGTAGGAACTGAAACAAAAATGTGATGAACCACAAATTACGTTACATTATTTCTTTCAAAGAAATAAAAAAAAGATACAATAATCATGATGATACAATAACAGCACAAAGAAGTAGTAAAGCACATGGTAAATACTTTGTTCAGAAGAACTAGAAAGATGGTCAGAAGATGGGCAGGATAAAAATTATAACAAAGAACTGAAAATAAACACCACCAAGAAAAAACTAGGACAGAAATCCCCAAACGAGGCTAAACAAAACTTAGAAAATAATCCAAAAAACTTTAAAAAGTTTTAAAACCTTAAATGTGTACACACACACACACACACACACACACACACACGCACACACACACACTGTGACTAACAGAAACCAAAATCAAAGAACAGATTGCGGTGGAGACACAGGGACCGTGGAAGGGAATGTGGATCCACCACATAAACAGTGCGTGGGGTGACTGAGCTGCCACTCAGGAGTGTTAAGGACTCAAAATAGCTACTCTAAAGGCAAAGCAAGGCTCTGTTGATGACGAAAAAACAATTCAGACAAATAGGTAATAGTGATTTCCGATATCAGCTCTTGGAAGAGAAAGGGGCTTAAGAAGAATCACGCAAAATGGAAAGAAACAGACAAACACCAGCCAAGTATCCAGCAAAGATGAATTTTGCCTTTGCAAAGAGTAGAACATTTAAATCTATAGGACCTAGGGGAACCTGTTGACAAAAACCTACAGCTAAACAGATAATTATATATTTGAAAATATATGTAGGCAAAGTAGGCAAATAGTAAAATGGTCTCAATGATTAGGTTTAATGCCTAAATCTCTTCTTTGTACTGTCCACAGATATATACATATTTTTTTTTTGGTCATAAAAAGGCTTTAAGATACCTATTCCAGGAACTGTTATAAAAACTCTTGCCTTTCAGCCCTGTTCTCATGATAGCCATCACAGATGCTCCCCAAACACATCAAGAATATGAAGTAATTCAGGCTTCACGGTCACCCAGAGGTCTTAGGTTTGATTTCTCATTTCCTATTATCATTGACACAATTTTTAAGCTTTATTTCCAGGCCTTCAAGCAGCAAATCTGAGAAGCTTCAACAGAATTATACATTATCATTATTTATAGTGTTATTATATTAGTGAAAATAATTGTTTCTCAAAGTACTGCGGTTTTAAGACATAACTAGGTTTTATATAATAAAGTATGATTTCAAGCATCTAGTTGACCAATCGCCCCAAAACATACACTTGCAAACAGGAGGATGACTAGACGCAAAGTACTCACTTCAACAGTCTCAATTTTCCCTTCATGGGGATGTGGTGTCCTCGGGTATATATCGACAAGATGTGGTGATGCATCAAAATGTAACCTTTTGAGATTTCTTTTAATCATGTCTTTACAATTCAAGTCATCAAAATTAGTCCTCCATAATAAGACCTATAAAAAATTAATATGTTGGCACTTAAAACTGGCTTGCACGAAAAAGCAACAGAACTGATTTAAAAAAAAAAAAAACAGTTTACATAATTGTGCCTCAAAATAGTCAGGAAGGCTAGATGTATACTTCAACAGTGCTACTACTTCCCAATACTACTTTTTTAAGGGTGGGAGGGAGAGATTTAGCACTTTGAATGGTCTTCATGTCCAATTTAAAATTCATACTAAGAAAATAACTTATTACTTTAAAATCCTCTCTGATGTTTTCAAAGTTCAAAGCATGTTCTTGGCTTGATGGTCCACCTCATTCAATACATTTGCCTATGAATGACTTTTGGTCATTTCCCCAAAAATGCAGATTTGCTAAATGAACAATTTATATTTACCATCCTCAAGGAGCTTAACATTTGAAAAACATGACCTAGAGATAAAAGGTGAGGCAAGAGTTCAGGTGGAAGCGCCACACCAGCACTAGGAAGTCAGTAAATTCCAAGTATAATTAAGTGTCGAGATGAGCACAAGAAATAAGTGGAGTTTGAGTTCCAGAAAGTGTCAGAACTGGCACTATTTCAGCTATGAGACAGCAGACTTCCTGGCATGAAAGTAAAATATAAACTCACTGATAATCATCTTAACAACTACAAACGAGCTGGTTGTAAGAATCTTAGCCTTTACCCTCACCAAATCAAAGGAGCTGAAAGATTTACAAACCTGCGCATCTGCACCTCCTGAGCTAAACAGCTCTCCACCTTTTGAAAATGAAACGGTAAAGACAGGTCCCTAAGAAATAAACAGAGATTAAAAAAAAAAAAAAAAGCACTTCGTATTGTTTTCTCATGGCCAGAAAGACTGTATGAATTTTTCATCCTAATCTACATAGACAATTTATGCAATAAGTCTGATGGAACGTACCCAGTCGCTGCCAACTAATGTAAGCAGAGTAAAGATAATTAAGGAACCAACCCATGATATTAAAACACATATAAATGATACTAGATAAAAAAAAGCAATACTAATAAAAATATGAAAATAACACTTTCTTCCCATTTAAAGAAAAGCTTGTACATGTGTAAGTGAATAAGAATGTCTATTAAGATTTTCTGGTTTTGGACTCTTTATTCAACAAATCACTAGCAGAAACTGAATGACAAGTCTGTAAGGTGATATGAACAAAGGCCATTTCCTGACCACAACGGGCTTTACCGAACTCTCCCTTCATGTGGGCAATAGTGAGTCACTGAGAGTTTTGCCAGCAGGACACAGCAGGTGGAGAGTTGGAATTGTGGAACACTGGGATCACGACTGTAAGAATGATGAATGGGAGCAAGAATTAATGGTTGGAGCCAGTTAAGAAATTACTGCAATTATCGAGGTGAGAGGTAGTGAGAACCTGAAATTAAGCAATGACTGTGGAGTTGGGACAAATCACAGATGCATAGCCTCTAGGTCAATTTTTCAGTCAAGATAAGAATAATTCTTTCTCATCTCAAAAATATTAGTATATTGTTTGTTCTTAATGTCCTTGATCAGTATAAGAAAACTTTGGGGGGAAACCATTTTGTATTTTTCAAGTAGATCATCACACAGACTTAGGTTATTATAGCCCCTTAAACATCTTTACTCTAGACCATGAAAAATTCCATCTTTGTGTACACTGTTTTTCTCCTAAAATATTATATTTTTTCTATTATTCTGTATTATTATTATTATTATTATTCTATATTATTCCATGGATTTTTTAATCCTTGACCACTTTTATTGGTTGTTTATTCAGCCTAAATCCATGGATACACCTATATCTGAGCTGGTTAGTGTCTATTTCTGCTTTGCTCTAACACAGCTGCAGAACAAATGATAAAGCAAAGCAGGAAGCCAGGCAGGATATATGAAGGCAGACAGAACCCCTTCTCAAAGCCTATTCTATTTCTGGAGATAAACAGCTCACACTTGGTTAAAAGGAAGTACCTAGTACATCTTTAAAAAAAAAAAAAAAGAGGATGCAGAATGCATTCTAAAAAATTTAGAGAAGTTTGAATATTTACCCAGAAAGGAGGAATAGTTTATACACTTAAAAACAGTTTTTATTTAGTGCATTATATGCTGGTGTGTGTGTGTGTGTCTGTGTGTGTGATTGAACAGGCTCAATAAAGAGCAAGCCTCTTCCTCATTGGGTTCTAAATCAAAAATTAATGCATAGGAATGTCATCTTTCTTACTGATAAAGGCTTGTAAAGAGAAAATGTGGCTTTATCTGTGCGCAAATGGGCTGAAGAACTGAATCCCAGAATGAGTCACATTTGAGTACCCTGTCACAGGCAAGACCGGACAAGGGCAGGCATGTCCACAAGAAATATCAGAGAAAAACACTGAGGACAGGCTCCTAACAGAAGGCACTGGGCTCTCCTTGTTGACTTTCTCCTTCTAAACTCACCAATCAGATTAATGAAAAGCAATGCATGAGAGGGTGAGAGGCGCAGTGTCAGAGCTATGGGACACAGCCTCCACAGGAGGGGAAAGACCAGAAGTAAGGAAAACGCTTACCTGTCGGCATCTGACCAGTCAAACCTACACTACATACTGAGGAAGACAGCAGTGGAGGATTAATTTAATGGCCATTGAAAGATGCACAGTGATTTTGATAAGAATTGCAATAAGTAATATTTCTAAGAGTTGCTTCCAGAGGATAAAAACAAAGCCCTGAAAGCAAACATATTTTGTGTGTGCGATAGCGCTAATGTGTGTTACACCTGGAAAGATAATAAAGATATATAATAAAATGGATCAACACTTTAAAATATATATTATTTAAAAAGCACAAATCTTAGTGTTAATACCGTATGTCCTTGAAGTGTATATATGAGCCTTCCTTCTAAGAGATCCAGAATCTTAAGTGTGCCATCTGAAGAAGCAGTGATGAGGTAGTTGCCCGAAGGATGGAAGGATACACAATTAACTCCACCACTGTGAACTGATTCATAGAAAATAAAAGCAAAAAGTTCAGAGAACAAATTTTAATTCTAAAGATGTCTCTTTGCCCCTATTAGCAATATTAGGTTGGAAACAACAATCAGTTAAAGACAATGTCTCCACAACACCAAAATTCCATATAGCTCACTAAAACAAGTAAGCAGCTTGCCATCATTCAGCTTCAACTTCCAGCTAATGAGACAGCATAGCTTTAAAAGTGGAAGCGTGTCATGGAAAGATGAGCTCGCTAACCACATAACTGTGAACTCTTCAGGTACCTTATCAATATAATACAACCAGTAGTGGATTGCCACCGGCTCACATACAACCTAGCCTTAAACGAAATTTCATAACCCATTAGTGGTTTGAGGCTCGGGGGTGAAGAGTGTGGAGGTGTATCTGCAGAAGTGCATAGTCTTGCTAGCTTGTCTAAGAATGTATTCCTGGACACCATCTTTCCAACAGGAGGCAGCACGACACAGCCATCAGACGGCTGTTCTTCCACGTACTTTGTAAACAGAAAACCCTAAGCTAGTTCTATCAATTATTTTAGCAAGTTACTTACTCTCCTTAAGCCTCAATTTCCTTATCTTTAAAATGAGAGCAATAATAATAATAATACTTCCCAGGGTTGTTGTAAGGATTTAGCACAGTGTCTGCTCCATGGTAAGTTTTATACTTAGTTTAAAAGGGAAATGTGAATTTAATATAAATCCAGTACAAACCAAGAAATCAATTCATTTCTAGTTTCAATACACAGGCCCAGTCGGATGTTGTTTTCCACCAGTTGTAACACCTACTTGTGCTCACAGAACTCCTTTTGATTTCAAATTCAGGGTCCATTTCTATCCCAGACCTCTCACAATATGCAGAGAGCCAACCTGTGAACAGCTCACAGCAACTTATTTTTTCACAGCCCTGCATCATTTTTAAGGTCCCCCCACCTCCCTCTGCACGCTGACACTTCTCAGACCATGCTGTTGATGGAACTAACTGTTCTCCAGTCAGTTCAAAGGCAGCCCCCTGACTCTTTAAGAGGGCCAAACCACACTGAGAAGCATGGGCTGCCAGCTTAAGAGTTTCCTGGAAGAGGCCTAGCATCAGCTGGATTTTGTTGTCATGGAAATTGTTACCTTGATAATGCTGAAGCAACTTGTTTACTCTTACATCCCAGATTTTCACGGTGTGATCAGAACCTGCCGATGCTATGCATGTACCATTAGGGTTAAAATCCACAAAATTTGCAAACCTAGGAGGAAAGAATAAGATAGCCTAATATTCTGGTTTCTTTCCCTTCATTTATTTATTTGAATTTTTTTTTTAAGATTTTTTTTTTTTTATTTGACAGAGAGAGACACAGCGAGAGAGGGAACACAAGCAGGGGGAGTGGGAGAGGGAGAAGCAGGCCTCCCGCCGAGCAGGGAGCCCGATGCGGGGCTCGATCCCAGGACCCTGGGATCATGACCTTAGCCCAAGGCAGACGCTTAACGACTGAGCAACCCAGGTGCCCCTCTTTATTTGAATTTTAATAACGAAATGTCTCCTTAGCGAACTAACCCATATAAATGCACGAAGAGAATGGACTTACCCTACAGAATCTGAGAAGTTATTAACACACTGCTTATTGGTGGTATCCCAAATTTTAATAGTTTTATCTTCACTACATGACACTATTAGCCTTCCATCAGGTGAAAATCTAGAAAGCACAAGAAAGAAAACTGTCTCTGTGAAAGCCTCCTGACAATCACCCACACCCCCTACACACACACACACACACACTCACAGCGCACGCGTCAAGCTGTACATATTAAATACCAGAGACCATAGTTACCACACCATGCAGCAAAGTCATATTCTACAACCATCTTTCTAACTAAAAATAAGCATGACAAATGACAATGACAGACCATATCAAAATATACTATATAGACCAACCAATTTTCTTTTTTCCTTTTATTACTTGATTTAAATGATTTAATTTTATGGCACTTGTTCTACGTCTTCGATTCAACTCTGCACTCCCCCAAGCCAAGGACCTTGTTTTTTTTTTTTTTTTTTTTAAGTATTCTTTATCTCTTTCTTCTATTTTTGTCATTTTCTGGTATTATCCCTATGACCTATGAGAGCCTTTACTATTCATCCCACTAACCCTGTACTGAAGCTTTCTGGAAGAAATGGATTGGCATGAGAATTTAAAGGTTTTTTTTTTTTTTTTTTTTTTTATTTGAGCAAGCGAGAGAGAGAGAGAGCACAGAGGGAGAGTGAGAGGGAGAAGCAGATTCCCCGCTGATCAGGGAGCCCAATGCGGGCTCGATCCCAGGACCCTGGGATCATGACCTGAGCCGAAGGCAGACACTTAACGACTGAGCCACCCAGGTGCCCCTGGCATGAGAATTTAAATTAAATGATACCACCAACAAAAGAATCAACTCCCTAAGACTGTAACTTCCTGGACTTCCGGAGGCTGGAAATCTCCAGTGGATAGCTCATTTATACAGAACTGAAGGTCCTGATTCATGGACACACCTATCATCCACATGACCCATTTAAAAAACAAATGAGACAATTCTCAGACATCTCATCTACTGCTTTTTTTTTTTTAAAGATTTTATTTATTTATTTGAGAGAGAGAATGAGATAGAGAGAGAGCATGAGAGGGGGAAGGTCAGAGAGAGAAGCAGACTCCCCGCCGAGCAGGGAGCCCGATGCGGGATTCAATCCCGGGACTCCAGGATCATGACCTGAGCCGAAGGCAGTCGCTTAACCAACTGAGCCACCCAGGCGCCCCTCATCTACTGCTTTTATACACTCTCTTCCTTTAAGAACCTTTCTGAGGTTCATTCTTTTTCCCCTAAGTGGTAAGGGAAAAACAGATAGAAGAACAGAAGACCAAGAAAAAAAAACAAAAAATTTTAGATTATTAGGAAACTATGAATAGTATTTTTATTATTACTACTTTAGCAATAAAAAAACCAAAAAGACAGACTTAGGTCATAGTCTGATTATGTTTCAATTTTCTTTGTACTTTCCCTCTATGCCCAGATGACTATAAAGGTCATCAATTAAGGGTGTGGATTATAATTGAAGGGTTTTTTTGTTGTTGTTGTTCTCTCTCACTCACTCTTCTTCTCCCTCTCTGTTCTTAAGGCTGACCTAAAAATAATTCTTCCTGACAGAAACTTTGAATCTGTCATTTGTGGACTTACCATATAAACAAAAGGGACGTAGAAGGGTAAATCAGTTCTACGTGAAATAATCTTTTAAATTCTGGAAAGTGGGACACCTGGGCGGCTCAGTCGGTTAAGCATCTGCCTTTGGCTCGGGTCATGACCCCAGGGTCCTGGGATCGAGCCCCGCATCAAGCTCCTTGCTCAGTGCAGAGCCTGCTTCTCCCTCTGCTCATGCTCTCTCTCTCTGACAAATAAATAAATAAAATCTTAAAAAAATAAAACCAAAACAAAATAAAATAAAATAAAAGCTGAACTACCCAGCATGGAAGGCATTTCCTTGCAAGGTTATTTTCCAGAATTTTATTTAATTTTATTTTTTAAAGATTTTATTATTTACTTGAGAGAGAGAGAGAGTGAGAGCACAGAGGGAGAAGGAGAAGCACACTCCCCACTGAGCAGGGAGCCTGATGTGAGGCTCAATCCCAGGACCCTGAGCCAAAGGCAGATGCTTAACCAACTGAGCCACCCAGGCACCACTTGATTTTATCATAACATAATATTTTTAAATCTTTTCCTCCAGAAAATACGTGAGGAAGATTCACATATGAAGGGCAGTATTATAGAAATGCTTCAAATAGATGATATGTATTTTACACAGATCCTGGGGAAGGAACACCTACTCAGTATCCTCATGGAAATAAACTTTGCATAATAATGCAACTAATATAAGGAATCAAATTATGTTTCTTAATAAGTTATCTTTTAAAAATCACTTACTGTGAATATTTTAAAAAGTATTTCTAGGGGCGCCTGGGTGGCTCAGTTGGTTAAGCGACTGCCTTCAGCTCAGGTCATGATCCTGGAGTCCCGGGATCGAGTCCCGCATCGGGCTCCCTGCTCGGCAGGGAGTCTGCTTCTCCCTCTGACCCTCCTCCCTCTCATGCTCTCTGTCTCTCATTCTCTCTCTCTCTCAAATAAATAAATAAATAAAATCTTTAAAAAAAAAAAGTATTTCTAAGAGATTACTTGGTTCTTACATTTTCAGAAAGCAATGATGTAAGAATGGTTAATAAAATGGAATGACCAGATTAAAAACAAAGCCTAAAAATACTCACCCTTTGACATTACTGGCCAAACACCACCACCTCCATTATCGTCGTTATCCTGCCTACATTTATTGAGCAAATATGTCTTAGAATGGTTCCTAACCCATTACCTATAGCAACTCATTTAATCCTCAAAATAACCCTACAAAACAGGTGTTACTGGTAGCCTCAATTTACAGGTGAATATTCCCAGCCCCATACAGGATCAGGAAACTGCCAGAGTCACACAGCCAGGAAGATCTGACCAGGCAGTCTGGCTCCACAGCCAAACCTCTCAGCCACTCTGCTTAAGTCTCTGACAGAGAGGAAACTTTCTTCAGCTGGTGAAATGATTTAGAGCTCAGTTCAGTGTGGCTTCTGGGTAACCACACGAAGTTCTAGAGTGAAGGGAAACCATGAGGCAGTGCTCTGAGGAGGCTATGTGACTGAGTTCTGAGTGGCAGGCTAGCAGCCAGACTACCCTTTAATAAAAACCGGTCTCTGCTGCCATACACTGTCAGTGTCCTTGGGGACTTTATGGGGAAGATATTCATTCCTTCATTCAAATATTTACTGTGCACCTGCCAAAACCAGGCCCCGGGCATTGTCCTGGGTAATGGGGATAAAGTGGTGAATGTGACTGGTAAGATCCCAGCCCTCATGAGGTTTTCATTCTAGGAAGGGCACACAAGTAATATCATTTTAAATAGTGCTAAGAAAAGAGTTTGTAACAAAAAGGTGCCAATTTGTCAGGAGAAGTTCCATTGGAGCAACAAGATTTTAAAGAAACTTGTGAATAAGGAAAAGGAGGGATCTTGGCTGGCTAGAAATTCATCCTGAGCAGGAAGAGCTAGAGCCTGGGAGAATTTCCAGGTGCTAAAGAAATGAAGGGGACGAGAATGTCAGATAAGCAGAGAGTGAAAGAGGTGGCTGGGAAGAGGAGATGCCTAGTAGGCAGTTGTATTTATGGGTGTGGGGCGGTTGGGGGGGGGGTTCTACCCCCAGCTCCACACGACCAAAGGGGGACTCAGGGTTAAGGCTGTCCCCCTCCTCTGGACACCACATTATAATCCCTGCATATGTTCTCTCTGTATGTTGTTGTTGTTGTTGTTTGCCTTGGCAGGGGTTAAAAGTGAGGATGGTGGTTTGTATCTTCTCTTCTCCCCTTTCATTTTAAATTAGATACGTCAAAAATAGGTTAGCACCAATAAAACAGGCTTCTCTTTGCCCTGACTTTGGGGCAAAGGATAGTCCTTTCCTTTGTCCCCCTGCTCTCTCTCTCAAATAAATGAAATCTTTAAATAAAAAATTAAAAATTAAAAAAAAACCTCTAGAGAGTGTGTCACTGACATGGACGTTATTATATTAGTCAATAGTGACTAATGGATTAGCACACATGAACCGTCTGTAAGGTATCTGGGAAATTAATTGAACTACTATTCAATCTCTTAAACACAGTGATACTCATTTGGGAGAATCAGGAAATTACTGAACTTCTTTCTAGAAAAACTGGTTCACAGGTCCTTGAAAATAGCCCAAATACATGACAGGAGTTCTTTAACTTGGAATCTATGGAGTTCCTGAAACTGTATGTAAAATTGTGTTATTATATACACAGCCATAGGGTTATCCACTCATTAGAGAGCCAAAGGGGTTCATGAACCATGAGAAGTTTCAAAGTGTTCATAAGAAATCAAAATTTTCCCTTGGAATTTCTTATCATTGGAATAAATACTCTATAAAAAGACAATTCCAGCCCTCAGGCTCTGACACCAAACAGAGTAGGCACTGTTCTACGTCCTTAAGAAACAAATAATTAGTATTTGGTACTCTGAAGACAGCAGCTATTCAATAAGAGAGGGAAGCAGTAAAAAGTAGTGGAAATAAGACTGCCCAGTCAGTACATGGTCCTGAATTCTAGGGCCAATTCTGCAACTGCCCAGCTATGTAACCTTGTGAAATTCAAAACCACACTGGCCACAGTTTTCTATTTGTATAATGAGGGAGTTTGGATTGCATTCAGACCTAAACTTTCATAGACTCATTGAAAAAATATATTGGCAGTCTCAGAGTTTGCTTTGGTGAGATTCTGTGTTTGCATATTAAAGGTGAAGTTCAAGGCAATAAGCAAAACATTTTTTTTTTTTCCTAAGTGTTGGTCAGCATCAGAAGAGAACCCATCTGTTAATGACAGGAACAGGATTCAGCTACTGAGAGACAAAAAGCAGATGAAAGAGATATAAAAAGATTTAACTATGCCATAAAACATGCTAATTATTTGTTGGGTCATTTACTGTTTATACGCCCAGACTTCTCTCCTGGGATCTCCACCCATAAATACAACTGCCTACTAGGCGTCTCCTCTTGGATATCCTGCAGGCACTTCCAACTCTGAACTGAACTCAGTTCCAAATCTGAACTCATCATCCACCTCCCCAAACTGCTCCTTCTCCAGTGTTCCTTTTTTCAGTAAATACTTTCTCAGGCCAGAAACCTGGGAGTCATGTTTTGAGCCTCTTTCTCCTCCATACCGCCACACTCCAATCCATTATCAGGCCCTGTCTCTTCAAACCATAAAGGGAACTAATGTCTTCCATTCTCCACAGGCAATAAAAGTGATCTTTAAACATTAAATCAAATTTCTCTGATTAAAATGCTTTGATGATTTTGCATTTCCCTTGGGAAAAAGCCTGGCATCCTTCCTACTGCTTACCAGGTCCTCCAGAGTCAGCCCTCCTGTCTCTTCATCATCCTACTTACTACTTACTCTTCCTGACACACATGCCTCTTCCCTCAGGTCCCTGCTCCTGTCTCAGGAAGTTTCCTCATGGGCTATTGCCTGTGCCTCAAATGCTGTCCCCTACTTTTATGTAGTTTCAAATACCTAAGAGGATTTTACTCCTCCGGCAAGCCTCCGCTCAGAGTCACTTCCTCAGGAAGTCTTCCAGACACCCCCCCCCCACCAGGTTAGTTCCTCACTATGTGTTCTTAGAGTAGCTCATAGTCACACTTAGGTCACATTTGTAACCAAGCATTCTGTCGCCTTCCCCAACAAATGTAAGCTCCAAGAAGACAGAAACCACATCTGTCTCATTCATTGTTGCACTTCCAGACACAGTATATGGCACTGAGTAGGTCTTTAGTAAATATTAAGGCACTTAAAAGAGAATTGTTTAAGAGAATTGGGTCCAACTTAATATTATAGCCAATGAAAGCTGATGTTTAAAATCTTTGCAATTTGTTGCACAGCATGAATACACCTAATGACGCTGAACTGCATACTTTAAAATGGTTAAAATGGTAAGCTCTATAATATATATATCTTAGCACTATAAAGAAAAATCTCTTCAATTAGTGGTCAAAGATCACCTGTAACACTACCAACAACTGAAAATTAAAGCTAAAGTTTTCCCCCTAAAAATTAATGCTGGAAAAGCAATAATGTTGGAAAAGTTGTCTCAAAAGGCTGTACTTATTTTTGATGGAGGATACCATAAAAAAAGCATACATTATCCTAGAGTAAACATTTTTTTTAAAGATTTTATTTATTTACTTGACAGACAGAGACCCAGTGAGAGAGGGAACACAAGCAGGGGGAGTGGGAGAGGGAGAAGCAGGCTTCCCGCCGAGCAGGGAGTCCGATGTGGGACTCGATCCCAGGACCCCGGGATCATGACCTGAGCCAAAGGCAGAGGCTTAATGACTGAGCCACCCAGGCACCCCGAGTACACATTATTTTTAAGAATACTGGGCTACAATAATTTTACCTACAAGAAAAATTCTTTGCCACTGGAAAGAGAAAATATTTCTCAACTATATATATTTCTGTTTTCTTCATTACTCATTAAAGAAAAATTGAATGTTAAAAAAATGGGAAATACAGTAAGTAAAAAAAGTCCATAGTCCCATCTCTCAAAATCACACTTAACATTGTGTGTATGATAGCTACTTTATCTTTTGTACTATAATGAGTTCTGAATTTTGCTCTCCCTCCCTCACATAAACATTTTCATGTCATTACTTGTATATAGTCCCCTTTTAATGGCTACACAATAGTCTAAATTTATTTAACTAGCTTTCTTTATTTGGAAAAATTGGTTCTTTCCAATTTCTCGCCATTATAAATTATACTGAAAGCAGTACCTTTGAATACAAAGCTTTTTCTTTTGCATACAAAAGAGTATTTACTTAGAATATATTTCCAATTGCAAAGTCACTGCAACAAACACACCTGATATATTTTGCAAATTGATTTCTCAAAAGACTATACTAATTTATATTTTAGAAGCATGAATATATTTCCCAATATAGAGCATATCTTAAAAATATTTCTGTGAATTAAAATGTATGATCATAAGTAACAGTTACTCCAAAGAACATAACTAGCTATTCTTCACTGCTTACATGAATAGGCACCATCTCTATGCCACACAGAGTAAGTCTAGGCTCCAAGAACAAATGTATGGTAAGTACCCAGCACAGACAGACACAGAATTTTAATTCCTTAAGTCTATGCCATACATTTAAAATTCAAATACTACAGGGAAAAACAATTGCTCTGCTGACCCTCTATATTCATTTAAATATACTGTCTATATATTAGGAGGAAGAGCAGTATCATTTGGACAATTTTTAATGTTTAGTTGTTTAATTCATCTACCAATTTGTAAATGTATGGTATCCAATAAAGATCCCACTTTACATTCTCCCACACAGAAATCCAATTATATTAACTATATATTAAACAGTCCATCCACTTCCCCACTGACTGGAAACACCATCTATCATAAAACATACATGCATCTACTTCTAGACTTTCTATAACTTATTTTCCTAATAGTAACCATTATCACCATATATATAAAATGACACAAATGAATTCAAAAGTAGACAGTGATTATATTAAGGATATAGACTGTAATCTCTAGAGGTTGCTTCTAAACAAAATCCAAGACAAAGAGCAAAGCTAAAAAGCCCAAACAGGAGATAAAATGGGATACTAAGAAATAATCAACCTGAAAGGAGGAAAAAGAAATAAACAGGGGCGCCTGGGTGGCTCAGTAGGTTAAATGTCTGCCTTCGATCAGGTCGTGATCCTGGGGTCCTGGGATCGAGTCCCCCATTGGGCTCCCTGCTTGGTGGGGAGTCTGCTTCTCCCTCTCCCCTCCACCCCCGCTCGTGCTCTATCTCTCTCTGTCTCAAATAAATAAAAATCTAAAAAAAAAGGGAAAAAAAAGAAATAAACAAATGGGACAAATAGAAAACACAGAGTAAGATGGGACACTTAAACCTAATCATAGGAAGAGTTACATAAATATAAATGGATTACGCTCTCCAATTAAAAGGCAGAGATTTTCAGACCCAAGTACTTGGAAATAAAGTTACCCTCTAATAGTTAAATACGTAAAGTACATTCAATGGATGATAGCAGTTACCTGTAGTAGCAACCCCAAACACTGTGTGCAAATGCATGAAATGACTGTGAACACAACCTAATGGAGACTCCAGGATAATCCACAGGGGAAAAAACTGGAACATGAGGGCAGTTGATAGCTGACATTTGATATTTTATGTTCATTCACTTGTTTAATTTTCACGAAGACTCTATGAGGAAGGTACCCCTTGGTACCCATTTTATAGGGGAACAGACCAAGGCCCAGAGAGATCGAACCATGTTCACAGGATCACACGCCAGTGAGTCCATGCTCTTAACCACCCTGCACGGGCTCTCTGCAGAATCTATCTAATTAATCTGTGCAATTGTACCCCTGCACCTGAAAGGCACCATGTCACCAGAGAGGAGGTGCTGAGCAACAGCAGGAGGCAAGAGTAGTCAGTATGTCTCCTGCCTGGCCCGGGTGAGGGAGGACCTGACCACTGATCATGCAGTTTCCTGGGCAGGTGTGTGCCTGTGGCAGAGATGGCCCCATCACACGATACGAACCTGAGAAAACTATTCATCAAGATACTTTTTTCAACAAACGTTCTTGCTTTAGTTCCAGGACCCATCAAGCCCTTATTCTGACTTTGTCAGCAAAGGAGGAAGGCCCTGACCAAAGCAGGCAAATATTCTAGTCCCTTTGAAAGTTAGCATTGTCATTGTAAATAAGTAAATTGGCATCTGCCTTGTGTTTCAGATTCTCCTAAGTTTATTAAAGCATGACTCAGTGCCTCAGAGTGTTCTCACCTCTGAGTAAAAAGTGAAAATAGGACTTCTGATCCTTCAGACCTTTGGAAGAAAGTTCTGGACTGGGCTGACCCTGGCAAGGCTAAGTTCTCACAGGAAGCCGCACAAACACTGGACAGGCTGGGCTCGAGGGGTCAATTGGGCCCTCTCAGTGCTCCTGTTGTCTAACTACAAGAGCACGAGCCAAGAAAAAAGATGATAATAAATGCATAAGAAAGAATCTCTAAGCATGCCATAGAGCATATACATGGAAAGTTGCCTAAAAGATGAGATCCTTATTCATTAGATTTAACCAAATTATTTATCAAAGAACATTCCTCTGGAGAGTCCTCTGCAGAGTTTCACATGAATCACTCATGCCAAACAGTTAGAAAACTGATTAAAAAAAAAAAGAAAGAAATCTACCTCAGAACCACAAGGTACCAGCAAGATAAAGGCATTCCATTAAGACTAGGTAAGCTCAGTACAAAATTATCTACCTGAACAGGGATTGGCCAAATGGAAAAAAAAATAGTGAAGGCCCATAAACATTCTCCATCACAACCTGCATGTACAGTCCTTTTATATTTGATATTAAAAATCCACAGAAATGACTCTTCCTTGAAGAAGCCCATCAAAACTCCCACCTAAGCTACCTGCCCACCCCTCACTGATTCATTCAACCCACATTTTTGCACAACTCCTCTGAGCCTTCCCCACCCCATACTAACACTGCAGTGCTTCTCACACTGTATATGACTCCATCTCCAACACTCGCCCCTGGTACCTGACTCACTGGCTCCCTCCCTTCAGTCAAAGTCACCTGAGCAGAAATGCCCTTCCTGAGCCATATGTAAAAGAGCACCTTCCAACCCCAGCACTCTCTATCTTGTTACCCTACAGTATTTTTCTGCAGAGCACATATCACTAACATATTTTTTTTATTGTCTACTTCCCTTGGTAGCAGGAACTCTACAAGACTGGGAATTTTGTTTTGCTTTCTATGGTATCTACAGAATTTAGAATAGTGCCTGTCAAGAGAATACAATATAAATAAAATACTTGTGAGCGCCTGGGTGGCTCAGTTGGTTAAGCGACTGCCTTCGGCTCAGGTCATGATCCTGGAGTCCCTGGATCAAGTCCCGCATCGGGCTCCCTGCTCGGCAGGGAGTCTGCTTCTCCCTCTGACCCTCCCCCCTCTCATGTGCTCGCTCTCTCTCATTCTCTCTCTCTCAAATAAATAAATAAATAAAATCTTCAAAAAAATAAAAAATAAATAAAATAAAATACTTGTAATTCAAAGTCTGACAGGGAAGAGGGCCGAAGCAGACAGATCTCGTAAACAGGACAATGCAGTGGCATAGAGGACTTATGATAAGCTGGACCTGGGAGAGTCAGAAACATTTCCTGGAGGGAGAGATGTAGAGCAGGACTGTGAGGGAGGGTGGATTCACGGGGCTTTCCAGGCAGGGCCGGCAGCATGTGGAAAAGGCACAGGACATAACAGAACATCACACACAGGACTGTATAGCTGCAAGAAGGGGATGGTGACAGGGACAAAAGACAAGGCTGTAATAGGAAGGCAGAGCAGACATGCCAAGTAGTTTTTAACCTGAGGAGCAGTAGGACCAGATCTGCATTTCACAAGGTCTCCGTGGAGGCAGGAGAGCAGTGGTGGGTGGGGGGAGGGGTGGGGAATGAAGGCAAGTCTGTAGAGAGGAACACTTAGGTGTCTTGAGTGCATATCACTGGATTCAGCAATATCTCCCACTTTTCCAAAACACTGTTCCACAATCACATCTTATAGAAAGTGCCTTTAAAAAAAAAAGTGAGAATTTTTAAGGCCCATTTCTTAAACACACATACATGCACACACACAAACACATGTTAATAAAACCAGGTATGACTGTATCCAGAAACCACACCATGTAATTAGATAGCAATTCTTTCTTTCTCCGGCTCACAGCTCTGCTGCCCCCTGAGTCAGCATCACTGTCAGGTGAGCTCTTTGCCCATGGTGTCCCTCAGCAGCCACAGGTTTAGATAAGCCTAAGGGGCTCTTGGCTGGCTCCGTCAGAACAGTATGTGACTCTTGATCTCAGGGTCATGAGGTCAAGCCCCACGTGGGGTGTAGAGATTACTAAAATAAGTAAATAAACTTGAAAGAAAGGAAGAAGGAAGGAAGGAAGGAAGGATGGAAGAAAAAGGAAATAAGCCTAACACAGAAATCCCAAGGGAAAGGCCTGCCATTCTAACAAGACTCACTAACTCCTGTAGGCAGGAGGTGCCCTGTTCCAGATGGCAAGCCTGAGCTCAATGCCCTCTGCTGGGACTGGAGATCAGGCCACGCCAGCATACACATAACGTAAAGAGGGACTGTGGGGGAGCGCTGGTTCCTCAGGGAAAACTTGGGCACTGTCACCAGAAAACAGAACAGATGCGAGGCAGACAGAAAAGCAGGGTTCCACCATCGACTCCTCCTCTCTAGCTGGTGGGGGAGAACATTTTTAGGGGCTCGTCCCCAATTCCTAAGTTTCTCCCTAACTGATGCTGCCCAGACGGAGGAATGGCAGGCTTCTGGCATCACTCAGTTCTGAACAGTCTTTCTCATCCTCACCACAGTCCATTTGAAAAGCCTCATTACCCTCACCTCCCACTGAGGCTGAGAGCCGTAGACTAACTTGCCCAAGGGTAATGATGTGGCACAGTGAGGCATAGGAGTCTTAGCCTAGCTCACGCCAACCCTCTAAAGCAGTCATGCTGTGGGATGTAAGACCAATTAGTAGAGAGCTCGGGAATGATCATGCTTCTTCCCCATTCCAAGCCCTACGGTGTCTCCGTGTCACCTGGAGGATGAAATCCTAAGTCTTTTCATGACATCCATGACACTGAGCCTTCCCCCCTCCCTCCCCACTCCACCTCACATCCCACTTTACTTCCTGTGCCTGGCAACAGCTGAATAATTCATGTTCCCAGAGCACCAAACAGTTTCCCAGGCCATAGTGCCTACTCCCGCTGATTCCCACTGTGAACGGCTTGCCACCCCTCCCCATCTGACAAGACGCACGCTGCCTGTTCTCCTGCCTGTCCCTGGGTGCTGGGCCCAATATGCCTGCCTTGGCTTTTCCTCACGCAGGTCTAGTTCAGTGCCCCACTGCACACTCCCTTATCGCCTTGTGCATCATCTTCCCATAGGACACATTAGTTTACAATTATTTTGTATCCATTTTTTTCCATTGAACTATAAAATATAAAAGCTCCTTGAGGCTCAGACTGTGGTTTTCATCTCTACCCTCCTAACACGCAGCACAGGTATGTGGTACATAGCAGGGCTATGCTCATTAAAGGAATATTCTGAAGACCAAAACTTCACATTACTGATGACCTTTTCAACATTCCATAAGTTCTTCTGTCTTACACTAGCAATACCTTTTCTTTTGCATGTATATTATACATAGATGATTCAGTACAAGGGCAGGAAATAAAATACCTCCTAGAATTTACTACAGGAAAAATTTTGTCTTATGTGAACAACTTGATAGGATTCCTTTTTGTTGTTAGAACATGAAAATACGTCAGCCACCGTCATCCCATTAATACCTTGGCTGCAGGAAACTCAGGTTAAACCTGCCAGATTTATACTAACCGAGGTTACATGGTTCTAGATAGAATTGTCTCTTCATTCCCTCCAATTGTGTTACAGTTATTATAAACCACCTTAAATGATTTTAGGAAGGAAACAGAGACACGTAGGACACACTAGATAAATAACGGCTATCATTCAATGTTTTTGCTTCTGATGAGCTCCCTGATGAAGGTAACAGAAACCAGTGTCTTTGCCAAACTTATCCAGAGTCAGTCCTAGTGGGAGCTGAATAATGACTCCCAGTACCCAGCCTAATCTCCTGTGCTTCTGTCTGTTCTCCGGGTCTGATCTGCTGGACGATAGATCTCTGTTCACAACATCATTTAATAAATAAATACAAATGATTTGACCAGCCTCTTGGGACCACCACACATGTCACCTCCTTAGGTGGGAAAAAACTATCAACTCAAGCTCCACAATATCTTTAAAAATGAAACAAGATGGTGATGTCCAATGATGATGAGAAGAAGGATGGCTAAGATTTATCTAGTGATTACTCTGTGGGAGGCATGATTCTAAATGTTCCATGTATATTTATTCCTTTAAATACCATGACAATCTGTGCAGCAGGTTATTATTATCCTAATTTTACAGGTAAGAAAATGAAGGCACTGAGAAGTTAGATAACTTTCCAAAAGGTCACACAGCCAGTAAGTGGTGGGGCTGGAATTTTAGCCTATATATTTAGGTCCCAGGCCCATGTTCTTGACCACACAGCTCTGTGGCATATTAAATAAGACTGAGATGGCCAAAGCCAAAAGTAGCTGAGAACTTTAGAAGAAAAAAAAAAAAATTAACTAAAAGTATGACCTGCTGTCTATCTTTTTTATTTTCCTTAGACTCATTACCCTAGATTATAATCAACACCTGACCAATAATGTCCCACTGAGAGCATGATAACAGGCGCGTGGGCTGTAAGGCGAGACAGACAGAGGTGGGCTCCCCCTCCCCCTCCCCCTCCACCACATCCTGGCTGGGGTTGCCCAGCATGTTGCTTCATCCAGCATGCACAAAGTCGGCTGGCTGCAGGCTTCACAGATCTTCCCCTAGTGCCCATGACGATGCTAGTTCTCTTCTTCTGAAAGGGAACTAACATCCCCCTGTCCACCACCAGAACGCATGGTTGGTATGTACTCTCACCCCCCAGCTGGCCCGAGTAACTGGTCTCAGTCAGGGGCCTGGCTGGCCTGACACAACCACAGGGTCTCGCTGCCCGGAGAAGGGATGGGCACAGGAGCCAGGCTGAGAGCTGCCCCCGGCATTTTTCTAACTGGCGGTAGGACACGCTTTTCCTGTCCAGTCAGAGCTCTGAGGGCTTCTGCCCACAGCTGGCAGTGACCTCAGCAGCAGGGTGTTTGAGAGAATAGAGGCGGTGTGGAGGGAGGCCCAGAGAGACACTGCGGGCACTGGAGGCCCTGGTCCTAGTGTCCCCCTTCTTCACTCCAAGGTCACCAAACATCAGCCAATTAACCACCTCGAGAGGAGAAAAAGAATTTCTTTGGGTTTCTATCACTTTCAACTAGACGAGTTCTAACTTTAACTCTGAAACTCAGTTCCCTTATCTGCAAAACTGGGAAAATAAAACAAGAACCCTATCCTCCCAGGGCAGTTGGGGAAATATTTTAAGTACTTCAGCGGTGTGTCTTAAGAACAGAAAGGGACGCCTACAGTAGCACTCGTCCCAGAAGACCGTGGGGTCTTTCTCAGTTCCTCTCTCTGTCACAGCCCACGTGACAGCAAGAGGTGTTGGGCGCACCTCCAAGCTACGTCTAGAACCCAGCCACTCCTCGAAATCTCCACTGCCACCACCCCGGGTCCAAGCCGGGATGTGAACTACTACACACAACCTCCTAACGCCCCCTGCCTCTGCTCTGAGCTTGACAGTCCATTCTCCACACGGCAGTCCGAGCAATCCCACTAAAACGGTGGTCAGAGAGAGGAACACACTCCAGAGGCACCTCACCCCACTCAGCGTGCACGTCAGCTGTCCCCGACCTGGCTGCAACCTCCCTCGGCGCCTCTCCTGTTCCTTCCCCACACTCTGCTCCACACCAGCCTTCTCGCTGGTCCTCGACAGCCTCCAGGCTCACAACCCAGCGCTTCTGTACTGGTTTCCACTATCCAGGACATTCCTTTCCCAAATATATTCAAGCCTTGCCCCTCCCCCTCTGTTAGGTCTCAGCTCAAAGGCCACCCTCTCTGTGAGGCAGTCTCTGTTTAACACTGCAGCCCCCACCCCTTCCAATCCATTTTCCTGTTTATTGTCTCTCTCCCCTTTCTAGAATGTAAGCTTCCTGACAGCGAGAGGTTCTGACGGTTTTGTTTCCTATTCTTCCCAGCACACAGCAGGTACACAATATTTGCTGAATGAACGAATGAATGAGTTTGTCCTCATCCCCTTTTCTGGGGGTAGGGCGGGGGCGGTAAACATGGACTACAGCAGGAAAAAATGTGGAACTCTTACAACAAAACTTCACACTTACTTGGCACAGCGTACCCAGTGTGTATGTCGGTACAAGGAGTATAAGAAACGCTGGCGATACATGTTCCATACTTTGATGGATTTGTCTTCAGAGGCTGTAGCTAGAAACTGGCCATCAGCTGAAAAGTCTACACTTCGAACTGGAGCTGTATGAGCTTTAAATTCAGAGGATTTCCCTCTCCTGGAAATAAACAGTTTAATATTTATAACACTGGATTTCACTATAATCAATATGTAATCAGCATACAGACTTTGAAACATATAAAACAGTTTAACACCTATAAAAAATTAACAAAAGTATGAAAAGTTTCTTCATCAACACTCTTTAAAGCTGGTTTTATTAATTAAAGTCATAACCGATACTTAACAGGAAAGATCCTGGTGGTCCCACCCAGAAATGCACTTGCTGTTTTTGTTTTAATTGGAAGCTAGAGAATATTTTGAACAAATCTTGACCATGAATTTTGAGTTCCTGTTGTTCCTCTAGAAAGAGCAATAAATAGTTTAAAGAACCTGAAACCTAGAAAAGCTAAGACAGATGAAATGAAGAGCTCCAAGGAAGTATTTTCACACTAGGGCCATGTGGAACTTGTGTGGACCAGCAGTCTAGGTTGGGAGGGAAGAGATGCCCTTATTCCATTTTCCCCTCTACAGAACATAGCTCTAGGTGAGCTGACTTTCCTGTTTCCACTTGTGTTTTCACCCACCAGCAATGAGAACTGAGACCCTCGGGGTATATCTAAGTAAGGCCTTGCTTAGGCCAGGCCCAATCTTATACTCCTAAGCAAAACAAAGGACACATGGTAATAACATACGCCAGTTCTCAACACTTTGAAATTTCAGATGCTGCTTCTTTTTCTTGACTAGGGTGAGAAAAATAGAACAGGAAAAGAAAAGATGGAGAAAATAATGTGTGGCATTTAAGGAGAAGCACCAAAAAAAAAAAAAAAAAAAAAGTTAAAATAGTTACGGGCAGGCTAGCAGAGAGCACTGGAGTTCAAAGGTAGCATTTGGAAAGTACTACTTTGTGTCAGCATTCCAAAGTTCCCAAGACACTTCAGAAAGTGTCTTTCCATTCAGAAAGTCGTATTTATATATAACTGTTTGAAAAACATCGGGCAACAGAATGTGCAGAGTGAGAAGTGATACTCAACTGTTCCCCTTCTCTTCCCACATTCAGTAGGTCAAAAAACAGATTCAGTGATAGTGATATTGCTATCACTTCCCAAATATTCTTTCAACACCTCTTCTTTCTATCCCAGCTATGCTCACATTAAGGTAGATACACCCTCCATATCCTTCACCGAGATTATCGCAAAAGCGTCTTAACTGGTTTCCCTGCTCTAATCTTTTATCCCCCTCCAGTCACCTACATACCGTGCTTGCTACCTCCCTAAAAGTGTCATTCTAAGCATGTATATCTCAGCATAAATTTGTCACTGGCTGCCCTCCAAGAAAAGGTACAATGCCCAAGCTCTTCAGCAAGGCATCCTGCCGTTACACTGAACTTTGGACTCAGAACAGTCCCCGAACTTCAAACACACCTCTGTCTTTGCTAGATTAGCCTAGATTACTTCCTCCACCCCAACCCCCCTTGACCGACCCAAACAGGCTTAATTGCTCCCTATCTGCTACACCCATTTTGCTTATTACATTATACAGTACTTAAAAAAAAAATAGACCTGTTTCTCTTCTATTAAGCCGTGAGTTTTTTGTGTTTTTTTTGTTTTTTAGGACAGGAATGATGATTTGTTCATCCCTATAAGACCAGCATCTAGCACAATATCAGGCATATAAAAATAGCTCAATACATTTTGTTGAATTCCACTGGGAAGAGTCACTACTTAAGGTTCTTAGATCCATCCCGGCTTATCCCTCCAGTGGTCTGTAGAAGGTAAAAGTGACTTTGTCAAAAATTTCCATCACCTGATACATATTATACCATGCAAAACCTAAAATTGATATTTTTTTTAAAAAATAGGAAGGAGCATTCAGGGTCTGGTCCAGTGAAGTTTCAAGGGAAAGTTCCCATGAGTGGCAGTTAGGAGTATAGCCTAGAGAAAACAAAGACAAGACTGGCATCTGCTATGAGCAGGAAGCCAGGAGATGGTCCGAATCATCGGAATCTGCCCTGCTCTTTAGGTCTACACTCCACACTCCAGCAGGCTATCCGGCTGGACTTCTTTCTAAAGGGCCCGCCTCTTGGCTATACTCTGGTGTCACCCCTGGACCCGGGCTCAACAGGAAGACGCAGGAAACCACAATAGCAGTGCCTTGGGCTTGCTGTGCTGTGGCTTAACTGCTTTGTAGCTCCTCACCTCGCCTTGACATTGGCTCTCTGCCCACACATATTTACGTCCCCTTTGTGCCCACATTCTCTTGACTGCCCACTGTGATGAACTCCGGGCCGGAACTGCTTCCATGCTTGTTCCTACTATTCTCCCCTAGCCTGCCAGTCACCAGGTGTGGTGTTGGCGAGTACGGCCGCCTACTCCCTCTCATCCCTATATGCACATGCCGCTCCTCCCCACACGAGGGGGAATCTACCGATTTCTCCTCCCTCTGAATCTGGGCTGGTTGTGACTTACTTTGACCCACAGAATGAGGCAGAAATGACACTAGAAGTGTCAGACCTAGCCCTTCAAAGGACCAGCAGCTTTCATTTTTACTGTCCTAGAACCCAGCTGCCAGGACAAGGAAGTCCTTATCCAAGTGCAGAGAGGGCAAACGGAGGACCAGGTGCCCCAGCCAACAGCCAGCACCAGGCCGCAGGCGTGAGTGAGGTGCTGGGCCTGCCAGCTTAGTGAAGCTGAGTAACAGCCAACATCAAATGGGGCAGAAGAACCATCCAGATAACCCACAGAATTATGGGGAATGACAGTTACTGTATTAAGTTAAATTTTGAGGATGGTTACGCAGCAATAACTGATGTATCAGTCTCTATCCCACTGCTATGACCCACGATTGCCCTGGCCCCACGATGCTACGATTTAGGAAGAGGAACCAGAGACATCTACTCAAGCCCAACTGTGGCACTTAGATTAGCCCATACAAATTAATGATTGTATGCTTTTAGCGTTTCTACCCTTGTATATAGTTTAGTCCCTTAGAGTTCCTTGAATTAGTAAGGGCAGACGGAAGCTTGTTGTGCTGAAGACAGTAGAACCACTAGCCCTAAATCCTCAAAGTTAAGGATTTTAGAAAACACTTTCCCTTTTGGACCCCAAACCAGTCTCCCTCCCTCGCAGCTCCCCTGTACGTTGCCACCCGGAGTGTCATGAGAACATGTCGCTTCTCTTCAGTAGTTCTCACTACCGTCAGGGTGATGTTCAGATTTCTCAGCCTGGAGTTTCCCTTGGGTGGTGGCAGAAAACAGAAGTGCCTCCTGGCAGGAAAATGCCCTGTGAACGTCCACAGGTGCCACAGGTGGGGGTGCCTGAGACTGTTCAGTCACGTACCACGAATCAAGTCCTGCCACAGTAGAGCCAAGGCAAATGCTCAAATTCCTATTCTCTGAGGTATTTGTGGGGGGAAATGATATGATGTGTGGGAGTTGTTCTAAAAATACTCTAGCTTAAAAAAAAAAAGAGGAAGGGCATGGATGGAGCCACTGATAACTGTTATAAAGATAGCTGCTGGAGGTGGCTGGAGAGTATGGGGGAGAAGTCGTTGTGCTATTCATTCTGTTTTCATGTGTGTTTGAAAACACATAATTACGAGTTCAAAAAAAAAGAGCTCAAGAGCTTTTTAAAAAATCATGGCTCAATAATTGCTTAAAATACATAAGCTATCAGCTAGGATTTAAAAAGCCTCTTAAAGAGAGATTTGTTACAACAGGATAGGAATGCAATGATTTGTCAGAAAACTTTCTTTAGCCAGAAAATTCCGGAGCCCAATAATGAATGATATGCACCAAAGAATAGTTCTGGCTCAGGGATTAATAGATATCCAAAGGCCCCCAAAAGATCCACAGATGGGCGATAGTAGGTTAATAAATTATAAAATTTCAGTTATACATGTCGATCTGTATCTCTCTGGGGAGACAATCTGAAGTTTACAATAGATTTATAAAGGGATTGATAACCATCCCGCTGCCAAAAAAAAAAAAAAAAAAAAAAAACCCTTAAGCATATTTCCATGGCTAGAAATAGGTTTCAAATAGAAGAGATAATTATGAGTTAAAGATGAGGAAAAAAGGGTGTGAAATAGTTTGCTAACTTCATGACAAGGGCAACACGTCTTGCATGTGGCTCGGACTAAGGGCAGTGCAGGTAACCAGGAGTTCAGGCATTCCCAAGAAGTACAGAAGGAACAGCCAGGCTCATTTTCTTTCACATTCCTATATCCAGAGCATATCAGGTATTTCTTTGTTTCTCTTACTTATCAGGAATCCAGAGTCTAACAGTTCTGTCCCGTGAAGCAGATGCCAACAAGTTTCCAAGTGGGGAAAACTGCACGCTGGTTACAACATCCTTGTGACCCACATATCTGAAAGCCCTGGCTTGTGGCTTGCAATTCCACAGCATGAGAAACGTGTCCCAAGAAGCAGTAGCTATCAGGAAAGAGAAAAACAAACCACTGAGTGTTAAAATGCAAATATAGGCATGTCTAATTACAATGGGCAGCCTATCTAGTAACAAGAGGTCCAGGTAACAGAGGGGCTGGATGTTGTAAGGCTGACCAGGTAATGGAAAAAAATATTTTAAAAAGCAACCCAAAGCTCCATCATTAATGTGCAAGCTTGGCTGCGTCCTATGCAACCACAAGTCAGGATTACTGGCTCCTGCATCTGGCTGGAGCTCGATGACAGTTTACTAGAAGGTGGCAGCACAGCATAACACAGTCCACAGGACTAGAAGAAGTTTTGTCTCTAACTCTCAGGGTGACTGGGAAAGTTACTTAACCTCTGGGTCACAAAGACCGAACGCTTTTCCTGAGAGGGCTGTATGAGATGATTTTTTAAAACTGTTTAAGTGGAGAGAATTTCACACTTAAGAGGAAACATAAGAATAGTATAAAGAAGATTAATATACCCTTTGCCAGATCTACCTGATGTTAATGTTGTGCCCCATTTGGTTTGTAATTGACTCTTATGCTCACTTGTGCTCACTCTTTCTCTCCATATGCAAGCGAGCTCGCTCTCTTTCCCTCTCTCTCTCTCTCTCTCACACACACATTTTTCTTTCCCCGAACCATTTGGAAGTAAATACACCATCATAGCATCTTTATTCCTAAATACTTCATTGTGGTTTTTTTTTTAAAGATTTTATTTATTTATTTGAGAGAGAGAGTGAGAGAGAGCATGAGAGGGTAGAGGGTCAGAGGGAGAAGCAGACTCCCTGCCGAGCTGGAAGCCTGATGTGGGACTCAATCCTGGGACTCCAGGATCATGACCTGAGCCGAAGGCAGTCGCTTAACCAACTGAGCCACCCAGGCGCCCTTCATTGTGTTTTTCTAAGAATAAGGATACTCTCCTATGTGCCCATAGTACCATCAACTTCAGGAAGTTGATTATTGACAATACTTTAATCTACCAACAGTTTTCCAGTTCTGTTAACTGACCCAGTGATGTCTTTTATAGCTGGATAAGGTGATCTTGAAAGTCTCTTTCTGCTCTGGCATTCTACAATTAATAAAAGAATTGTGTATGTCAAACAATAGCTTAAGGCTTTAAGGCAATAAAAACAAATGCAACCAATGGTGGACATAAATGCTTCCGACAAAGAATGAACAAATAAACAAATGAAAGATCAATCTAACTCTTGCCCCCAAATCAAATTTTATATATGCATGCAGCCCCCAAGTTACCCCAATAATAGGAACCAGGTCAATAAGAATCACCGTCTAGATTGCAGAATTCTTAGAAAAAAATGCAACTTTATAAACTTGAAATACAATTAGTATTACTGTTAGAAGAGAATATAAAGTTACTGAAAACCTTCTAATTTCTTTAGCCATAGATAAAATTCACGTGGACTTAGGCATGCATTGTTTCCATGTAAAATAGCTAAAGTGAATTTTAAAGTTTCAGGCTATAATGCTGTATACTACCCCCTTTTTAAAAAATACAAAAAGTTGATGTTCCACCACAATGCATAAGATTATTAAATATTTATATTAGAGTCTGAATGATCTGGAGCTAATGTAGACAAAATAGGGAAAACAATGAATTATTACATGCGTTATACTTAGGACCCTATTCGAGATCTAAAGTATTATGCTGCAAATAAGATCTACAAAAAGAAGACACAATCCCTTGCCTCAAGGAATCACAACATCATAGAGGAGACAGTTCATTAATATCATACACATTCAGAGGACTTATACAAATTATTCATTCTATTTTCTGTACCTCCCACTCCTCTTTATCTACTGTGTCCACTCCCCCCCTGTTAAGCACACTATGTTCTTTGTATTTATCAGTCTGTTTCTTTTTTTGTTTGTTCATTCGTTTTGTTTTTAGATTCCATATATAAGTGAAATCATATGGTATTTGTCTTTACCTGACTTATTTCACTTAGCATAATACCTTTGAGGTCCATCCATGTTGTCACAAATGGCAAGATTTCATTCTTTTTATATGGCTTAGTAATATTCCAGTGTGTGTGTGTGTGTGTGTGTGTGTGTACATACCACATCTTTATCTGCTCATTCATCAATGGACACTTGGGTTGTTTCCGTATCTTGGCAATTGTAAATAATGCTACAGTACACATAGGGGTGTATATATCATCTTAAATTAGTATTTTTATTTTCTTTGGGTAAATACCTAGTAATGGAATTACTGGATCATATATTTCTAATTTTTTGAAGAATCTCCATACTGTTTTTCATAATAGCTGCAAAATTTATGATCCCATCAAGAGTGCATGAGGTTCTTCTTTACATCCTCGCCAACACTTATTTCTTGTCTTCTCGATTCTAGCCATTCTGAGAGGTTTAAGGGGATATCTTGCTGTGGTTTTTATTTGTATTTCCCTCGTAATTAGTGATATTGAGCATCTTTCCATATGTCTGTTGGCCATCTGTATGTTTTCTTTGGAAAAAATGTCTATTCAGCTCCTCCTCCCATCTTTTAATCAGATTATTTGTTTTTGGGGTGTTGAATTGCCTAAGTTTTTTTCTATATTTTGGATATTAATCCCTTATCAGATATATCATTTGCAAATATTTTCTTCCATTCACTAGGTTGCCTTTTTGTTTTGTTAGTGGTTTCCTTCACCATGCAAGAGCTTTTTATTTTGGTGTAGTCCCAATAGTTTATTTTTGCCTTTGTTTTCCTTGCCCGAGGAGACAGCTTCTAGAAAAATGTTGCTAAAGTTGATGTCAAAGAGATTACTGCCGATGTTTTCTTTTAAGAGTTTTATGATTTTAGGTCTCACATTTAGGTCTTTAGCCCATTTTTTTCACTGAAATTGAATTTTTATTCCAAATGACTGTAATGGCTAGAAAGACAACAGAAAAAACTGAAAATGATTTGTTTAACTGGAAATTAGAAGTAGTTGATTTCAGGAGAGCAAGCAATGACAGCCTGGCACTCTGATAACAGTCATAACTAAGAAAGCATAAAAATAATCCATGTCCCTCTGACACACAATCTGGATGTGCAGCACGTACAACAAATAACATCAAAAGAAAGAAAGGAGGAAAGAAAAGAAAAATAGGGGACAAATCCACAAAATTCCAAACCTCAGAAATTAACATTCATTTAAGCACACAGTAGTGAAGGTTTTTGGTAGCAAAACTTTTTCATAGTTCTTAAAAGGGAAGTCTTCAAAAGTACTTCTTCAAATTCAAAAGCTAAAAACAATGAAGAGAGAACAGTTACACTGGCTTAAAAGAGCTGCTGCCTGTCACAAAGATGACGATCAGTCCTACTTCCAAGCATAGTGAGATCTGATGAACCCGACAACAGAACGGAGAGGCCGCCTGGTAGGCAATGACATCACTGTGAAACAGTTCATTAATAAATATCATACGTGTTCAGAGGATTTTTCATATATTCTTCATTCTTAGTGTTATGTGGGGTGGCTAGTGATCCTTCCTGAGGAAAGGGCTTTTTTTTAAAAAAAATATTTTATTTATTTATATGGGAGAGAGAGTACGCATGAGTGGGGAAGGGCAGAGGGAAAGGGAGAAAAAATCCAAAGCAGACTCTGCACTGAGATCACAACACGAGCTGAAACGAAGAGTCCGACGCTTAACCGACTGAGCCACCCAGGTGCCCCTGGAAAGGGCATTTGCACATAGACTTGGTGCAGTGAGGATTGATTCAGGCTGACTTGTGGAGGAAGAACGCTCTCTGGGCAGAACAAACACCACGCATGACTGCCCAAGTCAATGTATTTGAAAGACTGAGGAACAGCAAGGAGACCAGCATGTCCACAGTGGAGAGCAGAAAATGAGAACAGTGGGGTGAAAGCTAAGAAGAAAGCAGATTCCAGGCAAAGAGCCATGGTAAGACATGTCTATTTCATGCTAAGTGCAGTGGGAAATCTTTGAAGGATTTTGAGCAAGGGGGATCTCATGATCTGAGTTAAGAAAATTACCACTCTTACAGTAAGAAAGGACGGTCTTTACAAAAAATGATGCTGGGTCACCTGGATATTCCTAAGGGGGAAGAATGTATCTTGACTTTTACATTTTATACTAAACAGAAAAATAATTCCATATAGAGTATAGATCTAAAAATGTGATAGGTAAAACAACACATTACGACTAGAATGTAGGAGAATACCTTCATGACCAATGGGTAGGCAATAAACAGGACATGAAAATGATTAAATTACTAAAATTACTAAAGGAAAAGCAATAATTTGTACTACACCAAAATTAAGAAACTGTGTTCATTGAAAGATACTACCAAGTGAGTAAAAAGGCAAGCCAGAGTAGAAGAAGATATTTACAGTACATCTATCCCACATTGAACCCAGAATCTGTAAAGAACCCTACAAATCAATAAGAAAGGGCAAGAAAATAGGCAAAAGGCCTAAATAGGTACTTCATAAAGGAAGATATACAAATGGTCAACAAACGTATGAAATGGTCAATTCAATGAGTCTCTCAGCAAATGCAAATGCAATGGATGAGACAGCACTACACACTCGTCAGAATGTCTACAATGAAAAAGATATATAATACCAAACCTGGATGAGGATGTGGAACGCCTGGACCTCTCATATAATGCTGAGGGTCATAACCATTTTGGAAAACTGTTTTGACATATCTGCTGATGCCGAATATACACTTACCGTCTGACTCAGCAGTTGCACTCCTAGGTATATCCCTGACAGAAACTCTTATGTATGTTTAGCAAAAGGCAGATAATAATAATGTCTGTGGCAATATGATCCCAAATGGACCAAAACTAGAAACCCAACTATCCATCAAAGATGGATACATAAACTGTTGTGTCTTCATACTGTGTACCTCCTGGGTAATGAAGTTTCATTTATATGAAGTTCAAGGAGTAGTAAAACTCATCAACGGAGTTAGAAGTCAGTATACAGATTATTGGGGGGGCAAGAAGGGAGGACAGTGGCTGCAAGGGAGCACAAGGGGGACTGCTGGGGGTACTGGTTCTGGGTGTTGGTTAAATGGGCATGTCACATTATGAAAATTTATCAAGTTGTCCAATTTGGTTACATATCTTATATTTCAATAAAACCTAGAAAAAAATTTAAAATATCACTCTGCTCTGTGCAGAATATACAGGGGGCACGGAGACAGAATTGAGGAAAGTGGTGGTTTAGACTAAACTGGAGGCCATGGAAATGGGAGGAGTCAAAATTAAGATATATTTAAAGGTAGGGGCACCGGTGCCTCAGTCGGTTAAGGGTTCAACTTGTGATTTCGGCTCAGGTCATAACTTTAGGGTTGTGAGACTGATCCCTTTATTGGGCTCTGCTCTGGGTGTGGAGCCTGCTTCAGATTCTCTCTCTCCTCTCCCTCAGCCCTCCCCCACCCCAAAAGATACATTTAAAGATAGAGCCTGTGCAGTCTGCAACTGGATTCAATGTAAGGAAGAGAAAAAGCAGCAGCAAAGGTGCCAGGCTTTTGGACTGGACACCCAGATGAATCTTAGAGCCATCTAATAAAATCAGAAAAACCAGAAGAAAAGGAGGTTGGTGGTGTGGGAACCGAGACTTCTTTTTTAGGACACAGTAAGTTGGAGATGCCCATTAGACATCCAAGTGGAAATGTCAAGTAGTGGGAGGGGTATACTCACCTAGAGCTCAGGGAGAGATTTTAGCTGTACATTGTGATGGTTAAAAGAGCAAACTATAGAATTAGACTCCCTGAGTCTATCACTTACCAGCTATGTGTCCTTGGGCAAGTTACTCAGCCAGGACACTCCATCTGCAAATGAGGTGTTTAAAATAATAAGAGAAATGATACTTGTAATTCATGGCTGGCACACAGAAAACACTCAAAGGTACCTCTTATTACTACTGTTTTTGGTACTGTTGGCCACAGGAGCAGTCTAGTGCAAGGACTAGACACTGGATAGGATCACCCGGGAAGTGAGACTAGATGAAGAACAGCGTGAAGGCACCTAACCTTGAAAAGGAAGAGCAAAGGAAGGAGCCATAAATAAAATAGGAGGGGACAAGCAGATTTTGCTGTCCAGGAACTCAACAAGTATTCCAAGAGGGTGACGAGCTGTATCCAATGCTTTAAAGAGATTTAGTAATATTAGGCCTGAAAAGGACCAGCTACATAATTTGTGGGGCCCAATGTAAAATGTAAATGTGGAGGCCCTTGTAGAAAAACTGTTAAGAATTTTAAGACAGCGAGGGGCGCCTGGGTGGCTCAGTCGTTAAGCGTCTGCCTTCGGCTCGGGTCATGATCCCAGGGTCCTGGGATCGAGCCCCGCATCGGGCTCCCTGCTCGGCGGGAAGCCTGCTTCTCCCTCTCCCACTCCCCCCTGCTTGTGTTCCCTCTCTCGCTGTGTCTCTGTCAAATAAATAAAATCTTAAAAAAAAAAAAGAATTTTAAGACAGCGATAGCAGGACATTAAACCAGGTATGAGACCTAAATGACTATATAGGTCATATGCCTTCAAAACTGGTCCTGGGCCCGAGGACCAACTATTGGTTTGGCAATAAGAACTGTGTCAGTAGGGCGCCTGGGTGGCTCAGTCGTTAAGCGTCTGCCTTCGGCTCAGGTCATGATCCCAGGGTCCTGGGATCCAGCCCCGCATCGGGCTCCCTGCTCTGCAGAAAGCCTGCTTCTCCCTCTTCTACTCCCCCTGCTTGTGTTCCCTCTCTCGCTGTGCCTCTCTCTGTCAAATAAATAAATAAAATCTTAAAAAAAAAAAAAAGAACTGTGTCAGTAAAGTGGTGGGATCAGAGCTGGAGTGGTGTGGGTTGACGAGAAAATGTGAGGGAGGCGGCACAAAGAGTTAATATATACAATTGATTCTTTTTTTTTTTTTTAAAGATTTTATTTATTTGTATGACAGAAAGAGAGAGAGAGCACAAGCAGGGGACGCGACAGGCAGAGGGAGAGGGAGAAGCAGGCTCCCCGCTGAGCAGGGAGCCCAACACAGGGCTCGATCCCAGTACCCTGGGATCATGACCTGAGCCAAAGGCAGATGCTTAACCGACTGAGCCACCCAGGTGCCCCTGCAATTGATTCCTTAATTCACTGAAGGTTTACAGGGTCCCTAACACTCAATATGTATGCTAAGGGGACCAGGAAAAGATGGTATTACAGGATGATCATGGTGATACAACAATTAATGGGGTGAGGGGAGGTCAGAGGGATAAGAATAAGAAGCTTAACTGAGAAGGAGACACAGGGCGGGGCTTGAGCCTTCACATATTTTGTCAGAAAAGGAAAAGAACATCTTAACCAGAGTGGATGCTCAAAAATTATAAAATTAGAGTCGATGGCTACATGCCCACATTAAAGCAATGCTTGCTGTTCTCATGTGAGGCCCAGTGAAGAGAAGTGAGAGAGCAGAATGAACAAGTGGTTCATAGGACAAGGACAACCCAACCTCTGGGCAAGATGGCATTTCAGAGACCTATTAATTATGAAATACCAGAAGCAGAGATGTCCCAGGTAACATTGTGTGGCTCAGGGTACACTCTATTTCTCCCAAATTCTTCGTCCCTACTTCCTTAACCTGATCCTACCAAACTCTCAAACCATGATAATAAAAGGTATTTGACTATCAATATCAACGTTGTATAGTGTCAACGTGGGATTTGCTTTCATACATTTCTACGGAGCCACACCTTATATAAACATTACCACATAAAAGCTTGTGGCATTCATCATCTGAATGGTCTATTTTGAGATAAAATGTCAAAGGCAGGAAGTTTAGAGAAAAGGTTAACTAGTAAATCGACTCATTTAAAAAACTATTTATATTCTATAACAATAATTCACCGTTTCAAGAAATCCTCATTAGGACAAAAGAAAAAACAAAGTCAGTGCTCACCTAAGCCAGTGCTGAGTCTCTGCAGGTAACAAGGAACATACTAATGGAGAACATGTTTGCTTTCCATAATGCCCAAAAGTTACTGTGTCACCCGAAGTAGCAATAACTGTAGTCAACCCAAGATCTCTCACTCCTTGATTTACCCCAAACTGAAGTTATTTAGAGGTTTGTTCTGTCAAGAATACTATATCCTAGAAAGAAATGGTATTGCCTCCAATTTTCAAGTTTGTTGTTGAATTATCTTATCTTTTCTATTGGTAATATATGTACATGATATTGGTATTTACCAAAATCTCCTTCCAGACCTTGGCCACCCAGTTCCCCTTCCTAGAGGCAACCAATGTCAGCCACTGCCTGAATACCCTCCTATACGCTTAAACAAATACATGTCTATTCACAGGTCTTTTTTATACAAATGGTAAAATGTTATTCCTGCCATTCTGCATTTTGCTCCTGCATCTTCTTCTCCACTAGCCCACTTAGGATAATATATTGGAGGTCATGTTTTTTTCAGCACATAGAACTGTCTTATTCTTTTCCTCCCTAGTTTTGATAAAACTTTATTTTGATAATTTCAAGCTTACAGAACAGTTACAAAGGTAGTACAAGAAACTCCCTTATATCTTCTACCTTAGATTTTTGTCTTTGTTGACATTCTATTTGCTTTATATTCTCTCTCCAAACACTCTTACATATGCATATTTTGTCTTAACTACTTGAAAGAAAGTTAGAAATATAATGTCTCTTTACTATCAAATACTTCAGTACACATTTCCTAAGAACAAGGATATTCCATTGACATAAATCATAGTATAGTTAACAAAGTCAGGAAATTAAATGCTATTTAATATATTCTTAATACTTATCCACAATCTATATATATAGGCCTTGTCAATTATAGCTATTTTCCCCAGTCCATGGTATAATCCAAGGATATGTACTGCATTAAGTGCCAAATGTCTTTGGTTTCCTATAAACTGGGAAGATTTCCTAAGTCACTTTTTCTCTTTATTGACCGTGATATTCTTAAAGACTACAGATCTGTTATTTTTGTGGGATGTTCATCAATTTTTTTCCTGATGCTCCTCAGGATTAGATTCAGGATATCTATTTTTGATAGGAGATCCACAAGTTTTTTTATACCATTTTCATATTAGGGTGTATGTGATGTCTGTCTGTCCCAGACACTTCGTTTAGGTGGTTTTTGCCTGGTAAATTTAGTATTGTTCCCTTCTGTAATCAGTAAGTTGTTTGTGGGGAGATACTTTAGGACTATATAAATACCCTATTCCTCAATAAACTATCACAACTAATTTTAGCATCCTTAATGCTTTTCTAACCCATCATTCTTTCCATAATTTACTAATTAATTATAAATTATATTAATTAATAATTTAACTAATGAACTAATATATAATTTGTTAATTTATTATTGCAAGGAAGAACTTCCCCTTTTCCTCTATTTCTCTATTTATTCATTAGCTTATTTTATCAATATGGACTCAGATTATAATCGATAGCTATCATTATTTATTTTGACTCTCATGCTATTCCAAATCTGGCTAGGGAGAGACCCTTAAACTGGCCTCTGTGAACTTCTCTAATATGTGTCCATCATTCTTGGAGTACTCCCTTCCAGAATCACTTCTAGAACTCTGATCTCCGCCGCCTCCCCTCAGCTAGGATGTCACTGCTTTGGCTCTACCTGACCGTGGGCTCACCTTGTGTGTTTCCCTCCTTGCAGGGGTCATCACAGCTTTGCACTCCCTGTTGTTTAATGCCTGAATACAGTTGCCTCATATATTTTGTCTCATTTTACAGTTGTTTTCAGGCAGGTGGGCAATTTTGGTTACCAATTACCCTGTCCTGACTGGAGATGGAAGGATGCCTTCTTCTTTCTAAAAGCCACATAGTATTCTATTGTGTAGCTACACCTTAATTTATTTAACCAGCCTACCCTGTTTAGGTTGTGTACAGTCTTGCCCTTTCACAAATGATGCCATACTGTACATGTGTCATTTATGATGTGTGCAAGTACATCACTGGGATCAATTCCTTAAAGAATTATGAATGGGTCAAAGAGTACATGTTTTTAAACTTACAAAAAGGTCTGTGATCACAATATAGTATCTTTCACAACTTTATACATTTGGATTATATCCCTCTTGGGCTTTTCCATCCCATATTCAAGAGAGTCCCAATAATTCAGGTCACCTTCATATAGAAATTCTTGAATCTTTCAACTATTTCAGAGGTCCTTCTAGATATTTTGGACGCTGATTATGTCCCACTTGTACTTTACTACCAGAAGTAAACTCAGATTTCTAGTTTGAGGGCACCATGATTTTGTACTTCCTGTTGCATTTCCAGGTTCATGCTTGTCTTTGGATCACAAAAGAAACTCCAGGCTGCCTTCTTCAAGGAAAAATAAACAAGGACATCTTCTAAGGAAATCTATAAGAAGGAGTTTTCTATAACTATTTTTAAGAAAAGAAAAAAAAAAAAAAAATTCCCAAGCATACACATCTATAAACTTAGATAAAAGAGAGAAGGCTGCCCAATAAAAAGATAATATTCTAATCTTCACTAGATAAACTTTAATACCTATCTAATACTTTCAGAATTAGTTTGTGATCTCCAAGCACTGTGTAATAATATAAATAAATGATGGCACTAACTGAACATTCCTCTGCCCTGAATGAGGGACTATTTAATCATGTCTTCCTTCTTGCTGACACTAAGTAATTATCTTACTAGTGTAAACATAGTCTAAAAGGAGCTGTGGATGCTTTAAAAATAATCTTTAGTAATGACAATCTGGGGAAACTTAATTTAACTTATTCAAATTCCATATCTCTATGAGGATGGACAATTATAACAACATGCACAGTTACTGAGTTGTTACTATGGGCCAAGCACTTTTAAAGACTTCATAAGCATTATTTTATTTAATCCTCACAACGAGGCAGGTAAATATAATTAACCTTCTTGTACAGATGAGGAAAGAAATAAAGCTTAGCAAGGTTAGGTAATTTGCCCAAGGTCACAGAGGCAGAAAGTAATGGAGTCCATTTTTAACCCAATTCTATCAGACTCCAAAGCCTGAGCATTTAACCAATAACCCAGTGCTTTGAGAAGCACCGGGAATTTATGGACTATCTCCATTAGAATTACTGGGAACCTTGTTTAAAATGTGTAATTCCAGGAGCACCTGGGTGACTCAGTCAGTAAGCGTCCAACTCTTGGTTTTGGCTCAGGTCATGATCTCAGGGTTGTGAGATGGAGCCCAAAGTGGGCTCTGTGCTCAGTGCAGTCTACTTGAGGTTCCCTCTATCTCTCGTGTGCGCTCTCCCTCTCTTTAAAATAAATAAATAAATATTTTTTTAAATGTGTATTTCCAGCAAATTAAGCATTCTTTGGGGTGAGACCAAGGAAGTCTGATGTACATCAAACCTAGAGAAATATGGCACTCTGCTACTGTCTCTCAGTGCATATACTAGATCACTTTAGCACTAAGGAGTAATTTTTTGAACTAGAACAGTAGGAGAAACTTTAACAAAGCTACTACACAGGTTGCCATCAAGAACCATAATAGAAAAAGAATTTCTGGCAAACTTTTACTATGGTTTCACCATGAGGAAAACAACTTAAAAATTCCAAATTTCATTCTGCTCCTACTAGAAAGAAAGAAAGAAAGAAAGAAAGAAAGAAAGAAAGAAAGAAAGAAAGAAAGAAAGAAACTTGTTCTTTATCATCATTTATTCTACAAACAGCCCAAAGGCTAAATAGGGATTGAGTCAATGACAGGATAACCTTGAAGGAAAAAAAGGGGGGGAAGTGACAACTTCAATGTTAAAATTATATAAATTTAAATCAAAACCTCTAAAATGCAGCTCAGATTCTACAAACCACATGACAGTACTTTTAAACTCTCCTGATGTTTAAATAAACTTGAGTGCTGCCCTCTGAGAAGGTAGCCTAATGGAAAAAATGTGGCTCCAGAATCAGACGGCAAACCAGGCCCAGCCAGGCTATAGAGCTTCAGCAAAGTCACCGAACCATCAAAAGGGATGGAAACACTTCACCGGTTACTGTTTCTTCCCATTCCCCTGTCCTCTGATCCTTCACAACCCACCCTGTGAAACCCAAGAGCCCACCACCTTCTAAAAGGTTATCAAGTATAAATCTGCCACACTTTATGCTCTATTTCCTCCAGTCATGACCAGACCAGAAGTTGAAGCCTTGAGCCCCTCTGGTCATCAATCACATGTACTCACTCCCATAATGCTCTAAATGTCCCCTTAGCTGACCCTAACACCTGTGCCTTCTCTCCTTTCCAAAAGTTACCACTCAGCCAGAGGAACACCCACTAGATGATCTCCCTTATACCTACCTCCTCCTCCCTGAAAGTCCCTTCTTCTCAACCACTTATGTTTGATTTTGCTTGGGAACCCCAAGTTTCCTGAAACCCTTTCAAGTGACAATCATTTTCTCTTTCCCATTTCACCTACCCCAGGTCACAGTTTTCCTCTCCAACTCCTGATATTATTAGTTCATTCAAAAGATATCTCACCCCTACAACACGTAAGGCATTGTGGCAAGGGCAGGGAAAGTCCTAAGTAACAAAATAGGCAAAATCTCTAAATGGGGAGCTTACTTACATTCAGATGAAGAGGAGGAAAACAAGTCAACAACAGGCAAACATATCATTTTCAATTGTGCTAACAGACATGAAAGATAAGTCAGGGAGTCATAATAAGAATTCTGTGTGAGGGTAGAATACTTAATTCAGATGGAGTTATCAGTAGCATTTTAAGTAGAGGCATCAAGGACAAGAAGGAGCCAGCCAAGCAGAGTGAAAACTGAAGAGCCTTTCAGACCAAGGGAATAACCAAGACTCTCCAAAGCCCTCTAGTTCCACGCTTCCTCAGCGACTCATTCAGAGGCCACATCCTGCATCTTGTCATCAGCAGAACCTGAACACTTCCCAGATCATGAATCAAAAGCCATCATCCTCTGACAACCTGCAGAGGCTCTCTTCATTTCTCCCTCCAAATTCTAATCTTCATTTCTCTCCTTATCCAATTGATAATCCCTCTCTTCCACATATATTCAACCCCTTAACCCTCCCTCCTTCCTTTAAATTTCCTCAGCCAAGTCCCAATCACTCTGCCTTTTCTGGGACTATATCTGTACCAGTGAAAAGGGCTAGACACACCCCCAAACAGATTGGAAACACTGTAAATTCAGAACCACTAATTTCACAAGGATCTTCCATACTGTCCAGCAGTGCTTAATTCTGCAATAGTCCCCTCCCCACTCTCCTAATGACGCGGAGCCTGATGTGCGGCTCGATCTCATGACCCTGAGAGCATGACCTGAGCCAAAATCAAGAGTCAGACACTTGATCGACTGAGCTACCCAGCTGCCTCTGCTAATGACTGTAATATCTTCTCCTCTCAGTTCAACATTTCTACCCCACCCTGGACCTTGGCTTTCATGATACCCTACTTTCATGGTTTTTCTCCTATCTTTCTGATTATCCCTTCTTAGATTCTTTTGCCATTTCTTCTTCTGGTCTAGAGGTTGGAGATCTTTAGGACTCAGTCTTGGGCCATTTGCCCTCATTGTTCTATATTCTTCCCAGGTGACCTCAAATATTCCCATGACTTCGCTAAAATCAAAAACAAATGGAGACCAGCCTTGAAAATTCCCTGAGCACACAAAACCTATTTAGTCATACAAAGATTAATTTAGTTTATTTTGTAAAACTAACTTGACCTGGGTCATTTCTTGCTTATGTCCCTGGAAATCATAAGAAAACTTGAATTGTTTCCCAAGGTAACTGCTGACCAACACCCTATCATTTAAGACAATTCTAATATTACAAGCAATCAGTGTGAAGAATAAAGTCATTGCTTTCTTACAGTAAAAGCTGCTTTATAACATATCTCTGAGCCTCATTCCATGTTTTGAGTTACTCCCAGTTTGCAAACTGTCTTTATGGCATGCACACAATAAACTTTTACTATTTCAGGGACTGCTTGGTGTTACTTCTGTTATTTCTGAATTTTTGACAACTTTAAATACCATCTTTATGCTAAGAACCACATTTCTCTCTTTCCCAGATCACCATGTTAGTTTGAAGACCACCATCATCTCCTGCTGTTATTACTAATATAGCTTCTAATTGATTTCTCTACTAATAGTTCAGTCTCCACATAGTAGCCACAATGATCTTTTTGAGGTATAAATCATATCATGCCATTCCCTTACTTAAAACCCCTCAACAACTTTTCATTCACAACTCTCAGAACAAAATCCTAAAACATGGCCTCTGTCTTAGTTTTCTGTGGCTGCCATAACAAATTGCCACAAACGTAGAGGCTTAAAACAAAGGAAATTTTCTTGTATAGTTCTGAAGGCCAGAAGTACAAAATCAAGGTGTTGGCAGGAATCTCTCTGAAGTTCTAAAGTGGATTCCATTCCTTGCCTCTTCCAATGTCTGAGGCCCCCAGAAGCTCTTTGGTTCATGGCTGCATGACTCCAATCCCTGCCTCTGGCTTCACATGGCCTTCTCCTCTTATTTCTTCTGTGTCTCTCATAAGAACACTTGTCATAGGATTCAAGGCTCACCAAGATAATCCAGGATGATCTCTTTTAGAGATCCTTAACTTAATTACATCTGGAAAGAACTTTTTTTTTTTCCAAATAAGGTTACATTTACAGGTTTCAGGGACATGTTTGAAGTGCCACCATTTGACCCACTCTAGCCTCCAAGACCTTACCTAAACTGCCTCTGCCTTCCCCTGCAAACTCATTTCCCAAAGCTCTCTCTCTTCATTTACAGGCTCTAGCCCTTCTGGTCTTCTTTTTTTTTAAGTAAATTTTTTTTAAGTTTCTCTGTATATGTATGTATGTATGTATGTACGTATGTAAGTATGTATGTAATCTCTACACCCAATGCCAGACTTGAACTCACAACCCTGAGATCAAGAGTCATATGCTCTTCCAAATGAGCCAGCCAGGCACCTCTGGCCTTCTTCTATTTCCTTGATCAAGGACAAGTTCTTTCCCACCCTTGGTTTTTGCATACGCTATTCTCTCTCCAGTCTTTGCCTAGCTAACTCCTCCTTCAGGTCTTGAGTTAAATCTAACTTCTACAGAGGAGTGTCTCTTAACCCCATAAACTTACGTTGCCACTGTTCTTCCTCAAAGCACTCTTCCTTTTCTTCATACCATGCACTTCTTTTCCTGTTTCAGGTTGTACTTGCACATGATTTATGTATTTCCTAGTTAAAATCTGTCTCTATCATTGGACTGTGAATTCTTCATACCCCCTGAAAAAGCATACACACGTGTTTTGTTCACCTCTGTATGTATACCCAGAGCATAAGCCAGCATCTGGCACACAGTAGCATTAACTAAATAAAGGAGCACTAAATAGAGTACCTCCCATTTCCCTCTTTGAACAAGATTAGATACATGCAAATAAGAGGGTTAGAATAGTGACCAGACAGCCAAGGACACCCCTGGCCTGCAGTAGACAACTCTCCCAGGCCAGCCTGAGAAAATGATTGAGCTTGGCACAAAGGAAAAGTAGTGTCTGATTAACAGCAAGTTGTAAGGACCTGTCTACTCTTCAGTTCTGCCATGGACAACTATTCAATTCAGGAACTCATTTCACCTTTTATAATAATCCCTACTTCCTGTTCAAAAAAATTGATTGAGGTTTCTCTGAAATCTTAGGAAAAAATTCCAATACAAACTGATTTCTACTCACAGCCTAATTCACATATATATCTAGCTTTCTTAATTCTGCTGAATTACAAAATGACTCAAGTATTAATAAATCCTGCTGGCCTGTTTTAAAGTCTAATAGGCACAGAGGGACATAAAAATCTTTTCTGGGATACATGAAATTCTCCAGCCTCTTCTTTTCCCCTAAAGTTTTCTTTATTTAAAAAATAATTGAGATGTAATTCAAATACCATAAATTCACCCTTTTATAGTGTATAATTCAGTGTTTTACCCAAAGTTGTACAACCATTGTCACTATGTAATTCCAGAACATTCTCATCACACCCCTGCCCGCAAAAAAAAAAAAAAAAACCACCATCCCCATTAGCAATCATTCTGTACTCCTCCCCCCCCACCAACCCCTGGCAAACCCTATGTACTGTCTCTATGATTTTCCCAGTCTTTTTTCACTTTCATGAAATTGAAACAGAGATAAAATGATTTGCACAGGGTTGCCATCACTTAGTAAGACAGCAAGATTATAACATACATATTTATAGTAACACTTTAAACTCTATGTAAAAAAAAAAAACCAAAAGGTCAGTAAAAATATGTTTATCTCAACTATACATATCCTAAATGTGGCTATAAGACATCTGATGTCTTAGAATAGTGAATCCCCACTATTCACTTAGAATAGTGATTCCCAGGCAGTGTCTCAGGCTGGGGAGAGGCAGGGGTGTAGGGCATTAGGCAGAATCACTAAGGAGGAAGAGAGATATGATTGGTGGACAGGAAATGTACTTAGGATGGGGTGATGCAGAGAGAAGGTTAAGGGAAATGTGAGGCTATGTGGTTTACAGAATAGACATATTTCTTTTTAGCCTAGCGTTTTGAAATTGGTGTTAAGGTGCCCAGACGCTCACCTGCTTCCTTTTATAGTGCCCCCAATGGGTCCCAGAACTCCAGGATCATTTCCTGTTTGTTTACAAGTAGTTAACGCATGTATTAATAGTGCTAACACCGCTTCAGAATGCTTGTTGGTTAATGACACCTTGCAAAATAATGCAGGAACTTTGACTTTTTAATATTCTGTCTGTATTTCAAACAAGCAAAATAATTACAAGCTTAACTCACCTCTGTTACCATCAACAAATGTGTACACAGAAACAATGATCCTATAGACTAAAATTATTAGAATCCATTTGCAAAAATAATTAGCCACACATTTTATTTTATATCTTAATCAATATTGCAAAAACCATTAACAAAAGGAAAAACAGGATGGAAACTGCTCATCACAAAGGAAAAAAATTCATTGTTCAAAAGATTAATCTGAACCTCAACATTCTTTGTGCTCATTTAAAAATATTATTAAAACAGCAATTTAAAGGGACAAACAAGTCAAAACTAAATATTTTATTAATTAAAATTGAGATCCTAAAACCACTAAGACTCTACAACTTAAAAATAACCTCTTGTATTCAACCTAGAAAAGTTTTATTTGCCAACATACAATGAATATGCAGGAGCCTACCCCTGGGGGAGTAAACAGATTTTCTTATACAAACAAGTTATTCTGAGTTACAGAGATCCTGCAGATGACTAGGTTATCAATTTTTTAAAAGACGACTGCTAGAAATGCCTATTTAGACAATCTACTCAAAGAACTGGACACTAAATGACAGTGACCATTTAAAATGGAAACCTCTTGTCTACCAAATATTTTACTGAAACTGTTACTAGTATGTAAAGTAACTTAAAAGGTCAACTCTTCATGGTCTACAGCAGAAGAGAGCTTTGGTACCAATAAATTGGAATTAGGGAATCAAAATAAATTTTGTTTGTAATTTTACAGTATGTTTTTGAAATTAAATTGGAAATGCCTAAAGATGAAAATATGAAAGTCTCATTCTTCTGTTACATACACTGTCAGGAGGAATGAACAACTGGACACTTTCAAGTTATTGGTATAAATAAAGCACTATCCCAAAATTCCTTCCAAAAAGATTAATGGGTCACAGCCTGAAGTTTAGGCAATAGGTAAACAATTAAGTACTCTGCTTTTCAGTACCCCCCCCCTTCACCTTTTGACAAGAGCAGCAAGATACTGGAATAAAAGTAATTCCAATAAGTACTTCCAGAATACATCAATTTTAGTTTTTCCATTTGATAGGGAGGTAACAAGAACAAAAAAAAAAAAAGAGAGAGAGAAAGGATAATTTAAATTAAAAAGTAGACGGGGCAAGAGGAGAGGGTGGGTTTAGAACAACTGCTATCAAACAACCATTTTTGCAAAATTCAGAGTATTCTTATAAATCCTTCTTAAATTACACCCATGGCCATGTACATTGCACATGAAATTTGGACAATTCTTTGATAAACTTTAAGGTTGGTAATTAATGAAAGTTATTAACACATTTTCATTTTAAGAAGCAAAAGAGAAATAAAATATTCAAGATACATAGCACTTTTACTTTTTAAAATGGTTATCCTAAAAGCTTTCCTTAAATTCACATTCTGCAAAGTTCCTTCTGTCCCATCATCATGTACGCACTGAAAACAACTTTACTTATGAGTACTGTCATCTAATTCTCTATGGAGTACGCATTTTTCATAAATCTAGACCAAAGTGAGATTTAATTCTAAATTCAGCCTATGATTTCTGGATATAGCATTGAAATAAAACTAGTAAACATACTTTTTTCTTAAAAAAAAAAGTATGCTTTTACTCAGATAATTAGTTTTGGTAAATATTTATATTCTTAGCCCAAAAGATTACTTTTAGAGTTTGAAGAGTAAAGCTAAAAACAAAAATTGGTTCAATAATTGTCAAAATAAAATGAATACAAACATTGACCACAACAATTTTCCACTCAATCCAAACTAAACCACTTCAGTTGGGCTCAGCTCACTTAATTATTTTTTAGGGATTTATTTATTTATTTATTTATTTGAGAAAGAGAGAGAAAGAGTGGAGGGAGGGGCAGAGGGAGAATCTCAAGCAGACTCCCCACTTAGTGCAGAGGCCAATGTGGGGCTCGATCCCATGACCCCCGAGATCATGACCTGAGCTGAAACCAAGAGTCGGACACTTAACCGACTGAGCCCCCCAGGTGACCCTCACTTAATTTATTTATTTTTTATTTTTTTTATTTTTTTTTTTAATTTTTTTTTTAAAGATTTTATTTATTTATTTGAGAGAGAGAATGAGAGACAGAGAGCACGAGAGGGAGGAGGGTCAGAGGGAGGAGCAGACTCCCCGCCGAGCAGGGAGCCCGATGCGGGACTCGATCCTGGGACTCCAGGACCATGACCTGAGCCAAAGGCAGTCGCTTAACCAACTGAGCCACCCAGGTGCCCCGACCCTCACTTAATTTAAAACTGTCCCTCTTTTCCAGCTTCATAACTGAACTGAATGTTGTTCAACCACATTATCTGTGTTAAAAGTGAAGACATAAAAAGTATTATAAAGACTGCAAGAGTGATTGTAATGTGTGATCAAAACATTTCAGAGCTGGAAGGAATCTTTGAGATCTAATCCAGCACCCATATTTACAGATGAGAAAACTGAGGCCCAAACAGTCTGTTGGTCAAAGGACAGGACCAAAATCACATTCCATGGCTGAGCCTTTCATTCATTCATCATCCATCCATCCATCCATCCATCCATCCATTCACCCACTTAATGAAAGCTGCCTAAGTACCAGGCTGATGCTAGGTGCTGAAAACAGGCTGCAAGGTGGCATTCACCAGTGCCCAGACAGTCTTTTTCCTTGTTTTAAGATAAATCCTTAAACGTCCTAATCAGGAAGACTCCTACAAGAATCCCACAGCCTTTGTAGCATGCTGCCCACCTTCAGTTTCACACATTTCAGTAAACGCAGTTGGGTTTAACTTCAGAGAGCCAACAACTATGTTTACTTTAAACGATTAAGCATTAACAAAGGGAAGCACAGTATTGTGAATGAGTCCCTCTCCAGTACATTCATAACTTAAGGAAGTGCAATCAGAAAATGCCCCCCACACACAAAAAAAGAGTTCACAGAGAGGACAGCTTACAAAATCAGAGCAATATGAGGTATCAATACAAATCAGTGAAGTCTAATAGCTCAAGTTCACCAAGTATGGAATGTAAATATCTCCCCATTTCATCAGACGTGGGTATGCTTTTCTGAGATGTCTCCATGTTAAAAAGACCTCCAAATTCATATTCAAACTAATGACCTCTTCCAATGAAACATACATCTAAACCAGGCCTTTTCCCTTCAAATCAACTTTCTTTGATTTCTAGCTGATTAAAGGAAAATCAAAATTAAAAAAAAAAAACACCTAAAATTTAATGTGCTGGCTAAAAGAAATTCAAATCCTATATACAATCAAAACAGCAATAGCTCCAACCGCACATTTATGAGTTCTGTTTTTAAAGGGATGGGTAGTGAACTTACCCATCAACATAACTCATCCCTCATTCTGCTTGGACTTTTACATTCTGTAATACTAAGTCTGGCACTTAAACATTTTGTGTATCTCAATTCACAGTCAACTTCTTTAAGGAGAAGAAACCATATTGACAAAGCTCTTAAATAAGACAACCCATCAGTAAGGCACTTTGAGAGATTAAACAGCAGCTCCCTATGCACCCACTTTCAGTGTTCTACACCAAAATGGAACACAGCTTTCACAGAGCTCTCGCAGACGACCAGTGGGTGATTTCTGATAAAATAAAATCTTCACTGACGTTCTTTACCGGCTCTTTGACTTTCTTGGAACTCTTGTCAGCTCAGGAAGAAAGTGCCGTTGTGCTCTTCTATTTCTCAAACTTCCAGATTTGATTTTTATCTAGAGCATCACAAGTTCTCATTTGAACATCAGGTCGACCCTCAGGTGTCCGGAAAGCACTAAGACACAGCCCCGAGTGTGGATGAAAAATGGTTCCATCTTCCTTAAAATGCCAAATAATGTTTGCTGGAATAGGGAACCCATCTTTTGGACAATTTTGCATTCCTACATAATTTTTTTGCTCAGGAACCTCTGCACATAATTCTGTCACAGAGTTAAACCTTATTTCTTTGCTTGAGGTATATTCAAAGAATTGATTGCCTCCTTGACCATGGCATCCAAACAAGGAAAGGTTAGCACCTGTGGGGTTGTTGTCAGGAGAATTATAATCTAAACATTCAGAAGAGATTCCCATACTGCGAACAGCTCCATGCCAACCTGGCCTATCCTCTGGAACGTGTAAATTAGAAAACACATTTTTCAAATACCAGTCAAAACTCTGGCACTTCAGCCGTTCTCGTAGTAATTTTCTTTCAGAAATATCACCATAAGCTTCTTTCCTTGCTGGAGGGTTTCGATTGTAGAAATGCTCTTTGTACTCGTCCATCCACACTTCCGCTGCCCGAGCAGTATTCTGTAGGAAATTGGGTCTAGCATATGGCGCCCGCTTGGGGAATACATGGCCCACATGGGAACACGGGTGGATCTCCAATTTACCACCACACTGCCACACCCTAAAAGACAGCTCAAGGTTTTCACCTCCCCACACTTCCATTCCAGTGTCATATGTTCCAAGGTACTGAAAATATTTCTTGCTGACAGCAAACAGTCCTCCAGCCATGGTGGGTGATCTGATTGGGTCAATTCTCGATTTCCGTCTGTCCCTTTCATGTTTGGGGACAGAATGCCACTGGAAGGTTAAGCGCCAGTCAAATCCACCAATCATGGGCTCCCCGGTCTGCATATAGAATTCAAAAGTATTCCAATCAATGGTGTCTATAACAGGACAAACAATTGCCGTCTCATCGTTACCAATTCTTTCCAAAAGTGGTTCTAACCAACCAGAATTACACTCACAGTGACAATCCAGGAAAGTGAGGACATCCCCAGTGGCAAAAGTGGCCCCAATCAGGCGGGCTCTAACCAGCCCTTCCCGCTTATTTGTTCTAATCAAGCGCACTCTATTAAGAGTGCTGATGTAAGTTTCAAGCTGTGTCTTCAAATAAACTCTGTCACTCAAGTCATCCACTAAGATGATTTCCTTCAAAAGGACCGCAGGAGAAGTTTCTAAAACACTGTGGATGGTGCGGAGCAAAGTCGACCAGGCTTCATTATAGAAAGCAATGATAACAGAGGTGGTGGGAAGTCTCCTATAATTAAACTTCTTGGATTTACATTCATACATTCTCTTATCTTCTATGTGGCGATGCAGGGAAATCCTGTCACTGAGATAAATATTAATGGCATATCTCTCAATAAGTTCCTCTTGCTGCTTCAATTCACCCTCGCTGAGCTGGAGTTTGCTGGCTTTTCCCCACTCCCCAAGTGCATGGGAGTCGGCTGGGGGCTTCTTGTAGAGCGGACGAGACAAATCCTCTGCCTTTTCCCAGGGGTCTGAAAGCTGTTTTGGCCCCCGCTCCCTGGCAAGGTCGGCTGCTGGAGAGGCATGCAAAGTGGAGACCGAGAGTTCCACTAAGATATAGGCCACTGTTAAAAGCGCCAGCAACAGGCAGCTTTTGCCTGCCCAGGTCCACCTCACGGCCATCCGGATCCTCATGGCCAGGGCGCAAACGCGGCCACCAGAGTCACCACGCAGGAGAAGGGCTGCGGACCCGCAGATTTGAGTTCCCGGCTCAGGTAGGAGCGAACTTCCGAGCGGGTCCCTTCTTTGACGCAGACGCTCGGCTCCTTTCCAGCCACGGGGGCTTCCAGGGGTGACCTGAGACCCCTCAGTCCTTGGCCTCCGGCACAGCCCCAACTCCTCTCTCCCCGCTTCCTCCTGCTCTTCTCACAACTTTTCACAAACTCTCTCGCCAGCACCCCACCCTCCCTGGGCCGAGGACAAACCCCTCCCCTTCCCACTCACTCCTCCTGGTGGTTAGTTAGCGAAAGTCGTCGGCCAGGCCCAGGCCTGTAGGCGACTCTGCGGGGCTGGGATGGGGGCGCCGGGACCGACACGACCAAGGTGCCCGAGTCTCCCGCCGCTCTCAACCTCCACCCAGGTCCTCAGTGGTTCTCCCGCGGCCCCGTGTGGAGAGGAGGCAAGGTTTCCGACCTCATCACAAAAAGAGAGAATAACACTTACCAAGTTGTTTGCCGTTGGGACTAAAGTCCACGGAGGTGATCGCAGCTTTGTGGCCCTTAAAATACCGCTCCAGAGCGGGGTCCTCCTGGGAAGGAAAGTTGTCAAGTGTCGCAAGCAGGTGCAGACCTTGGACGCGGGAGTTCCGGGATCAGCACGGTCTCCTCCCCCGGAGCCGGGCCTGGGAACCGCCACACTGGCGGCGAGCCTGCGGGGCAGGGGCGCCCTGCGCGAGCACACGCTCGGACCCCTGCCGGGGGATGCCACGCGCCGGCTTCCCGCGCAGAACCCGCAAAACCCGCCATGGGCGCTTCCCAGAATCAGGCGCGCCCGCGGGGCCCCCTGGGCAACTTATTTGAATGCACGTTCCCAGGCCCCGGCCGCTGGCTCGGAGTCACAGGTGCGAGGCGGGGCCCCGGCTTCGGTACTTTTTAAAAAACCTGCCAGGTGATTCTGACGAAGGCGCTCCACGCAAACCCTCAGAGAATTCTGGGGGCCATAGGGCTGCCCCGGCTCGGTCCGGGGCTCCGGGACGCGGGGAGAAGCGCCCGGGATCTGGCCAGAAGTCGGCCCCAGTAGCAGAGAGTGAGACGTGGACGCCCCGGGGCGAGGGGCGAGGGGCTAGGGGCTAGCGGCTCAGGACCCGGCTGCGGACACCGGCCTCCATCTCCCGCCAGGTGCGAGCGCGGCCCCGACCTGGCTCCGCAGCCCTTGGCACCAGCTCCGGGGAGGCGCCCCCCAGCCCCTCCTTACCAGGGCGGAGGCCATGGGAGGCGCGGTTGGCGCCGGGCTCCAGCCGGCGGGGGGAACCGGGGGAAGGGAGGGGACGGGGTAGGGGGGGGGACCGTGCGACGCCCGGAACCGTCTGCCCAGAGCGGCGGCGCCTCCCGGTCACTACAACAACGGCGGCCCAGTCAAACCCCGCGCTCCAGGCGTGGCCAGTCGAGCCCCGAGGCGTCGCCGGCGCCGGAGGGATCCGGGCCGCAGCCGGCAGGCAGGCGGGACGCCTGACCTGCCGGGTCAGGTGTGACCCGAAAGCCAACGTTTAGCTCTCCCCGCGGCTTGAAACTGTGAAGTAGGGCAGTCACCGGGATGGAAATGAGACCGATGGGAGGAAGGGTAAAGAGTCTATGATCGATGCAATCGAAGTTCTATTACACGTTAAAGAGACAGCGCCCACAAATTTGAAGAGGGTCCCCAACCGTTTAATGACGGGGGAAGGGAGTTTTGATCTGAAGTTGGGCAGCTTGATAGTTATTAATATACGCACAGGAACTAAACCTCTGGAGGACACAATTTATTTAATCACTGATTTTCACACAATACGCTTCGTGATGTAAATACAGATGCTGGATAAACCGAACGAACGAATGAATGTTGTGCATCCGCTTAATGTTTTTCTGTTATGTGTTTCTATTCTCTGCTCATTAGCGTTTGCTTTAGAGCAGCAGACTTACGCGGCAGCATATTTAAAGTCTGTAGGAAGCCTTGGAAAGAAACTTTTTTTGTTTAAATTATTAGGCCACATAGTAACTATAGCCCCTTGTACAGCAGGCTTTGTTACACATAATATCATCTGCGCTTCGGCAACACTATGAAGTTGATAGAGTGACAAACTGTTACCAACGTTTACAAATTATAAACTTGATTCCTAGATATTTTACATATAATTGTCAAAAAGATCCCAGAGTCACATCTTCCAATTCTAAGTCCGTATCCTTTTTTACCCTACCTCAAAGCATGAAAGACTCAGCTGAAAATTACATATAAGATAAACGTTATTGGCAGCAAAAAATGACACTAATGGACCACACCTGGTAAGATACATGTTCGATGTAGATGAAAGGTATACTGCACACCTTAATTACAGGTGTTCTAGTTGTCTAGTGATAGAATTTAGTTTCAGTAAATACTGTACATAGCAATTAAGCAGATAGGAAATACCTTTAGATTTCAGTATTAGTTCAATCCAAGTATAAGTTTGTTGACTGTCTCCTGTTTGGCTCTGTGGGGTACAAAGGTGGCAGATATTCTCACTGCCCTCAAGAACTCAACAGCCTACGTTTCTGAGTTTCATATTTTAGCATGCATAATGATAATTTAGGGGACCCCATTCCCAGAGATGCTGATTCAACATGTATAGGATGGGATCAGGGCCCTACAGATGTAATATGGGAGTCTTAAGCTGTGTACATTGTGAAACATTGCTCTAGTCTAGGAGGTCATGTGTCAAGAGTGTTAATACCAGCAATTTATCAACAAACTGTGGCAAACATCTAAGCTTTGCTACTTATTCCCAGTCTAGGTTTGACTTCAAAAAAAGAGAGAGAGAGATCCTTAAAAATAGTGCTGGATGCTGGTTTGAATGTAAAATGTTGTAGCTCTGTGGAAAACAAGTTCCACAATGGGCAGTTCCTCAATAAGTTAACTCCTAGGTTTATACAGAAAAGTATTGAAAGCAGGGACTAGAACAGATAATTGTGCACCAGGGTTCATAGCAGTATTATTCACAACAGTCAAAAAGTGGAAACAACTCACATGTTTAACAGATGAATCTACAAATGAAATGTGATAGGTACATACAATGACTGTTATGTGGTCATAAAAAGGAATGAAATTCTGATACATACTACGATACGAGTGAAACTTGAAAGCAATATGCTAAGTGAATAAGCCGGACACAAAGGTGCATATATTGCATGATCCCGTGTATATGAGGTACCTCAAATAGTTGGATTCATAGAGACAGAACGTAGAATGGAGGTTACCAGAGGTGGTAGAGGACAATGGAGAACGGAGAATTATTGTTTAATGAGTGCAGAGTTTCTGTTTGAGATGATGACATTCTGGAAATAGGTACTAGTGATGGTTGAAAACATTGTGAACATAGTTCATGCCAGTAACTTGTACACTTAGGAATAGTTAAAGTGGTAAATTTGATGTCATGTATATTTGAGTACAATCAAAAATAATAATTCTGGAAACTCTGAGGAATGACCGAGACCTCAGGATTTCTCACAGCCAGGATATGTCTGATCTTGGGTATAGCAGATTAAGAGAAAAAGAAAAAGGTAGGGATGTAGAAACTAGTTCAAAAGAAAAGAGAAGGTTTTAAGTACAGATTTTTCTCTAAGTCCTTTAGTAAAAAATTTTAAACTTTTTTTTCTAGTTATCAAAAAATACATGGTGTGCTCACTACATGCTAAGTACTCCTCTAAGTAACTTACAAAATTTGACATTTAATCCTCACAAGAATGCTATTATTACCATGTACATTTCTAAATGAGGAAATTGATATGCAGAGACATGAAGTTACTTGCCCCAAGTACACAGGAAGTGGCAGAGCTTTAGATTTTAGTGGGTACCTCCAGATTCCACTCTTAATCACTAAATCATGATGCCTTTTGCATGATTGCAAGCACATTGTAAGCATGTAAAATTCTGTATCCTAGCCTAACAGTAACGTTTACAAAAAGAAAAAGAAAAAGGAACATCTTTGTTTCCATTTCACTGTTCTCTTAGTAGTCCAAACTGCTCCTCCCATGGTTCTTTTCCATGTTTGATTTGACTTTGTTTTGTTTGTTATTCCTCAACTTTGCAAACGGCAAAAGCTCAGAGAGATTTGGAAACATGGCCAAAGTTGGGGATATTTTTTTTCTAACCTCAAGCCTGCTTGAATTCATGCAATTCCACTTGCTACAGTAACATTTGCAGTAACCAAACTGCAAATGTATTAATCTGGAAGAAAGCCGCAAGTATTTCACATTATGGAAACCTCCAAGATATCATTGGAGGCCAGGTACTACCTAAGACAAACTGATCCTTTAATTAGCTCCCCTTTTACAGATTCCCCTCAAATCAGAAATCGAATTTATCCATTTGAGCACCATAAAATTTGTTTTTATGTTAACAGGAGTCATTCTTAGGTTAGTTCCCTTCGAAGGTTGAAAATTTAGGGATAGCACAAAAGTGCCATCTACTGTTCACATTCTTGTGTGGCACTAGAGAGTGAAACTACTTTGTAGCCTGTTTCCAGACAATGTTAAGTCCTCTGGATCCAGTTGCTCCAGAGTATAGGAGAGTCCACAGAAAGGAAGTACCAGATCTGTTTGACTCATCAAAGCATCAGTTTTTATTTTGTTTTGTAGACCATCAATGATTTCTTTCAATGGACATTCAGATTCCTATCAACAATCCTATCAACTATATCCTCACAATAAGATTCATCTTCCCATCTTTTTGTCCTTGGGGTTCCTGCCCCTTTACAGGCCCTCTTCCTCCTCTGCCTCCTAAAAACTCTCCTAACAAAAGCAAAAATTCATAAGTGAGACTACGTCAAACTAAAAAGCTTCTGCACAGCAAAAGAAACAAAATGAAAAGGCAACCTATGGAATGGGAGAAAATATTTGCAAACCATATATTTGATAAGGGGTCAATATTCAAAATATATAAAAACTCATGCATCTCAGTAGCAAAAACATAAATCTGATTTTTAAAAAAATGAGCAGAGGAACTGCATAGACACTTTTTCCCAAAGAAGACAGGGCAACCGTTACAGAAAAAAGTGCTCAACATCACTAAGCATCGAAGAAACGCAAATCAGAACCACCGTGAACTATCACCTCATACCTGTTAGAATGGCTCCAAGCAAGAAGACAAGAGATAACGTGTGTTGGTGAGGGTGTGAAGGAAATGTGTGCTGTTGGTGACACCACAACTGGTGCAGCCACTCTGGGAAACAGTACCAAGCTTCCTCAAAACATTAAAAATAGAAACACCATATGATCCAGCAATCCTACTTCTGGGTATATACTCAAAGGAAATGAAAACAGGATACCGATAACGTATCTGCACTCTCGTGTTCGTTACAGCATTATTTACAATAGCCAAGACATGGAAACTTAAATGTCCATCAAAAGATGAATGGATGAAGATGGGGTATATGTAATTACACATATATAATGGAATAGTATTCAGCCATGAAAACAAGACGGAAATCTTGCCATGTGCAACAACACGAATGGACTTTGAGGGCTTTACGCTAAGTGAAAAAGGTCAAAGAAAGACAAATACTACGTGATCTCTCATGTATAGAATTTAAAAACATCAAACTCATAGAAACAGAGTAGAATGGGCGGGGAAAATGAGGAGATGTTGGTCAAAGGGTACAAACTTTCAGTTATAAGATGAATAAGATCCAGGGATCTAATGCACAGCATGGTGACTATAGTTAACAATACTGTATTGGATCCTTCAAAGTTGCTATGAGAGTAGAGATTTAACATTCTTACCAGAACAATAACAACAACAAAATGGTAACGATGTGTTGTAAAGGATGTGTTCACTAACCTTATTGTGGTAAACATTTTGCAATATACCTGAATAGAAATCATCACATTGTACACTGACCAGTGGGCTAGACCTGGGCACTTGGAGGCTTCTCCCTCCCTCCCCTGTCCTTGGAATGTAGGTTCTGCTTTCCCACTTTCCCGCTCCCAGAGGCTGCTCCAAGGACAGAGCCTTGAGATGGTGATGTGATGTTGAAAACACCTGCACGGTATAGGTAACCAAACCCAGTCCTAACTGGGTAAGCTTTTAAGATTTGGAGGATGTATACAGGGATCCATTTACCTTACTGCCACCCAAGACAAGCCTCTTATGTAAGTTCCTTTTGCTGTTATTAAAATTGCCACCTACCACCTACCTGCTTCTTTCTTCATTCTCTCCCTGCCCTCTGCATATGGGAGCCAGTTTCAGTGTTCACCAGGATAGCTCCCAAGAGGGTTTTAAACCTACATATGCCATACAAGATCTCAGACAGTAGCCTGAAATTTTTCATTCATTTCATTTAAATAAATGAGAGTCATCCATTTTAGAATTTAGCAACACAGAGGTAATATAAGGTGTTACCATCTGCTGCCTGGCAGATAGTAAGGGCTTGATAGGAGTTAGATTCTTAGCCCTCTGTCTCCTGACCCTTTCAAAGTTTGAGTACATACCTGTCATCAGAGAAGGGAGGCAGAACAGACAACAGCACTGTGATATCTCAGCTTCCCCAGCCCCACAGACTCAGTCTGAGTCCCTTGGCAGGGGGGCGGGTTACAGGAAGAAGTAGAAGAAACTGTTATGGTGGAGTCGCCTGAGACACTTGACACAGGCTGCACTCCTTGGTAGCCAGGAGGCTAAGTGGAAACCAGAGTGACAAAGGAGGAGGCTCCCACCCAGGTCTGCATAGACCACAGGGTGACCTTGGCACAGTGAAGACTGCAGAGACCTTACTTTGCTGGGTTATTGTAAACTATTTAACTCAATTGGATAATTTAAATCAGTAGTTCTTAACTATGACAGCACCCCCCCCCCCATCCCACAATGTTTGGCAATGTCTAGAGACACAGTTATCACAACAGGGGGTACAGTGCTCCTGGCATCTGGTAGGTAGAGATCAGGGATGCTGCTAAACATCCTACCAGGTACAGGACAGCCTCCACAATGATCCAGCCCCAAATGTCAATCGTGCTTAGGTTGAGAAACTTAGCACATACATGCTCAATAAATGTTGATCGACCCTTCCGGCCTTATCTCCTGCTGTTCATAAGGTTTCAGGTAATTAGCGATCTCCTAAACTTACCACCAAATATACCAAAGTTTCTTCATTATAAGACATACCTTTTTCAAAAAACAAAACAAAACAAAACAAAACACTGGTTTAGCATAGTAGCTACTGTTGTGGTGAGCAGAGCATAATGTATAGAGAGGTTGAATCGCTGTGTTGTACACTTGAGGATAATGTAACATTGTGTGTCAACTATACTCAAACTAAAAAAAATTAATCACTGTTTTAGTTTTTTGAATTGGCATCAGATGTGATAATTTATATATTTTTCCCTCTAAGTAGCTGTTATCAAATCATGGTGGGTGTTAATTTATGACATCTTAAACTCTAAAATAAGTAGTATACTGTATACATGTCTAAGGTTCTAGGCTTCTATTTCCTGTGTGAGATCAGAAGTTCTTGAAATAGTGCCTAAGGACACAAAAAAGTAGCCCATTCATATGTCTGCTGATTTATTATCACCAATTACATAGTCATTAATTGACTTTTCTCCTTGTGCTGCTGACAAACACTGATGTCAAATTTCGCCCATGCTGATCTTTTTTTCTATGATGAATATGCAAAATAAGGGAGAAATCAGAAACATTCCCTTTGGTAGATGTCCTGGGGAGCAAGTTGATCAATTCCTTCCATGAAGAGATCGGAAACCAGGACTCCAGGAAGGCTCATTGACATGACCAACTCCGTTCAGCTAGCCAGTGACCCAGTCAAGCCTACAAGTCGATGGTCCAGAATTCTGGTTCAGCGCTGCCCCTAGAATCACCGGAAATGTGGAATCTTTATCCAAGATGAGTTCATCTTGGAACTTGCTTTTTATTCCTCTTCTGAGACTTAGTGACATTCTCTGTGGGACAGAATTTTGGTCCCCAGACTATATTCCGCAAACTTGGTGAGCACACGACCAGGAGCCAGGCAGTATATTAAGTATTAAACATATAAAGATAAGCAAAAATGGGTATAAGAGTAGGAAACACTTACCTTCTAAACCCAAGCAGATAACAAGAAGGAGGGAAGGAGGTTAGATTGTAGGGTTGCTAGACACAGAATGAGGTACCTACCCTAAACGAATTGCATGAATTACATGGGACATACTTACCCTAATAACAATACAATAAAATCAATGTTTATCTCAACTTCAACTTTAAACTAGACATCTTGTATTTGTATTTGCTAAATCTAGCAACTCTAGCTAGCTGGGAATTGGGGAGAATGGGAAAGTTCAGGCTTCAGCTAAATAGTATCTCAGGAATTGTTTCCATGAGGAATGCCACCCCTACCAAATCATTGAAATTATGATAAGCTGGAAATCTAGAATTTTAGTTCAAATCTACCTGATTTTAAAAGTTGTATGCTGATTTGGAAATTTTTAAAGACTGATGTGGGCCAAAAAAAAAAAAAAATCATTGCTACAGCTTGTGATGGTGTTTAAGTGAGCCCCGAATAAGACCTCTCTTTCCCACCAAAATGGAGAAGCCACTGAGTCCTATAGGTGTCAGACAGATGGAAGTCAAAATGTCAGCTGTAATACTGATGATATAACAATGAAGGATTTGGCTGAAATATACAACCAAACAGTCCTGCTAGCAGGATCCTGAATCGATCTAACCCTCCTCTTCCCCAGCTCAGCTTTCTACCCCAACAAAGCAGAGTTTACCCTACCGCCAAGAGAGCAAACCAGGATATTCCCGCTTTGCAGACAGAAGGATGTGAAGAGAGGGGAGGGTGGCAGAGGCTGAGTTGTGTGGGCCCCCCTTTCTTCTCAATTCTCCAGGAAACTCCACCCCCACCCTTCTCAGCCCCCCTCAAACCCACCCCCATCCCAGGATAGGGAAAGCAAAAGGGGAGAGGCCAGAAGTGTTCCTCCAGGGAGGTCCCTCCTTGTATGGAAACATGAGCTGGAGAGGAAGGTCCCCAGGCCCCTCAGCCAGCTGGATTTAGTCCACGAATCTCCAGTTCTGTTCACCTGACTCGATCACTGACTTTCAAAGTTTATAGCTCAGTAGAAGAATTGATGTAATCAAGTACATTGGTGGACTACCAGCACCTTAGCGAACATCTGTACAGCATCTGTCTCTACAGCAGCGAATTCTAGAATTCTACCTGGGGTAAGGTGCGTATAAAGGTTAGGATGTTACAGAGGGATACTTCCCACCCTTTTTGTCTCCATTTCTGCTGAGGCCTGAAGACAATAGATGGTAAGCACCCCACATTCTAATGGGATGGGCTGGACTTGCAAAGAGGATGCAGTTAACCAGTTGTGTGACTTTCAACAAACATCCGTCTCCAGGTTGAGTTCGGAAATAAAAGGATTCTTGTGGAGAGAATATCAGTGTGTTTGTTCCCCAGCTCCCCTTCCCATACCTGTGGGGGAAGGATAGGGGATATCTCTCCCTACCCTCAAATCTGCCGAGAGGAGATTAGGCCGTCTTCCAGATTTGTAACTCTTGGGGACTGCTGAGCACAGTGATGCGATGTGACACATGCCTGTAAAATCAAAAAGCAAGAGGCTGTGGTTGGCTAGCTGCTCTGAGGGCAGAGACCAGGCTGCCCTGAGCAGACTCGTCCCCCTGGGAGCAAGGATACAAGAGTATCTTTCCAGGACCAGATGTGACCCGTGTGGGGGAGGGGGGTAGGGGGTGGGGTGGGCAGTACTACAGCCCAAGAAAGCCCAGGAGTCCCAGGAGCTGGGGAGGACCCGAAAGTGACATACAGAGAAAATGCATTGCTCACATCCACATCACAGGGAGCCCAGCCCAATGTGCCAGTGAGGTCGTCAGAGAACCCGCAGAAGTGCCCATGAGGATAGTTCTGCCTGGGCTCAAACCCAGGGAAAATTAGTTTTAAACATCTGAAGAGCAGGAACCATCACCATACTACTTTGGAGTGTCCATACAGATGAGATCTTCCTCGTTGCACCCCTCGCCTCTCTCCCATGCTACAACCCAGGAGCCAGAAACCTCTTAGCAAATGAGAAGGAAGGGGAAATAGAGAATAAGATCCACCATTCCTGTTGGATGGGGGAAATAGAAACATTCCCTTTCTTCATCTGGCACCCACTGCAGCTTCTAGGGGTTGGAGTTTGGGGAGCAGAGAAGCTTTATATTGAATGAATCACAGAGGTTTAACTATCACATAGAAATGGGTATTTTAATTACTGAAATAAAACTATTTTGTAATTAGAAGTGGCTAGAAGATATTTTATTATCAGTAAAAGAACAGATAAGTCATAGAGCCTCCCCCACCTTGCGCCCCACCAATATATCATCCAGGGACAGGTAAAGAAGTAGCCCTTAGGGTGGGTTTGAATGAGCAGAAGAAGAAACGAATTAAGTTGCTTTCTAATTGCACCCTGTGAATTTTGCTTTTTTGTTAACACAAATGCTACAGATATTTTTAGTTTGTATGACTGAAACCCCCTTTCAAACTGGCATAACAGATTGGGTACAGTTTGATCTGTTTCTCAGTGGTTCTCTTGACCCTGCCCTCCCTCCAGGCCAGCTTCTTGCTCGGAATAGCATTCTTCTTGGTTACGAGATGGCTGCCAGTAGCAGATGTAACTACAGGCTCCCTATTCACTCTAATGGGGAAAGCATCACTTCCTGAAACCAACAAACAAAAACTCCTCAGTTTCCTGCTGAGTAGAACACCTGTGAAGAAATCCCCATGGCCCGGGAAGGGTCATGTACTGGTTGGATTAAGCCTATGTGAATTAATCCAGTCAATGCCATGTAATTACCCAGGATCCTCTGCAGACACTAGAGAAAAGGTAAATCCAACCAAAATGCAATGCTGCTCCCCAGTAGGACAGAAATGGCAGGATGCCAGTCAGATGAGGAAAAAAACGTGCCACCACAGGAGGTAAGGAAGGACTGGATAGAAGACAAGGCCATTGAACCATGGCCTTTAGAGAAGAAGAGGGAGGGCCTGGGATCACATAGGGGGCAGGGTGGGGAGTGAAATGTAAGGGGAGTGGACACATAGTATGTCGGGGCACTGCAGATGGATGAATTAATGTGAGAATCCTGCAGCACTAAGCGACGTGATTATATCACCAAGACCATAAGTAGTTGGTTTGTCAGAGTGCAGGGTCCAGGGGAAGTGAGGCAGAGATGAGACTGCCAAGCCAAGGAATTTGGACACAGTATGAGTAGAATGTGGCAGGAAATAGATGGCACACTCAACGGAGGAGACCTTAATAAGGGGACTATTTACAAAGGAGTGGGCAGGATTAAGGGAACTGGTGAGATGGTGCTGTGTCCTGGGGCTCACAACAGCAGAGGGCCATTTCCATCCTTGGTCTAAAGAGGTAAAGGGGCCAACACCAAGACCCAGAGATCTTAGAGTCCGCTTGACAGGAGCTGTAGTCTTTGGTAGAAAGGAACTGTCAAGTCTAAGCAAACTCAGCAAGGAGGGATCTGAGGAAATAATAATACCCCAGTCTCTCTCTCTCTCTCTCTTCTTCCTCAGTGCTGGTGATTTCCACTGGTTAAAATAACCTGGAAGTCAGTGGGCAAGGGAGCGCCTGGATGCAGTCCATTGAGGTCAGCATCTTGGGACCCAGAGCAGAGTGGAAAGGGGGGAAGAGTAGATCCAGAGGGACAAACAAAACACCCAGCACATTAGGAGGGACTTGCTAAAAACAGAAAATACCAGAAAACATCCTCTGGGTCCTGGGATGTGATTCAAATTTCAAAGTTGGAGCGCCCCCACTGGCCTCTAGAGGGAGCCCAAGGATTTCTTTTCTTCCACCCCCTCTGCTGAGAAGGAATAGGCACAGAGGCTGAGGGCTAAACAGACCCCAAGACAAGAGCCCTCCGCTAGGAATGGAATTAGCAGGTGTCACGAGATTGCTCCTGGTAGGAGGAATTTCCCCTTTGCACTTAGATTTGCTACATTTGGATTAATTTTTTTTTTTTTAAGTAAGCTCCACGCCCCATGTGGAGCCCAACTTGGGGTTTGAACTGACGACCCTGAGATCAAGACCCGAGCTGAGATCAAGTCTGCCGAGTTAACCGATTGAGCCACCCAGGAACCCCTGGATTGATTTCTAATAATAACAATCAAAACAACCAAAGCTAACACTAAATATTCACTGTGTGCCGTGTTCTTGGCTCTCATTTAGTATACAAACTCGTTGGGGTAAATTCCATTCTCACTGCCATTTTATAGATCAGGAGACTAAGAGTCTGGATTTGAACCCACATGACATGGATGGGTCTCTGCTCTTCTGTCCTCTGTTCTGCTGCTTTAGTCAGCTGGATCAAAGGTTGCCCTTACTTAGAAGACCCAGGGCAGGGTCCACGGGCAAGGAGACCTGAAAAGAGAGGAAACTTACTGTGTTAGGATTTGTCTGTATTTAACAACTTTAAGCACATATTTAATGACAAGCCCTGGCTACCTGCCAAGCTCTAAGCCAGGTGCCAGGGATCCCCAGTGGCCAAGACGAGAGACACTACAATGCAGTGCCTAAGAAATTTCCGAGCCAGACTGAGCAGACTTGAGTCTCGTGCCTACTCTACACCACATGTAGCACCCAGGGCAAGTTGCTTAAGTCACTTCACTTTGTTTCCTCCTCCCTAATATATAAGCAATAAACACAAAGCACTTAGAGCAAATCCAGGCATATTGTTAATGTTACAAAGGTATGATCTGCTATTCTCACAGCCCACACTGTCAGCCTTCGAAGGTTTTACATTAGATGGAGAGACACCGAGAGACACAAGGTCAGGTTCTTGGTGAAGTACAAAGGAGCCAAAAAGGCCACACTCCCTGCTAGTTCGGCAAGATCCAAGGTTATAAGGGCAAAAGGAGTTCTGGAGGCTCTACTTGGTCCAGCTCAGCTGTTAGGTTCAGAGTCAAAGCTCTAAATTAGAGGTGACGGGTTCTTTGGCTTTCCGACTCACATCCATTGATACCGGCTGCCTGAAGCACTGTGTTAAGAGGGATTCTCAGACTGCCTGTTCCATTAATGAGAAAGAATGCCATGAGATATAAATGTATCTGCCACTGATAGAAGATTGAAAGGAATCAGCACATGGTTTTGGAGCAGTGTTCTTTTGCCTGGCATGTCTCTTCAGCAGGAGCATCTGAGCAGGACTCAGAGGTCCTGATAATAATCACAGACTAAGGTAACCAGCTGTCCCAGTTTGTTCAGGATGGTCCCGATTGTAGCATTGAGGTCCCACATCCCAGGAAACCCCTCAATCTTGGGGACCCCCTAATTTGCTTTACAAGTTTTTCTCCCTTGCAACACCTCCTTAAAAATAAACAAATAAATAAATAAACTATGAACTCTAACCAGTAGAGATTATTGTTTGTTTTTTAATCTCAGCCAATTTCAGCCTTTGAAAATGCATTGTCTTCCATCCCATTGCAGTATGCCAGCCTGATGCCCTCCAGTTTCCCTCCCACCTCACAACAGCGGACAGCATAGCCCTCTCCTTTCTCAGCACTGTTCCCTGCTATATCCATCGAAGTCTCCGCAGGGAACAGATGGCACCCCCAAAAGGCTTTAACGGAAAAGCATTTCATGCAGGGATTATTTACAGAGGCATGATCCAGGTTAATGGATGCAACACGATCTAGGGAGACACCTGGGGATTAGCCCTCAGCCCTGGAGACCTGCAAGCACAGGTGAGGAAATGCTGTTCCCAGCCTGCTTAGAGGCAGAGCTGAGCCAGACAGGCCTGCAGCTGGGGATTTGGCTGGGATTCGGGGCCTGTGCTGAACTGTGGGGAGGCCAGGAGGAGGAGGAAGGAGGAGGAAAAACCCTGACCTTGCTCTCCATCTGCATGCTGGCCTCTTGCCAGTGCCTCCTTGCCAGAGGACAAGTAAAAGCAAGTGAAATGGCAAGTTTAGTAGCAGTCAGCCTCCCAGGCCACAGCAGTCAGCCTCCCAGGCAAGGAAAGGCAGAGAAGAGAGCTGAGAACAACCAGCCCAGGCCACCCTTTTGTCACCCAGCTTCCATTCTGGTCTTTTACTTAGCTGCAGAAACTCCGCTCCCCAACACAGGAGAAACACAACATCTCATCCACCACTGTGTCACGGAGGGGCATCAGAGTTCAGTCATTCTCCTTCCTGGAACCTAAACTGTCCACACCCCCCAGGATGTAAAGCAGCAAGGAAAGGAAGATGAACACTTGCAGTAAAATAGGTCTAAACTGCCCATCCTGATGTCCTTCTCCCACCACGCATCCCGTGAGTCCCTCACGTTCAGCTAGCACCCCAGCAGTGAAGGTGTTCTTACCTGAGGGGGTGAGCCCAACTTCACTCCCACGGGACGCAGGTGCTTCGTAGCTCTACCTTTATCAAGTTGCTGCAATTTTCCATTGCCCGTTGCTATTGGACATGAGAGTGCAGTCAATCCCATGGCCTGTAGACAATGTTGTCCCCATTCTGCAGCAACAATCCAATTTCTCCTCGATAAGCAGAATCAATCATGCTGCCCCATATGCCCATCCAATGCACTGTCCTTCATGAACAGCCTGAAATGTCCAGGGGGCATTCTTGGTGTCATCTGGTGGAAATAATCCTCTCTGTTTGGCAGGAGAACATCAAACTCACTAGATACAATGTTTCGGGGACAGGAAGAAAATATTCTTGAAGCCGGTTATTACGTATAACTGAGAGAAGGCACTTCCACCTTCACTCCTGGGTTTCCAGAACAATGTATTCAACACCTGATATTAACCACTGACCTGATCACTTAAAGAATGATATCCCAACCTCATAAGATGATGTCTCCCAGCTAGCACCACAACTGAGACCTCAGTACATCATTCCATTATTCCCTCAAGCCAGCTGCTTCCCAGTGATGGAAGAACAACGAATTCCATCCCTTGAGCCCAAAGCCATAGTTGTTTCACTGCAAAGGAGTTCCTCAGTCAGAGGCAACAATGTGTGTGATACTGTTAGAAAGCAAGAACGTCCTGTCCCCTTTAAGGTCCTTCTAGCTGGGCTGAGAATCAAATTGGCATGAGACAGATTAACAGGAGAAAATTAAGTTCAATTTCATAGGTACAGGGAATCCACATAGACATGAAAATTCCAAAGACAGTCAGGCAAAATGAGATATATATGTCATTCTGCACTAAGGAGAAGGGGGCAGGGATCTGGGACTTCGAAGAGAAGAAATGCAATTCACAGGAAAATGAAAAAAAGTAAATATTTAGCAAACAAATGTTTGTTGGGTCACTCTTGCTAGGTTCCTCCCTTTTCACCGTAACTAGCTCATAGTATAATGTAGTTATTCATGGTGATCGCTCTCTCCCTGGAGCAGGTCCTCTATCTAAATTCTTTTTAGGCAGTTGTGGGGTAACATAAAGAGCTTTTCCTGAATCTGCTGGGTTTTAATGGCTTTTTAACTCAAAATAGTCTTCATGTCAAAATGGTCCATCTTGGGGCAGCCTGCCCTTGGTCGCTACAATACAATGGATGTGATAAGACAATTTATCAACCATATCTGGTGGTGTTGGCAGAAGCATCATGGGCAGTAAAGGGAAATCACTCTCCAGAATATGCAGCTATTCCCATGAAGACAAAGTGTTGCTGCTTCTATAATGGAGCTGTCCAAAACAATCAACCTGGAGTCCCTGGGAAATAGTACCAAATAAGGGCTCAGTGTTGGCTGCTCCCTTAGAAAGTTGGGCACTCAGCACCAGTAGAAGTCAGAATAACTGTGGTAAGAGGAAGTCTGTGTTTTTGTTCATATTTATTGCCTCTATCTCTGTTTCCATGGCCACTTCGTACATGGGCCATTTGTACAAGCGTAGAGATGGCCAGAAAAGAGACTCACTGATAACCAGTATAAGTCATGTTGACCACCTCCTTATTTTATCCTTCTACACAGTGGATGTCCTCTGGGGGAACATTTATATGGGGCTCAAATAGCTTCAAAGACTGTTGGCCTTCTCGGAAATCCATGATATAATTTCTCTTTAGGTGATCTTGGCAACAATCTTCCAATCATGTTTAAAAACTACCAAGTCCCTACTAAGTTGACCAACACATTTGCTTATGGCGCATGAATCTGTATATGTCAGGAAAACTCAGTTATCTCTTCTTTCATGTCAGGTGGCCAACCAGATGTAGCACCTGAAGTTCTATCCACTGGGAGATTTCCCTCTAACTTGCAGAGCCCACTGAATACAGATACATCCTTAAACCAGACAATGTACCTGGTCTTCTCATTAATTGGTCATGGGAATTCCCCATGAGGCCAGAGGGCTGGTTTGAGGGAAAGGTGGGAAGCAGTAGGAAGTCTGAGTCATCCGCTTCTGCAGGGAAGAGAAGTGCTGAGAATAGAGCTGGGCTGTGAGGGAGAAAGAATAACAGCTCACCCATGCATGTGCAAGTTCTTCACCCTGAAGTTTAAATGGAGTGATTCTTCAGCAAGCTCCTTACTCCCTGTGAGAAAATCCTTACCGTTATAACAGCATCAGTATCACAAGCCAGTAAGGTAAAAAAGCAATTTCTTAGTGCTCGACACATATTTCTGGCAAATATCATATTTCACAGTCCTTCCTAAATGCATATGAGGTAAAGGAAGATGCATCTAACATCTATGTTTAATTGATTTTTCCCAGAAAGTCTATTTTGAAATGTGAGCCTCTGATAAATTCCTTATGGGTGTGCTTTTTCTTTTTTTTAAGATTTATTTATTTATTTGAGAGAGGGACAGAGAGAGTGCGGGAAGAAGCAGAGGGAGAGGGAGAGACAGTCTCAAGCAGACTACACTGAGTGTCGAGCCCAAAGTGGGGCTCCATCCCAGGACCCTGAGATTATGACCTGAGCTGAAACCAAGAGTCGGCTGCTGAACCGACTGTGTCACCAGGCTTTGTTACCCCATGAGTGTGCTTTTTACAAGTTCCAGGGGTGCCTGGGTGGCTCAGTTGGTTAAGCCTCTGCCTTTGGCTCAGGTCATGATCCTAGCGTCCTGGGATCGAGCCCCACATCGGGCTCCCTGCTCAGCGGGAAGCCTGCTTCTCTCTCTCCCTCTGCCTGCCACTCTGCCTACTTGTGCTCTCTCTCTCTCTGTCAAATAAATAAGTAAAATATTTTTTTAAATGATATAAAACAAGTTCTATTTTTGTATTTTCTTTATCAGTGAGGAGAAAAATCAGATTAATTCTAGTTTTAGCCTTGGGGCACCTGGGTGTCTCCGTTGGTTAAGCATTTGACTCTTGATTTCAGCTCAGTTCATGTTCTTAGGGTCCTGATATTGGGCTCTGCACTGGGCATGGAGCCTGCTTAAGATTCTCTCTCTCCCCCTCTTTACCCTCCCTACCCCCCCAACCCTCCCACCCTTGCTCATGTGCATATGCTCTCTCTCTCTCTCTCAAAAAAAGAAAAACTAGATTAGTTTTTTCCAAGCATTATTGAAACTGTTGAAATCCCAATATGGAGTCTTTAAAATAAAATGTGCTCAAACTAACCTATGATGTTAGAATTCAGGAAGGGAAGGAAGGGAGCAAGGAAGGAAGCATGAGGTTGCATCTAACGGCTGCTATTGTTGTATCCTCCTCTGGGTATTGATCCCTTGGGAGACTTCATTTTGTGAAATTACAACAAGCTGTGCCCTTAAGATAGATGTACTTTTCTATCTGTACATTATATTTCAGTAAGAAGAAAAAAGTGAAATGTGTTTTATATAATGATGACCTTCTTGCAAGTTTCCATGAACTAGAAACTATTAGAAAAGTTCATGAACTGCTGCACAATTCAGGCTAAACAGTCAGCCCTTCAAAATCAGTTATTAAAGGCCTGCAATGAAAAGAATTGCATTAAATATAGATTGTAGTCTTGTAGTCACAAAGCCAAGATTTATTGAGCACCTATGACATACCAGTCACTAGCCTAGATGCCTGAGATGATACAAGTCACCAAAACTGGCTGAAGTCCTCTCCTTGTGGAACTGAGGACTGAGAGGAGACTGCCAGCAATAAATAAATTGCAGAAGCCCTGAAAACTGAGTAGAAGTCATCCTTTTGTAAGACATTTCCCAGTATAAAGGAAATCCCTATTTGTAAGGGTGGGTGTCTCCTTCTCTATACCTGGAAAAGGAGCATGACCAAATCTCTAGAAACTCTTATCAGTGGAGAAGGTGTGTACTTAACTCTGCATAACAACCATATGCTTGTTTACTGGGCTTTGCCTGAAAACCTACTTCATCTGCCCAACATCTACTTTCATCTTTAGTTAGAGATCATGTTTAAGGTGGTAGCTTGGGCCATTCTAAGGAGTTACTTAATTTTCCTGGATATCTCTCAATTGCACAGGAAGTATACGTGTTATTAAACTTCTGTTTGTTTTTCTCCTATTAATCTGTCTCTTATTACAGGGAGTCTCAGACAAGAACCTATAAGAGTAGAAGGAAAATTATTTTTCCTCCTCTATGAAAGCAAGGAAGCCAGTGTGATTAGAAGAGCAAAGGGGGAAGGGGAAAGGAGGTCAGGGAATTAATTAAGGGAAAGATAATTGGATAATTGTAAGATTTTGATTTTTACTTTCAGTGAAATGTGGCACCATTGCAGGAATTTGAGCAGGGAGTGAGATAAGCTAACTTACATTTTCATAGAATCCGGCTACCATTTTGAGAATAGACTGCTGAGGATGAAGGGTAGTAGTAGGGAGATCAGTCAGGAGGCTATAACAATGATCCAAGTGAAAAATAACCATGGGTTGGACCAGGCTGGTGGCAGTGGATGTGTAAATAATTATCAGAATATGGGTATATTTTGAAGATTGAGCCAACAGGATTTGTTGGAAGGATTGGATATGAAAGTCAAGAAAAGACAGGAGTCAAGCACAATTTTGAAGCTTGGGGCCCCAACAAGGGTGAAGCTGTCATCAGCTCAGATAAGGAAGACTGTGGGTAGCTCAGGACTGGGGAGAAAGATTAGCAGTTCAGGGTCGGGCACATTAGATTTGAGGTGTCTATTAAACATCCTAATGAAGAGGTCAAACAGGCAGTCAAGTATATATGAATTTAGAGTCCAGGATAAATGTGAAGATGCAAATACAAATTTCAGATTAATAGGCATAGAGATTGTATTTATAAGGCTGGATGAAGTAACCAGAAAGAAAGCATAAAATAAAGAAGAGAACCAATGATTAAAGCCCGGAGCCCTCTAAAAGAAAGACCCAGCAATAGAGAAAAAAGGAACAGCCCATTCTGTCCTAGGATATTCTAAGCCTGGAATAGGACTAGTTGACTTAACACCACTTCACCACTGTAGTAATTACCTCCCAGGAAAATAAGTCCAAAGACATTTTTCCAGTTTCTACGCCAAGACAGGATCATGAGTAATTGCACAGTGCCTGGCACATAGTAAGGGCTTCCTAATTATTGCAAATTGTTGAATGAATTATTTCAGGGCTCCGGAGATTGGCCAAACCCCTTGAGACTTGACCCCTTATTAGAAAAACCTGGTATTATAAATACACTTAGACTTCCTCCTCTTATATACCCTCTAGGTACACTGGGGACTGGATGGGTAAAGGTGGTTCCTACTGAGGACTTAGCTAGAAACCTATAGGCTAGTCCACACAAAGTGTCTGTTGTTCATCTCTGATCAACTCTACCTGGATCCACTTTTTTTTTTTTTTTTTTGGTCCTTAAATATCTATCCTGATGTAACCAAACATCCTTCTGCCCCAGAGCCTCTGTCTCACTGGGTCTCTCAGTCTGGACCATCACTACATTGAACAGCATACTTCACTGAAGCCTCTGCTTGAAGTCACCTCTTCAGAGAAACCTGCTATCACCTTTCCACCTCAAACCCTCTAGTCTCTTCCACTTTTCACTCTCTTTATACCACTCACTACTAACAGCCATTATATAATATAATGATTTTGATTTGTTTGGTTGGTGCTATGGATTGAATTGCATCCCCCCCCCCCCCGCTAAAATTTGTATGTTGAAGCCCTAATCCCCAGTGAACTATATTTAAAGTAAGAAAAGTTAAACAAGGTCATGGGGTGAAGCCCTGATCCAATAAGATTAGTGTCCTTCTAAGAAGAGACACCAGAAAATCAGCTCATTCTCTGCCATATAAGGACACAGTGAGTAAGTGGCCATGTGCCAGCCAGAAGAAGAGCCCTTGTTAGAAGCTGAGTCAGCTGGCACCTTCATCTTGGACTTCCCAGCCCCCAAAACAGTGAGAAATAAATGTCTATTGTTTCAGCCACCTCGTCTATGGTATTTTGTTATGGCAACCCACGCTGACTAAGACAGTTCTTACCTTCCACCTCTCCCACTAAAACAGTCTCTTTAAAGCAGGTAAAGTCCTTTGTACTTTCTTTTTCCCCAGTGGATAGATCTAGAACAAAGTCACGCCCATAGCAGGCAACTCACTAAATCTTGATGAATGAATTCACTCTCTCAGATCTGGTCAAGATACCACTTAATTAAATAATTACATGGATTACACACCATGTGGAAAGATCTATGCTCAGCATTAGTAAAAGTGAAGAACACGTGATCCCAGCCCTAGAAAAGTCTGAAGTCCGGTTGCTCTGGGTTAGGTTGTTCTCTTAGGCTGATAGCTACTCCCTTCCACAAACTCCAAATTTCGTTTCCTGCCGGGCTCCTGAGAAGAGGGGCAGTGCTTTGGGGAATAACAACACTCATGTTAGCAGAGATTCCAGGGTGTTTTCCATGAGAGTCATCTCCAGACAAACAGAGCAGGTTTTCAAAGTAAATTTAGCTTCTCATTTGAGATGAATCGTCTGTATTTTGTCTTAAACAAATCGTGCCCAGCAATCCTTTTCTCAACCTCAATCCTTGAAGAGTGGAAGAAATGGTGTTTCTGACCAAACGAGTTACAGGACCAGAGTCTATTATAAAGCCACTTGCAGGAAAGGGTTCAGAGGAAAACCTATGATTCCCTTGTCAGAAGACTCTCAGGATCTCATATCCTTGGTTAAACTCTGTGTTTGAAAAGTTCCCAAATAACACACACACACACACACGAATTACTGTGTTCAGACTGAAACCAGCTAACACAGTGGTACATTGTGTAGAGGTTGATCTTTATTGTGACCTAACTCCATGGACATGGGTATGAGAGCCAAAACTAGTTATTTGTGTGGGAAAGGGTAATGATATTATGGATCCATGAGCACATAAAAGAACAAAACAAAACAAAAAAAGAAGAAGAAGATAAGCAGTAAGAAAAGCTTTCAGAGTCTCACAGCTTAGTCCCCTTAGGAGGTAGTTTTATTTCTGTCTCAAGCGTAGGCTTAGGCAAACCCAACTCTTGCTCTTTGTGGTGGGCTTCTGAGCAGGGTAAATGGAAAAAAGGAAATTCCTGGCAAACCCTTGCTTGGAGATGGTACAAAAAAACCTCAGTAAGTATAGTGTATTTCCTTCTTTCCTGAATCCATACTAACTTGCCCAGTAAAACTTTCTTTAGTCCTTCACTGATTCCAAAACTTATTTTAATTCTTGCCTTTCACTTCTTATTTCCTTCCCCACAGATGGTACTGGGTAAAATCTATGCCTGTAAAAAAGTAAAGCTTAAAAGACTTTCTTTTCTTTTTTTGGCTTTGAAATGTTTCCCATGACTACATGATAGTCCCACCTCATCCACCCACACTTCCATTTTTCCTCTTCCTAGCATTAATAGGTCTAAATATTCAGTAAAGCAGGAAATTCAGAATAAGGAGCTTCGTCTTATTCTCTTGCCTCTTGAAGGAATCAATTCTAGGTACAATGGAGTAAACACATTCATTCTGCCCTGTCCTTCCTACTAACTGCAGTTATAAAGTCTGGACAGATTACATGGGTCAGCTGAGGACTCTGAAAGTAAATAGTAGCAGGCAGATTGGAAAAGACAAACAAAATGGTGAGTTTATCACTTTTACCCCTCTGATAGCCCTTGAAATGAACTCAGTCCAGTTGCTCTGAAAATCCGGAGTGGGCACCAAAGCACAATCAGAGAGAGCTCCAGGAGAGGTCCTCTAATTCTGGCTCAAAGAGTCAGAAAGGGAATTCCTAGTACTCAGATACTGGAGGAAACCGTTATTATATATATTTTTTTCTTTTCTCCATTTTTTCTCATTCACTTGTGCCTCCAAGAAATCCTGCAGTAGTGGCAGTAACAGGAGCACGCGGGAACCAAAACTCTGAGAAAGGAGCACATTCTTCTCCAGTTGGAGGAGCTGTGATCCCAAGGGGATAAGGCAAGCTACTGTGGCTTTGTCTGTCTCCATGTTCTCTCATCAGTTGGCCGTAGGTGTGGGTCAGTTGCAGGAAGTGAACAACAGAGTAGAGTTACCAAAATCCCAGCTTTCTGGCCAAAAGACCAAAGAGGAGAGCCCCAGGAATCTGGAAGGTACCAAGGAGATCACAAGGAGGAAAGAGTTCAGGATTGCAACTCCTTAAAGTTGTTTACAAACTTCTGAGCTTACTCCTGATTTGCACATATGTGGATCTGACTCTAAACTACAGGAATATTGAGAACCAAGCAACAGGATTGACTACTGCCCAGATCCTGGACTGGAAACTGGGTGGCACATACAGGGGACAGATCTGAATAGTACTGCAAAGGTTTTATAAACTGGACTGACATTGGAATCATGAAACACAGATGGCTGGCTGGAATTTGCCACTTAAACCCAACTGTGTCAGTTGCCTGCTAAAACAAAAATATCAATATTCTTTGTAAGATTTATCCAGAATCTCATAATGTAGTAATCAAAATATCTAGAATACAATCTAAAAGTATGCAGCATATAAAGAACCAAGAAGATCATGACTCATTCAGGAAGAGACAGTTAAGAGATGCCAACTCCAAGATGACATAGATGTTGGAATTATCAAAGACTCACTAGTGGAGCTCCTGTAAAAATGCTCTACCAAGTAAGGAAGTAAACTCTTATATAAATGGAATGATAGAATGTCTCAGCCAAGAAATAGAATATATAAAGAAGAACCATTTGAAAATGTCAGCACTGAAAAATATAACAACTTAAAAATAAAAACGTACTGGATAGGCCCAATGGCAAAAGAAATTAACAAAGAAAAAAGTGAACTTGAAGATAGATCAATAGAAAGTATCCAGTTTGAACAATAACAAAAGATTGAAAAAAAAAAATGAAGACTTTTTTTGATTAAAAAAAATGAAGAAGGGCCTGTAGAACAAAACCCAAAAGCCTCACATTTGTATCGTCAGAGTCTCAGAAGGAAAGAGTGCTGTGCAGAAAAATATTAGAAGAAATAATAGCTGAAAACTTCCCAAATTTAGCAAGAGATGTAAGCTTACAGATTCAAGAGCCTCAGCATACCCAGAAAGAGATAACCCCCTAAAAATCCACTCCCAGTCACAGTAGAATCAAAAAGCTAAAGCTTTTTAAAAATCATAAAAGCTAATGGCAAAGAAAAAATATTGAAGGAGATCGTCGAAAAATAATATACATTACTTGTAGGTAAATCATGATTTGAATGACTATAGATTTCTCACCAGAAATCATGGGGAAAAAAAATGAAACTTTTTTAAAGTGCTGAAGGAAAGGAACTGTCACCCCAGAATTCCATAACGGGTGAAAATATTCTTCAGTAATTAAGGGGGAAAAAAGACATTTTCAGATGAAGAAAAAATAAGAGAATTCCCTGAGGGCAGGCTTGTCCTAAAATAACTGCTATAGGAAGTTCTTCAGACAGAGTGGAATGATACTTGAAGGAAACTTACAGCATCAATCATGAAAGAAGAGCAATGCAGATGGTAAGTATTTTGGAAAATATATACTATTCTTTTACTGAATATTCAAAAGATGATTGATGGTTGAAAGCAAAAATTGTAACACTGTCTGATGGAGTTTTAATGTATATAAATGTAATATATAAGACAGCTACAACATAAAGCAGGAAAGAAAAAGAGATCTATATGGTGGAAAATGTTTTATATTCCACATCAAGCAGTAAAATATCAATTCTAAGTACATTTTGAAAAGTTAAGTATGTGAAATTTATGAGATTCAGCAAAAGCAGTGCTTACAGGGAAATTTATAGTAGTAAATATTTATATTAGAAAAACAGAAAGGTTTCAAATCAATCATCTAAATGCCTAATTCATGAAACTAGAGAAAAGAAAAGCAAAATCAACCCAAAACAATCAGAAGGATGAACATAAAGACAAGAGCACATATCAGTGAAATTGAAAACAGAGAAACAACAGAAAAGCCAATGAAAACAAAACTTTTTCTTTACAAAGACTATATACATATATATGTATATATATATTTAGATTTATATATATTAAGATTTTTATATATTTTATACACACACAGACACCTCTAGCAAGACTGAAAAATGACATGTTACCATTATAAGTATGAAAAGGTGTAACACCAGACTCAGCAGACATTAAAAGGATAATAAGGGAATAATATGAGCAACTCTACAAATATAAGTTCAGTAACTTATAAAAATGGACTAATTCATAGAACAACAACAACAAAAAAAAAACTAATACTCAGCCAAGAAGAACTAGGTAACTGGAATAGTCCTATAACTATTTAAGAACTTAATTCCTAGCTAAAAACCATCCAAAAAGGAAATTTCCAGGTGCAGATAGTTTCACTGGTGAATTCTACTAAACATTTAAAGAAGAACTAGCACTAATCATACAAAATCTCTTCCAGAAAACAGAAGAAGAAATAATACTGCCTAATGGATTTTATGAGGTCAGCATTACTCTGATTAAAAAAGAAAGACAGTTCAAGAAAAGAATACCAGAGACCAATATTCCTCATGAAAATAGATACAAAAATCCTCAACAAAATCAAATTCAACAATAAGTAAAAACAATAATATACCATGCCAAGTGGAATTTATCCTGCGACTGCAAACCTGGTTCAAGGTTGAGTATCAGTCAATACGATCCACCAATCCACAATATTAACAGTCTAAAGAGTAAAACACACACACAGACACACACACACACACGACACCAGAACTATGATCTATAGAGAAAGAAATCGATAAATTGGACTTTATCAAAATTAAAAGCTTTTGCTCTGCAAAGGACATTAAGAGCATGAAAAAACAAGCTACAAATTTGGAGAAAATATTTGCAAATCATGTTCCAACAAAAAAACTTTTTTTTTTTTAAAGATTTTATTTATTTATTTGACAGAGAGAGACACAGCGAGAGAGGGAACACAAGCAGGGGAAGTGGCAGAGGGAGAAGCAGGCTTCCCGCGGAGCAGGGAGCAGGGAGCCCGATGCGGGGCTCGATCCCAGGACCCTGGGACCATGACCTGAGCCGAAGGCAGACGCTTAACGACTGAGCCACCCAGGTGCCCCCAACAAAAAAACTTTTATCCAAAATATATAAAGAACCCTCAAATATCAACAATAAGAAAACAATCCAATTTTAAAATGGACAAAAGACTTGAATACTTTACCAAAGAGGATATATGCATGGCAAATAAGCCCATGAAAAGATGTTTAACATAATTAGCCATTTAAGAAATGCAAACTAAAACCACAATTACACATCTATTAGAGTGGCTAAAATAAAAATAAAATACCAAGTGGTGGCAAGCAACTTAAACTCTCCTCCTTTGCTGGTGGGAATGCAAAATGATACAAGCAGCCTGGAAAAGAGTTTGGAAGTGTCTAATAAAAGTAAACATATTCACACCCCCTATATCCAACAATCCCACTCCTAGGTATTTATCACAGAGAAATAAATACATTTCCAAACAAGAACAAACCCCTTTGTCCATAATTGTATAGTGGCTCTAGTCATAATCACCCCAAATGGGAAACAACCTAAATGTCTTTCAACTGATAACCAGACAAACTGTAGTACATCTAAATAATGTAAGACTACTCAACAATATAATGCAACCTCCTATTGAATCATGCAAGAACTTGGATGAGTCTCAAAGGCATTAAGCTGAGTGAAAGGAGCCAGTCTCAAAAGGTTACCTACTAAACAGTTCCATTTATGTGAAATTCTCTAAAGGACAAAATCCTCCATGGTGGACAACAGATAAATGATTAGTGATATTTTAGGGACTACGGGTTGGGGGAGACGGTGATGGCAAAGGGACAACATGAGGGAGTTTTTTTGGGGTGATGGAACTGTTCCGTATCTTGATCCTGGTGGTGGTTGCATGAATTTATACACGTGTTAAAATTTATGGAGTTACACATACAGAAAACGTAAATTTTATTGTGTGTTAATTTAAAAAAATCTAGAAAAACACAGAAGATTACACAGCTATAAAAAACAGGCAGAAAATCATCATTTTACTCAATTTTCCTTTTCCATTTCTCTTGGATAGAAAACGGTGTAGGCAATATACTTTCAGATTTAATACTCTACATGTTTGTTCATTCCCAACTTCCATCAGGGTATCCATGCAACTTGAGTCACCAAGTACAGATCTGGAGCAGATAGCTGGGGGAAAGGACAGGCTATCAGAAAGTTAATGACTTGGCCTAATGCCATCTTTTAAAGGAACAAGGAGGATATTCAAACTTAATGGAAGTATTCAGTCTATGAGACAATGAGACATGCTTTAGCTTTAATCAGCCTTTCCTGCAATACGTTCCAAGAGATTGCTAGGTCTGCAAATGACCAACTTCAAGTTCTTAAGCTCACAAGGAAGAAACCATTACCTTTCTATGTTTCTCAGAGCAAAACTCTATATGCAACCGAACTGTGCCACTGGACTCAAAATAAGACTACAAGTTTGGTGATTTTTTTTTTTTTTTTGATAGACGAATGCTCCCTGAGATCTTATCTGCCTTATGTATAGTTGGTCTCAATATCCAGCATATGATAGATGTTCACTTAGTGTTTATTGGATTCAATTGAATATTGGATGATGGTTTTAACTTGCTAAGATTATTTTAGGATCCTTAGTTGCAGACTAGGTTAGTGGTCATAGTAAAAACAAGAGGAAGATACCTGGTAGAAAAAAGAGGGTTTTGGTGAAATGCTTTTCATGGTGAGAACATCACCTTCCAAGTAAGGAAAGGGAGGCATCATCTAGAATCCCACCGATGTAAGTCAGGGCAACTGGCCTTGACTCCAGCCTGGGGTCTGGCTCTCCAGCACCCACAGAGCAGACAGCCCCAGGGCTGGCCAGGCAGGTGGAGACGGAGACTCAGCTGTGCCCTGAGCAGCGGAAGGCAGTATCCTTCGAACACATCAAGAGTGACCTTCGAACTTGCTTTATCTTGGCTTGATTGGTTTTTTTAGTTACTTCAGGAAAGGCGGGGACACTTGTGTATGAGTGCATCCATTACCTCCGAGAGCAGTCAGCTCAGGAAAGGAGGCAACACCAGCCTGGACCAGCACTGCCTCGGCATATCTGCTGTACTCAGCTCTTTGCTCCCTCTCTCTACCCAACAGCGTCCTCTGCTTATGCATTTGCTCCTGTTCACATTACTATCAAACCATCTCTTAGAATTTTCCAGTTCCCATGGGTTACAGAATGTTATGGGGCTACAGTAGTTTATCATAGCCTAGCCAATGGGTGGGCTACCCTAGGGTCATGAATGCGTGTACCTGGGATCACAAGGTGCAAATGTGGCACAAAAAATCAGGGGCGGGGAGTGAAGCCGTTTCCTTCACCAAGTGCGTGTGAGTGGCAGGAGTTGTCATTTCAAGGACAGAGTTTCCTTGAGTTTGGGGCTGGGGCTGACAGTGCCTTGGTGCCATTCTTCTTATTCCTTTATATTACACAGCAGGGAGAGGGGTGGGCAACGGAAGTGGCTCTCTTTAGGCTGGAAGGACACACTCACAAAGAAAGACTGTAGCACATAGTTCTTGTTGACCCTCAGGTCCCACAGAGAGTTAGACTGTTGCTCTCCTGGTGGTTGAGACACCAATGCTCTATGCATCCTGTGGGGGAGACAGCGCATGTGTTACCCAAGAACACGATTGTAGGCGGTCTTGGGTTCCAATCCCAGGATGGCCACTTGCTCTGTGATTTTGAGTAAATAACCTTGCCCTCTGAACTTCAGTTTTCTTAGTTATAAAACGAAGATAATTATCTCTCACCTTGTTTAAAACAAAATCCTGACCATCTTATTCTACTACCTAAAATTCTGCCTGGTTTTCCATTGCTCAGAATCACATCCCAAGTCCTTACAAGCTGCCAGAGCCCTGAACAGTGTCTGTACGCTCCTCATTTCCAGGCCATCTCTCTGTCTTGCTTCCTGGCTATTCTTCATACACTACGGGTGTGCTTCTGCCTCTGGTCCCTTGCAATAGCTGGACCTTCTGTTTAAAAAAACTCCACGCATGTAGCTTCACGATGCACTCTACGATCAACTTCCAGTCTGTGCCGAAACGGGACTGTCTCAGTCAAGTCTCCCCTGATGACTCAGTTTAAAATTGTAACCTCTCACTCTTTCCCCTACGTTCTAGATTCCACTTGCCCTGCTCTACTTTTCCTTTCTAACACAGTGAATAATTAATTATTGATCTTGCTTGTTTTCTCTCTCCCTCAGTAGAATAGAAACTCTGGAGAATGCAACTTTTTTCTGTTTTCTTCATTGATCTGTCTCCGGCACCTAGAACAGAGTAGGCCCGGTGTAGGTGCTCAAACAATAATTTTGAATGAACGAGTGTGTGTATGTCAACGGCCTTCTGGCTTCATTTTCTTCCACTGAAAACTCAACTTCTGTTAATTACTGCAGTCATCCCTTTCATTCATTCATGTATTCATTTGTTTGTTCAACAATTATCTATGTGTCCATTCTGTACCAGACACTGGAGATAGAACAAGGAGCACAACTAAGTAACTGCCTCCTTACTTGCCAGGAAGGCAGGCAATAAATACATAAACAAGTAAAAATGTACTATAATGTTAGGTGCTATAGGATACCAGAATATGCCACCCCAAAATATGACTTTAGGTGACCAGAATATGCCCCAAAATATGCCTCTTTGGCATAAGGACTATTTTGAGCTGATCATTTTGAAAAACAGCGATACAGAAGAAACTGAAAACAGAATAGAAGCTATCTTCTTATAAGGAAAATTTGCATTTATAAAATACATCGCCATTTGTAAGGCTGTCTCCTTCTCTGATCCAGGAAGAGAAGGATGAAATCACAAGATTCTAAATCACAAGAGACTCTCATCCAGGCAGAGAGCACCAACATAATCTGCATAACAAAACCTACCCTTGTTTACCATACTTTTCCTGGTCCCTTTCCCATAACTTGCCACACCCACCTCCATATCTTTCTTCCTTTGTGTTAGCTGAGGAAGGTGTTTAAGCCCAAATTCCAAACCACCTCTTTGAGTTACTCTTCCCTGAGTGTCTCCTGTATGTGTGAGATATACATGTTAATAAACTTCTGTTTGTTTTCCTCTTACTAATCTGTCTTTTGTTACCGGACCTAGAAGGGCAGAAGTAAGCTTTTTTTTTTTCCTCCCCTGGTGCCATCATGTGCTAATGAAAATATCAAGCAGGGTGGAGTGGAGGTCCCTACTCAGGGTAGGGTGGCAACGGGAGGCATTCCTGGAGAAGGGACATTTGAGGAAAAGTCTGAGTGAAGTGAGAAGGCCATGTGGCTATAGGGAAAAGGCGTTCCTGGCAAGAGAACAGGAAAGGCAAAGGCCCAGCACCGGTGGCATGACTGGCATGTTGCTGCTCTCGCCCAGTGGAGCATCAGGCAGTACAACCTGTCGTCACCACACCTATACCTGCTCAGTTGAATTCTGCTGGAGGAACGTCCACCAACGGGCAGACTGTAGATCTCTTGTCTCACCTCTCAGATGGGTTCTCAGCACTGCCATGGCAGCCATTCCAAACATTCACACTTCACTGAGCAAAAAATAATATGAACAATAGCAACAACTAACCTTTATTCACACATTTTATGGCCCAGGCCCACGTGCTAAGTTATTTTTCTTTTTTTCCCCCTACATTCACTTCACTTAATCTTTACCTCAAACATAGAGGTTAGGTACTCTTCTTTTATAGATGAGAAAACTGAATTGAGAAAGAGAAGGCAACTTGACCCAGCACCCTGCTGCTAGTCACCGGTGAGCTCGGAGTCAATCCCCAGCCACAAGCGTACTGACCGAGCCCAGCTTCCAGTCCCATCCCTATCAGAAAACTACTTCATCTCATCCCCTATTTCATTTGCTCAGAAAACTGAGATCATGGAGGTGCTCAAGCATGAAAGCCCTCAGATTACTGGCATAATGACTGGCCAAATTTCATCAACCCAAAGAGATGATTGATTGTAAGAAGCACCATTATTTCACATAACCCTAAGGAAAAAAATGTTGCAATTAAATTGTGAAACAATATTAAGACGATTCCTACACAAGAGATGTTTCAAGGTGAAAATACACCTTTTTCAAGGTTCAACACTTGACAATTTTTAAGTATGGTACATCAACACCCATCAAAACCTCTTTCCTTCCTATGTCGAAAGATGAGCTTTGCTCCCTAAGACTAAAACCCTATTCCTATGTTTTATTCTATCTTCCTTGACTTTTTCCATTGATTTTTCCTTTCTCTCTGGTGTTTTTAACTCTACCTCCTCCAGACTAAAAACATCTTCAGGTCTCTCATCCTGAAAATCATCTGCTTGACCCACACTGTGTCATCCTCTAGCTTTTATTCCATTTTTCTTATTCTCTTCATATTTCCTTTTCCTTCCTGTCTTGTATTTATGTTGAGAGCAATACAAGCTATCACAAGAGAGACATCAGATATTTGGGTCCTAATTATAGAACCTACTATTTATTTGCAACATCTTTGCTTTGGGCATATGTTGTTGTGGTTCTCTGCCCAGCAAACGTTCCACTGGGGATCCAAATTTCTCCCACATCAACCAATAGAAACACCATTGAGAGTAAATGTTTCAGGAGGCCGGCCCCCCCCCCACCCCAATTCCTTCCTCCAGGAGTGGGCACATGATCCAGGCCTGGCCAGAATATCACATCAAGGTTGGCATTAGCCTCAGGTTGCAAGGATAAGCACATCACCTAAGCTAGGCCAATCAGAATTCTACCCTGAACTTTCCTCTTGGAACTCCATGAAAGATGGGCCCTTTCTGAAAGATCATTCTTGTACTGCTAGTGGCCATTTTGTTTGCCATTGTGGAAATAGCCTATGTAAGAGATGGAGAAAGATATGGGTCCCTGATGTCATTGCTTGATCTCCTAGATCCAAAGATGCCTAAAAACAGGCTACCCCTAGACTTTTCAGGTACATAAGCTAATAAATTACCTTTTTGTTCATGTCATTTGATTTGTGTTTCTGTCACTTGAAATCAAGAGTGCTAATGCAGGGTTCTGTGTTCTTTTATGCAATGGTCAGTCAAGTATAGTCACAAAAAGAAACACAGGAAAGGCACAAGAAAACAGAACTTACTATACTCGGAGGTCTAAGGTATAGCAAGTTCACCTCTGGCCACATATGGTCGCAGAGGAAGTGCCAGGTTTTGGTCAGGCGGCAGAAGACAGAAGCAAAGGGAAAGCTGAGGCTAGAGCCCTTTTGGGCTTTCCATGAGAAAGGAAAGGCCGGGCAAAGTAAACAGTCTAGGATTGGCTACAATGTTTGAATAACTTCAGCAGGCTCTAAACTATTTGGGTGGTCTCTAGTTGCCTAACATCTGGCTCTGGGATGATTAAGGCAAAAGAATATTTTCTCCTAGGATGTAGGGCCAGATAGAGCAGGTGTGGCTCTGGCTTGGTTAGTTTGTATACCAAAGGCATGCTCCCAGCTGAGTCCTTTGCTATCTCTTTTTTTTTTTTTTTTTTTGCGAGAGAGAGCACGAGAGGGAGGAGGGTCAGAGGGAGAAGCAGACTCTCTGCTGAGCAGGGAGCCCGATGTGAGACTCGATCCCGGGACTCCAGGATCATGACCTGAGCCGAAGGCAGTCGCTTAACCAACTGAGCCACCCAGGCGCCCTCCTTTGCTATCTCTAAGAATTGGCTGGCCTCAGAAGGGACAGGCTGTCCCCAGCCAGAAAGGTGGTTTTTTTGTTTGTTTGTTTTTGTTTTAAGATGTCAAAACATCATAATAGAAAATTTAAAATATATACAATACCTAAAGCTTTAGTTTTCAAAGAGCTTTGATGATATGCATTATTTTACTTGATCCTATGGTTTTTGGGGGGCAGAGTATATGCTTGTCTTGTTCATGAGTAAATTCCTGGGGCTTAGCACATACTGGGCATATAAGAGGTATTCAAAACTATTTATTGAGTGAAGTGAGCAGCAGATGTGTTATCACTTACCCCATTTTATAGAACAGGATACTGCGAGCAGAGAGCCAGTTGTAGACGGTTTAGTGTGGACCAAGTTAAGAAGCTTTGGTGGAAGCCTAAATGGGGAGGGGGCAATGTAAATGGGATGAATTTGGATTATAATACCAGTGTCAAATCCGCTTTAGTCTTTTCTTCTGGAGTCTTATAGCACCTCTTAACCATCTCTCCCGTCAACTTTTGCTTCTTTACAATCCACTATCCCTACAATAGCCAGAGTGATCTTGTTAAGGTATCAGATCAGAACATATTACTTTTCTGCCTTAAGCCTTCCAGTGGTTTCCCTTTACTTTCAGGGATTCAAGTCCAAATCCTCAACATATCATGCCAGGTCCTTATGGTCTGACTGCCCTCCCCCCTGCCCTCGCCCCCACATCCCAGGGTTTCCTCCTATCCTTCACTCTAGCCATAATAGCCTTCCTTCCATTCTAGAAAAAATACAGTTCTTTCCCAACTCAAGGCCTTTGCCAAGAACATTCTTCCTCCTCTACTCTTTGTCCAGTTATTTCCTCCTCAATATTAAGTTCTTAGTTCCACTATCATTTCCTCTGGAGTGTTCCCTGAGTTCTCTTTCCCCACTCATTCTAGATCAGGCCCCTTGTTATTCACTCCTGCTCCTGTGTTTTGATTTCATGGCACCTAACAGTTTTCAATGATTATTGCCTATAGACTCTCCAAAAGATCACCAGCATAAGCTGCTGATCAAGTAAAACTTAGAAATATCTGAGAAATCAGGAGCTGATATTTATAGGGTTTTGTGATCTAGACACAACTTTGTTTTAAGGGGATCTGACTGAGATCAGGCAAAGTTCTTGATACAATCATTTAAGATTGGTGAATTTAGGGTAAGATGAGTCTCGAAGGAAATCTTGATAAGTAAACAGGTTTTTGATGAATGAGCAGTTTGCCAGTTAAGTGATCTATTGTCCTGAGAAATTATTTGAGCAACTGAAGTTCAGATACATTGGTTTTTAGAAAGTTCCTAAAGCAAACAATAAGAGTCTTTACTAGTAGATAGCCTTGGCTCCCTGGACAAGCATTCCTAGAACAGATAATCAAGCCATGTTGACATAGGTGGCCTTAGTTCTTAGTCCCCATTGAAGGTGAATGGATGCAAGCAATCTCAGATCTCACGATATACCTGTGTTATATCATCCCTTCCCCAGGAGCACTGGTGGCAATGCAACTTTACATAGGATTAATGTCCATCTCTGCCAGGAGACTGTGTGCTCTGTGAGGGAAGGTTCTATGTCTGTTTTGCCCGTCATTTTATTCCCTGTGCTGGTTATAGCCCCTGGAACACAAATGTATTCAACAAATATTTGCTGAATGAATGAGACCTTGGGCAGGAGCCTGGGTGGGAGGATGGAGAAGAAATCATAGAGTACAGTGGACTCTTGAACAACGTGGGGGTCAGGGACATGACATTCCTGCACAGTTGAAAACCCACGTATAATTTTTGACCATCCCAAATTTAACTGCTAATCACCTGCTATTGATCAGAATCCTTACCAGTATAAACATTCAATGAACACATATTTTGTAGGTTATATGTATCACATACCATATTTACAATAAAGTATGCTAGAGAAAGGATAATCATTAGGAAGAGAAAATACATTTACAGCCCTGTACAGTATTTATTTTTAAAAAATCTCATATGAGTAGACAGTGAGGTTCAAACCCGCACTGTTCAAGGGTCAACTGTATTTTGTCTTCAATCCTGTTAGAGTGGGAAAGATGAGTAGGAAAACTAAGTTTCAATAGGAAATACACATCTGAAATTCAGGAGAGATAAAAGCTAAGGCAATATAAGTACATTTTGTGTATTTAGTTTATTCAGAATGACTTCAAAATCAATGTAATGCAGAGCTGTTGCATGACTATCATTGCTATAAATCTGACTTCATTAGACAAAAATCCTCAAAAATCCATTTAGATTGAAAGTCTTCCTCAGTCTGGCAAGACTAATTAAAATGTACTAGGTTGTAAAGATGATAACAAATACATACATAGCACCTTCTGTGCGCCAGGCACCCTTCTAAGTCCTTTACCTCCATTAATTCATTAAACCTCATAATAACCCAGTGAGGTAAGTGCTATAATCATCTCTATTTACAGATAGGAGACATAAAGAACTGAGCAAAAGCTGCTTGCAACTACATGAAATAGGACTCGCTACCTTAGCATAACTTTCTATTATGGGACGTTCTTGCCCAAGGAGATAAAGTTGCAAAATATTTGTTTCAAGAGCATCTTGAGAATTCATTTATCTGAAGAATAGACAGTTCAACTGTGAAAACCAGATTGCTTATCAAAGTGTTGTTTACTTATCAAGAGTTCCTTCAAAACCTAAGCCTTGCTCAGTTCACCAATCTTAAGCTACTATATCACAAACTTGGCCCATTCACAAGCAGGCCCCCACGCTGAAAATCCCACCTTAAACCAGACTACCTAAACCTTATAAATATTCAACCTTGAAGTCCCCCTTCTGAGACACACTAAAATTTTATCAAGATGGTACTCTCCCTTACTGTAATAAGCAATGAACTTGGCTTTGCTTGACCAACAGGTTATTTTGGTGGGCTTTTCATGGAGTTTAGTAGTTAACAGAACCAAGGAATGAATGCTTCATGCCCAGTACTTTACTAACATGTCCACTAATTTTATATGGAGAAGGACATAAGGCCAGGATTTACTATCCAAATGGACACCACCTCACTTGGTTAAAGAAAGTTTAAGTTTTAAGTAGAACTAAGAGCAGAATTCTTTGTGTCTGTTACATAGTTCAGCATAGCACTAAACTGAACTAAATACGAATGTAGACTAAAACACAGAAGCATATACTTAAATGAGTATAGCCAAAGACATCCTCCAAACTGGCCAGGTTACAATGAAGGTTAGTGTGGAGGAAGATCCCACGAAGTGTTAGGTACAGAGATTAAAAGTACTAGCTTTGGATTCAGAGATGGGTGTAAGTTCTGGATTCTCCATTTGCCAGTGATTTGGTGAACAATATTAACTTCCCTAAACCTCAGTAGCTCACCCATAAAATAGGAATAATGTTCATACCTACATCATCGAACTAATATGAGGACTGAAGGGGACAATGTATGCCAAGAGTTTATCACAGTGTAATTGGTGGTGTTTATTGTTATTATTATTAATTCACTGCAGGATTTTAGGGCTTGGGGAGAGGGAAGATTAGGTCAGTGGTATACTGGAAAGGGACTGGAGAATTCAAAGAGAAGAAACAAAATGTCTTATAAGTTGGGGATTCAGGATTGGGTTTTTCTGTAGTGGTCTGGTATTTTTCCAGGAAGACTGGTTACCAAGGCCAGAAGGGTAGTTTCCCCACTAAACTGTCTCTCCATTTATGAAAGCACTGTTTACCTCTCCACAGGGCTGCCTAGGCAGAGTTTAGGACTGCAACAGAAGCTTGACCCTAAAAGTTTAAGAACTTAGGAACCCTAAGAGAGAGATGAAATCTGTCGGTGAGAAACATCTAAGTGGTTTTGTGGGGATATGTAGGAGGTGACTACTGTTGTTTTTTAGATGTTATCACTGGCGATGCGAAAGAACATGAGCTCACGGAGTCCAGGGTTGTTCTTTTCCAAACTTGCTTATTCACCAACCAAGCTGGTCCTGCCCAGAAGTATAGAGAGGAGGTGTTAAGTGATCCCAGCGCTTACGGCTTGCCATGCCAATTTTATGTCTGGTCTCCACTGATGAATACTCTTGGGGAAGGAAGCCATATTTCTCATGATTTGTAGAACTACAGAGCTACTGTTTATTTTGTATTTACCATGTATCCCTAGGGGCTGCTGCTTTGCATGCCTCATCTTATTTATTTACTGAGGAAAAGGAACCAAGTTTTTTATTTCTTCATTTCTTGCATTTGAAGTATTCTTTGATGACAGCCTTGGCCTGAGACTCTTTGCCATAGTCTTCAACCACCATACAACCAGGTTTTCCCTCTCGGTCAGCTTTACAGAGGCCTGCCCATTCTCCTGGTTTCTTGTCATCAACCTCAATTAGGTTGATTTGGTGTTCAGCACAAAGGGCCTCCATCAACTTCCCGTACATAGGCTCATCACAGTTGGATGCAAGCACTCAAAGATGGGCTTGGTACTTGTCTAAAGCTTTGGCAACTTTGGGAACTCCACGTGCTAGCCGTCATGGATGAGGGCGGTCTTCATCACCTCTTGTAAAGCAATGTGAACGTCCACAACACCTTCAGCAGCAATGCCTTCCTTGGCCATGGTGGTGGGTTATGGATGGAGCTGAATCTTGACTGCACCCAGCCTTGGCCAGTGCACAACCTGGCAGCCGCAGGGAAAGAGTGCAGCATCTTGTTTAAACCTTCCCACAAGGATTATTACCAGGTATTACTACCCCCATCATTGAACTCCTACGTGACTTCCTTGTGGTTTCTTATTAAGTACTCCCAACTTGGTGAAAGAGACCTGGGGTCAAGCCAGTTCAATACCTTGTAGGCAGACAGGAGAGGTGTGTGTGGTGTTTGACCGCATGTGGGAGCAGAGAAGAGTAGAGAGAATCAACGCTAATGAATTCAAAGCAGAAATAACAGGATGGAAAGATGACAGGTTGGACAAGAAAGGCTAAGGACTTCTATTTTAACAGTGTGGCCTCAAAGCATAACTACACATTCAGGGATGGGTCTCTAAGTATAAAGATGGAAGTCTCGAGGGTGATCTTGAGACTATGGGACTGGAAAGGGTGAACTATTGTCTGATTCTAATGTCCTACTTAGAAAGTTGGGTAGTTTTCCAGACCCTAAATGAACTATTGGAATAAGGTTAAAAGGTATAAGATAGAGTATTTTTATATCCACCTTCAATTTTATCCTGTGTGACTTGACTTTTAAGTTAATACCATCTTAAGATGTGGTTCACACAGGTTTTAATAATTTTAATTCCATCTCTTATCTCTTTATAAGAAATACAAGAGTGATTCATTTCTGTGTTACTTAATATCCACCCTTTCTCAGTAATAGTTAAAATGTAAATAATAGTAAATAAGAGTAACCCAAGGGTAACAGCTGAACAGTGCCAGGGTTGTGAGGTAAACATAAATCCTTTCACAAATGTTCTAACTTGTTGAACTGTGCATTTCCAAGTTTCAAACTGAAAGGATCCAGTAAGCAATCTTAAAAGAAGGGACACGGCCCTAGAAAAAATGAGATTTGCCAAACTCTTCATACCTCTTTCAACAACTCACCTGACATTCCTGAGCGTCTTCTATGGGCAATGGTCTGTGCAAGTCTCCATAGGGATATAGAAATGAATGAACATGAACCTGAACAAAAATTTTAACACAAATTAGGGAATGAGTCAGTGTCAAGCTATGCAAAGTTTAAAAAAAATCAGAGAAGGGAGAGAGTGTTAGATGGAAGGCCTTAGTAGGCAGGATTTGAATCTGGTCTTGGATGGATAAGTGGGATGAGGTGGCAGGGAAGGGAGGGGGGTGAGGGGGTGGGGGAGGGTGTCACGGAGTAGGGGTTTGGAGTAAGTAGAATGGTCAATAGCCTATTTTGATGGAAGTGGAAATTACGCTGTCTGGCCTCGATGATAGTGTGATGCTATAAACTCATTGGTTGGATTTCTAACGAGAGCCATTAAAAATTAGGTAGGGTGATTTTCTTTGCTGTCACTGAATAATGTGAAAAGTATCAGTGCCAGATATATCTCTCTGCCCCTCAGACACACCCTCCATCTTTCTTCTCCTCCTCTCCTCCCTGGCAGGAAGGCCTGTGGAGACTAGTGTTGAGGATCTTCTCCTTACCGGTTGGTTTGGCCAGTGGGGTTACCTGTAAAAGATCCAGGGAAAGGAGTGCACGAAGTGAGGGAATTTATCTGCCTAGCTCCCTTCTTGCAGGGTCCTCTTGGGCGATTGCTGTTGCAGCCCACACAAGAATTTTACAACGCCTTTCAGCCTTTGGGTTCTGAGCTCCTTCTCCTCTTCTGGTTGGGTCTAGGGGTGCAAAGAGCCTGGTTTGGGTACGACTTTGACCCTATTTGACCCTATTCCCTACACCCTCGCGTGCCTCTGTAAAGAATCCTTTTATTACATTTTCCTCAAGTTATCTGAAAATGAGAACACTCTCTTTTCCCTGGTGAGACCTCCATCAGACCGGGAGCTAGAGATGCACCGGGCATCTGCTCACCTTTATCCCAGAAGGGGCACCAAGGACCTTTCTTTATGCTATGGGGTCCCACACTCTAGGCCAAAGTTTATTGGAAGGATGTTTAGACACCTGAGCAAAATTAGACCAGTCAGATACTCTGAGGGAGTCTGCATTAAGAAATTCTCCATATGGGGGCACCTGGGTGGCTCAGTCGTTAAGCCTCTGCCTTCGGCTCAGGTCATGGTCCCGGGGTCCTGGGATCGAGCCCCACATCAGGCTCCCTGCTCTGCGGGAGGCCTGCTTCTCCTTCTCCCACTCCCCCTGCTTGTGTTCCCTCTCTCGCTGTGTCTCTCTCTGTCAAATAAATAAATAAAATGTTAAAAAAAAAAAAAAAGAAATTCTCCATATGGACCAGAAGAGGTGAACTCAGGAGTTGGGGTGTGCCATGTTTGCACAGTAAGTGGACTGAGAAGCAGAGAAAGTTGGTCTGTAGAGACATTCACTTGTGGAAATTGTGTGAGTTTAATGGTTTTTCAGTCCTTGGTTCCAGTTCCTCCTGAGAGCCAAGTAAATTCTTGTCCTCAGGTCCTGTGAGGTAACTCTATTTTCTTAAATAAGCACCACATACACACACTCACGCATGCATGCACAAGCACACAGTTTTGTTGGTTTAAGCATGTTCAAGTGATATTCTGTTACTTACATCCAAAGACATCTAACTAATAGAAGACCCAATACCCATAATCCCAGTTACCCCTTACAGAGTAGTGGTGTGTGTGCCAGACTCCACAGGACTTAGCCTGTTTAATGTTCACAACTACTCTGAGAAGTTGTTTTCTTGTGACCCAGATTTTTCTTGACTTAAAAGTTCTTTCCTATAACTCCCTCTAAGTGTCCTTCAGTTTTTTTCTGGGTGTCCCCCAAGGGGTGCCTCATTAAAGAGTTTCTGATCGCCAACTTCCTCCAGGGGAGGTTTCCCCATATTACCAACAAGCACTTCTTGGGCACGGGCTGGGTGTCCTACAGTGGAACTCAATTGTGACACTACCTACCCCCAGAGATAGCTGCAAATCTCACAGGTGAAGGGCTCAGTCCTGCAGGATCACCCTCCACTTCAGACACCAGGAGCAAGCCCGGGTGGTTAACCTGTACTTCTGACTGGACTGCTATAAATCAGAGCTTCCCACTGCCATCTCCTTGGGTTTAATTAATTTGTTAGAGCAGCTCAAAGAACTCTGGAAACCCATTTACTCACTAGATTACCAATTTATTGCAAAGGATTTTAAAAGAGGCAGATCAACAGCCAGATGAAGGCCAGGTTTGGGCAGAGAGCACAGAGCTTCCATGTTCTCTCCAAGGGCACCACTTCCTCAATCTCCTCATGCTCACCAATCCTGAAGCTCTCTGAACCCTGGCCTTTGGGTTTTTGTGGAGGCTTCATTACACAGGCATGATTGAGTAAATCATTGGCCATTGGTGATGAACTCAGTCTCCAGCCCTTCTCCCCTCCCCTAGGTGCTTTTCAAAAGTCACCTTATTAACATAAACCTAGTAGTGGTGGAAAGGGGCTTCTGACACCCATTTCACCTTTACTGTCTGAAGCAATTTCAGGAACGAAGGATGAAAGACCAAATATTCTGACAAAAGATGTTCCTATCACTCAGGAAATGCCAAGGATTTGGGTTGCTGTGAGCCAGGAATCATGGACGATGACCAAACATACATTTCTCATATATATTTGGTCATTCACATGACCGTGCTGTATTTCTTATGAATCACAACATTGCACTCATTTTTCCTCATTACTCAGTCTGTCGGCCTCAGTCACCACACAGTCTATTCTGTTCTTTTTCTTCATCACAGACATCCCTGCATGCCGTGAAATGACAACAGCTACTTCCAACAGTCCATCTGTCGATGCTTCCAAACGTTCTAGTCCTCAGGGTGCTCAAAAATCTCAAATTTTTTTTTAAAGATTTTATTTATTTATTTGAGAGAGAGAATGAGATAGAGACAGAGAGAGCATGAGATGGGGGAGCGTCAGAGGGAGAAGCAGACTTCCTGCTGAGCAGGGAGCCCGATGCGGGACTCGATCCCGGGACTCCAGCATCATGACCTGAGCCGAAGGCAGTCGCTTAACCAACTGAGCCACTCAGGTGCCCTCAAACATCTCAAATTTGATGAAAAGACAGAGTCTCCTCTCCCTCTATGTCAGCTTGGCCCTTTAGCAGTTCTCCATGTAGCCAAGGCTCCAAAAGTCTCCTGAGGAGATTCGGGAACTAATGGCAGAGCTTCCCAACTGTGCCCTCCACACAGGTTACGCAACATGTCGATTCCCCTGGCCCTCGGAACAGCCTGATGGGGCCCGGGTGACCAGAGTCCTAGCGCTGCCATCCAACTTTGAGCAGTCTTCTGTCATCAACCCCAGTGTGGCCTACAGATAGTACCATTTTCTGTAAATACCACGTCATGGGTCTTGCCATGCCCATGAACCCCTTACCCCATGCCAATCACAGGAGATGCAAATCCAGTCTGGACCAGGTCAACAATAGGCATTGTGCCGTTACTCAGTGCTTGCCTATTCTGTTTTCCGGTTTCCCTTCTTTGTTAGAAACTGATACTTGCATCCAAATGAAGAAGCCGATTGTGGTGTGTGTGTGTGTGTGTGTGTGTGTGTGTGTGTATGAGTGTGTGGGTGTATATACATATGTATCATTAGGGAATAAGGAAGATGTTGTCTGTACTGTCATTAGCCAGCTCCAAATGCCCTATTCTATAGACCATCCCACTCTGACCAACGAGGAGACAGTCATGGAGAGTTAGGTCACCTACCCGAGGTGGTACCCTAAGTCAAATAGCCTGCGGGATTCCTGTCTAGGCCTGCCTGGCTCCAGAGACATGCCCGAGTCCACACTATTGCCACATCCCTTCTCCGTGGTGTTCCACTGATTAGGCTCAGACCTTCAAATCTCTCTTCCGAGAACACATTCTGGGGCAGCCGTGGAGGTGCCCCTCTCAGAACTCCCTTCAGGAGGGAACTGTCACCAGGGGCGCAGTCAGGCCATGGCCTCCAGCTGCCCCGACTTTGGGGTTTGGCACAGTGTTTGAGGCCAGGACACACTCCCGCCAGGTAGCTGGTGACTGAGCACGGCAGGGGTCCCAGGGCCTGGCCACCTTCGTTCAACCTGAGGCCCCTCTCTAGGACATCTATGAGCTGGAGCCCCCGTTGGGCTGGCCAGGGGGCGGAGGGAGGGGGGGAGGGGGGAGGGCGGGGCGGTGGGTGGGCGGGGCTCGGACTTGCACTGTGGTGGAAAGGCCCGCCCTGCTGGCTCCAGCTCTTTTCCCCTTTACTGTTCATAGGCATCACCCCCCAACAGATCTCTTAGACCCCTGCCTCGGCTGTACTGTCTGCTCTGACACAAGCTCCCTGAGAGGCTACAATACTTTGTTCATAATGAGTTTCTTGGCATTCTTTGTTTTTTTTTATGAATAAGCAGTTTCACAAGGTGGCAGCAATCAGGCTTCTTATACTAGTTCTGGGGAAACTCTGGGCCCAAAGGCCCAGAATGCTATAGGTCTGGAAGGCTTCAGAGCATCAGGCCATCCGCAGGGTTTAAATGAGGATTTCTGGGTCCCATGCTCAAAGATTTGCCTCAGTGGCACGTAAGGCCAGGACCCTCCAATTTCCAGCAAGCGTCCGCAGTGTGTTTAGAGTCAGGCTGTCCTCGGACCTTACTTGAGAAGCCTCATTTTTTAGAGTGACTACACAACTCTAAAGTTCTGCCCTTTCCCCACCACCACCACCACCTCTACCACCACGTCCGGTGTCATGGGTGTCCCCATGAATTTGGGAGACTCTTGGCATATTCCAGGATCAGGGTTTTTTTTAGCTCCTGGATATGTTCCAGCCTGCATTTAAAAATGAATAGTTCACTTCACAGAGATGTACTAAGAGGCCAAATTATTCTGTTAGGTGGTATAAAAAAAAAAAATTAATTGGTCCACAAGGGTGGAGTGTAAAGATTGCCTTGAACCTGGAAGAGACATGAATTGGCAGTACTACCAGCTGACATCTGGATGTGTGAGCTGGGACTGTGAAAGGTAAGCGGAGCAGTTAGCCTCAGGTTAGTTACCCTGTGGATCGCTGACGTGCGAGTCATTACGGAGGTAAGAGTTCAGTCTAGTCCAACCCCACTTCTTTGTTATCGAAGCAGAATGTCTTCTGTTCCTCTCTATCCCTCCTTCAGAGGTAACCTCAAATACCCTCTTCTGACTCCTCCAAGAGCATACCTCCTTCCAAGATCCCCTACCTCTCATACTTCCTTCCACAGCAGTTCATTATTACATTTAAATTGCCTACTTTATGTGTCTTTTTCACCCATTCGCCTGAAAGTTCTTTGGGATTGAAGGACGTTCAATCCCCAGTACCTAGTACCTAGAAATGGGAGGAGCCCCATTTCTGCCCCAGTACCTAGAAATGGGAGGAGCTCAACTGACGGGATGGATGGAGGGAGGGTGGGAGGATGGAAAAAACAAAGACAGGAGGATCAAGGCAGGAATGACCTCAGATGAGCAGAGGCCTTCATTACGGTGCTCCATCTGACTCTACTTCCCACACCCATATCCAATATCACATTAACGTAAAAAATAAACGACTATGAAATATATATTCATTTTCTTTGTGGTTTCAACCGATTTAAATGTACTTTAAGTGAATTGAAAATATTTGTGAGAACATTTTTGAAAAAAGTAAAATAAAAAAATTTCTAGTTAGGAGGAAACTTTGGATTATCGGAGGTAGTGTGATTTAGCAGGCTTTGGCATCGATTGGTCTGAGGTTAGATTCCAACTTGGTTACTTCCTTCCTTCCATAGCTCTAGTATCCTCATGTGGAAAATGGGATCAAGAATGTTTATACCACAACAGTTACAGAACCCTAGCAAAGTGCCTGACACATAGCAAGGACTCAACAAATATTAATTACCTTCTTCTTCTTTGGCAGAACTTAATAGAATCCTTGCATTTGGAGATCAAATCCATTTTGTCATTTTCAAAAAATTTCTAAATGCATACGCATAGATTAGATGCTCATAAGTACATGTTATATGAATGAGAAAATTGTTGCATTGCTTCTGCCTTATCTCAAATTCTAATTTTAGTTCACTTCAGTGTTAGGAAGCAAATTTAAAAGGATGGCAACATGACTCAAAAGATTAAGATTTCTATCCAGAAATCTTGATTTAAATCTTCAGTGGTTGACTTTTGAGAAGAGTGCAAATGTTGGCATTATCTTCTTTATTAGCAATTTGTAAAGAACTGGGATCTCACACAGCTGTGTGCAGCTCAAAGATGTACCAAGTGAAGAATAAATTTCCTGCCCACGCAAACTCAAGGCAAAAAACCCACAAGCTGTCTTATATTATTCTGACAGCCTGAGCAAGGTTTCTTATTTTTCTCATAAAGCAACTCAACAAAATTACAAGAATTTTCCGCTATGTAGAATTTTTACCTCGTGGGATTGTTAAAGCTGATGTTATATTTGTTTTAGGAGAGACTAAAGGCTTGGAGTTACAGAAATGTATAGATTTCACTCCAGCAATTTAACAAATATTCTCCTTTTTAGCTTCAAGGTGACCAGTGGTATGATCTGGACACGGTTCACTCATTCCCCCTCCAGGATGCATTCCAAAGGATACAAGTGTTTCATTCTCACAGTTACAGCGTTCTCAACACTTTGGCCCAGGTAAAATCCTGGGTTTTCTTGAAATCCTGCTGGAGCCCACCTCTTATTTAAAATGGACACCAATGGAAATAGGGGATTCAACAGTGGTCGTTCTGCTTACGGTGCCACTTACTGGAATCCGTCAGTGTAGAACACAGAGAGGACTGCAGGCATCTAATATTCTCAGTAAAACTAAGTACCAGGCAAAGACCAAGGTAACTCATCCATTGGGCACTAATTTTGTGAGAGGCACTTAACGTTATATGTATTTGTGTATCTATTTTATTTATACTTCCTTACATTCTGGAATAGATGTTTCCAGGACCACTTGTACTTTCTCTACCCTATACCCTAATATCAATCATTTCCATAAGGAGCCCTGGTTCCTTTTATTGGAGAATGTATCACCTTTTCTGACCTAGCCTCAAGTCATGTAGTTTCTCTTTGCTGGTTGAGTCATAAAGGTCCACCCAGGTTGAAGGTGGAAGGGACATAGACTCCATATCTTAATGGAGGAGTAGTAAGGTGGCACTGTAAGAATTTCAGGATGAGAGTACTGCTATGGCCATATTTGGAAAATACAAGCTGTCACAGATGGTCAGGGTATCTCAATGAGAATGTAAAATTTGAACAAAAACTTAGAGGAGGTGAGGAATCAGCCTTTCTGTGGGAGCAATGCTCCAGATGGAGGGAAGAGTTAATGCAAATGAAAAGGCCTTACAATGAGTGTCTCCAAGGAACAGCAGAGGGGCCATCACAGCTAATGGAGGAGTGGCTCGGAGAGTCATAGAGGGGGATGGTGAGGTAAAGGGAAGATAGGTAGGTTTGATTATAAAGAACCTGGAGGACGTGGCGAGGCTTTGAATGCGCAGCCACTGCTGAGTGTGGAGTGATGGCGGGATCTTATATCTTAAAACAGTCACCCTTAATAGGACTAACCTGTTGAGAATTGACTTCGGAGGACAAAGGTAGAAGGCAGTAAACCAGTCAGGATGCTATTGCAGTCACCGGCTACAAAAAGGTGATGGTGGTTTGGACCGGGGTGGTGGCTGCGCGGTAGTACAGAGTGGTTGGATTCCGAACACGTTCCAATGCTAGAGCTAACAAAATTTCCTGCTAGAATGAAGACGGAGTGTCAGAGAAAGAGAAAAGCCAATGATGACTTCAAAGTTTGGCCTGTTAAACTGCAAGGATAAAGTTGTTGTCAATTGAGATGACTATGGATGGGGGAAAGATCAGGAGCTTATTTTTGGAAATGCTGATTTCCAGATGTCTGTTAGACATCTAAGTAGAGATGTCAAGAAATCTTTGGGTATACACATCTGGAGTTCAGTAAAGGAGTCTGGGCTGGAAATATACATTTGGATGTGATTGCACGTAGATTTATATTTCAGGTCATAATGACATCACCAAGAAAGTGAATAAAGATAGAGGAGAGAATCAAGGACTGATCCGTGGGGTACTCCCACATTAAGAAGGAACCATTAAAAGAGACAGAGAGGGAGTAACTAGTAAAAGGGAAGGGTACATTGTGTCTGGGAAGGAAATGAAAAAAAGTGTGCCATGGAGGAAAGAGTCATCAACTGTCAAATGATGTCACTCAGTTCAGAAAAATAAGGATCCACAATCTGACCATTGGATTAAACAATATGGAGGTCACTGGTTTTTCACGACAAGAGCAGTTTAGATGGAATCATAGAGCTGAGTGTAGTGGTTTTAAGAGAGAATGTGAGGAGAAGGTTTAGAGATGGTATAGATATCTCTTTGAGGATTTTTAGTGCAAAAAGGAGTAAAAAGAACTTTGTGGTAACTTTTAAGGGAAATGAATTCAAGAGAAGATTTACATGCCCATGGGAATAAGCCAGTAAAAAGTAAAAGACTGATGATTTAGGAAAGAAATGGCAAATTGCTGCAGTCATGTCCTTGTGTAGGTGAGGGGGACAGGGATCTGGGGCACAGGGGTTTTTATAGGAGCACATATCAGTCCTCTGATTCCAGGCAGAAAGGCACAGTGTGTGGGTGCAGATGCTGGTAAGTCAACGCAGGGTTGGGGGTCAGTTGAAATTCTCTTCCAATTGATTCAGTGTTTCCAGTAAAGCAGGAAGCAAGGTCATCAGCCGAGAGTGGAAGTGTGGGGAGGGTGTGTTAGAGGTCTGAGGAAAAGGAAAAGAATAGTAGAATAAGCACCTTACAGCATGGGAGAGTGAATGGATTAGGGACATACAGTATGAATTCCTGGCAGCACCATGGGGCCATTTGAGGGTTGTTGTCTTACATTCAGCAAACTGTGCTATCGTCAGTACCACCTGTTTTATGGTTCTCCAACCCCCTTCAAGGGCAGGTGTGAGTAGGCAGAGAGGTGGATGTAACCAGGGTATGATGAAATGAGAGATGGTAATGGAGATGAAGATGTAAGCAAGGGAGTGATTATGATGACCAGCCATGGAATTCAAGCTGAGTAGGGAGGACAGTGAGGACACATCAAAGGGGTAAAAGACAAGGCAAACTTTGTAGGATCATTGCACTGAATGTTTTAGTGGACGAAAAGTGGAAGAGTGTTATGCCTGAGGGCTAACTTTTACACTCCAGTGACCCTGCCCACTAGTAAACTTCAGCATAATAAATATAGTAATCGATAACTAATTCCTACTTCATTGAGCTAGAAAAATTCCTAGGGAAAAGCAGACATTAGCTTGAAGTGGGAAGGAAGACATAACTACCTCCCTTGGCAATAATATTCACAAAAATTAGACAAGGAAATAAATGAATTTCTCTATGCAGGCAGTAAGTGCAACAAGGAGTTTTATAGATAGTCTTTTTTTTTAGAACAGCCTTTCATGAAGCCTGCTGGCTTCACACCCTAAGGCTCAGTGCTGTCATTTAATACTGGACTGTTGTTGTCCCATGAAGGGTGGGATCAACACCACCTGCCCCAAAATTTGTTTGGATGAGATGATGCCACACGAACACCAAAATATGAGGAGATTTATTATTCACACACTTGAGGCTTCCTAGGGAGAATCAGGGCAGCCACCCAAGCTGGGCTGAAACTGGCTGGAGAGAAGCAAGGAGGGTGTGGCTTTCATGTGTGTGTGTGTGTGTGTGTGTGTGTGTGTGTGTGTGTGTCTGGTGAGGACATAGGAGGTTGGGTTGGAGTGAGGGGAGCTTCTCCACTGGCACCAAGAGAGGAGAGGGGCAGACTTCCACATAAGACTTGCCCAGATGTGAGGCAAAAAGAAGCAGGAGGGGTGGGGACCAGTTGTCATCTGTCAAACATCAAAAATGAAGTCAAAAGTTTTATCACCAATACATGCCACAAATCTATAGGCAACAAGGTTAGCATGTGCTTAAAATCTTAAGCTTTGGAGTCAGGCTGGCATTTAAATCCTAGCTCTTTAACTCTGTGATTCTTAGTTAGCTCTTCAACTTTAGGCAAATTAGGCAAATTGCTCAGTTTCTCTGCTGTGTCTCAGTTTCCTCACCTGGCAAAGGGCCACAGAAGTACGTAATTCCAGTTGTTGTGAAGCATAATAATGTTGGTAAACTGCTTAGCATGGCTTTGCGATTCAGCAAACCACATACCAATTTCTGAAAATTCTGTGACTGACGTTTCCATTTCAGATATGTGTAATCTTCATAGTTGAACCATGTCTTCTTGCCAATGGCTCTGAATATGTTATTTTTCGATAATTTATTTCCTTAAATTTTGAAAGCATTATATATTCATTACACAAAAACTTTTCCCTTTATGTTCTCTTCTGTTGGAGTTCCTCTAATAGTTTATAGTTAGAAAGCAAAACTTAACATGAGAAAAGGGAAAGAATCTTAGGTGAATCAGTTGGTGAAGTAAAGGGTTCTTTAATTTAGATATTATTATTCATTTGTCTCCTAAGTTCAATTTTTCATAGATTATCTTAAGTCAGAATTAAAATTAGAATATGTTTAGCTTGTTTTGAGAAAGTGATGTTTCGACATTGTTTATTGGCATCTCCTATCTGCCTAACACTCATTCACTCATCAAATAACTTTTGAGCACCGACCTTGCTGGAAACAATGGGACAGGCCTCCGGGATTGTGCCATGTGAACAAGAGGACACAGACTCTACTCTGGCGGGACTTGGTAGTTTGGTGGGTTCTATGGATAATCAGATAATCCCATTGTCACAGTCAGGGTTCTTATTTGCAAAAATCAGAAACCAACTCTGGTCGCCATAAAGGGAAGAGGCAGTCTTGGAATGATGGCGTGTAACCCACGGATCACCCCAGGAGACCTGCACTTAGAAAGGGAGTTACCAAGAGGAGCCTCAGCCTCTGAGCCACGTCCAAGCCCGGTCAGGCCTCCCTGCTGCCCCTGCTGAATCCTGCCAGGGAAATGATAATGAGCCCTTAGCTGCCCCGGCTTCCTCGTGGCACTTGCTCTCCATTCACCCAGGCGCAGAAGCATCCGGTGGCTGCCCTTAGGCCCACAGCCTCGCCGTCAAACTGAGGAGCTCAAAAGAAGACATTTTGTTTTCTGTGCTGGGAAGTAGGAAATGCTGGGCAACCAGTCAAATAAACAAGTACAATTCACATCGACGACACACGTAAATAAAAAGGTCTAACGATTGTTAAAGTGCTTTATACAAAAGTACACGAGATTCTTGGTGGTTCCTGGTCGTCTCTGGGCCTGGAGCTGCTGGTGGCCCTGCCTCCTGGGGAGGCACCTGCATCCGGAGCAGTCCCCATACCTCCGTCATTCCTTTGCCTCCTTCCCCATGGGGCTGTATCTGTGTGCCATCTGCATTTATAACCACTTTCTTTTACTGAAATACATCTACTTTATGTATTACTCCTGTAAATGGAAAGTCAGCATCATTTGCCATAAAGACAAGGTAAAAGTAAGAATAAATACAATGAAATGACACAAAGCTACGAAGATCTAGCTAGATACTTTGCTGGACGTTCTGAGTTGTGGTTCACTTCATCAAGTGTTGGGTATTGAACACACGATGGCACTAATCAGAAACTTCATCCTTGACCTTATTAGAAAAATTAAAAGAGGGTAGAAAAGGGACAAATCTTTAAACTTTGTATTTTTTTTTTATGCTCTCTCTGGGCACCATTTAAAATTAACTTCCATACCACTGCAAGTACATAATCTATGCTCTGGGTGATAAATACTAGAAAGAGCGTGGGCTTAAAAATGGGCAAGGTTTGAATTTGAATTTCAGCTCTTGCACTTATTAGTCCTGTGATCTTAGGCACATTCTATAAGCTCTCTGAGCTTCAGTATATCCATCTGTAAAATGGATGCAAGAATACCAAATTTCTTGGCCATGTTAAATAGATCAGTGCTTTCCAAACTATATTGCGCATACAAATTACCTGGGGATCTTGTTAAAATGTAGATTCTGATTTGGTAGGTCTGGGTTGAGGCCTGAGATGCTGCATTTCTAATAAAATCTCAGGTGATGCTGCTGCTGCTGCTGTCCTTTTGTGGACCACACTTTAGCAAGGTCATAATTGGGTGCTGTCATTATGGTAGTCACCAGGCACAGGGGGCTATTGAGCCCTTGAAATGCGGGCTAGTGCACCTAAGGAGTGGAAGGAATACTTTTATTTGATTTCAATTAACTTTTGAACACTGATACTTGGTTAGTTATCAGAAAACAATTTCTAGTATACTTGGAACAGCTTGTAAATCTATCTTTTCAGCTGTTAACTTTATGAAATGTAGTTAACTGAACATCTATCTCCAATGCAAAGTTAATGTCTGAATTGAGATAGGCTCCAAGTGTAAAATAAACAACAAATTTTGAAGACTTAGTTTAAAAAAAGTAAAATATCTTATTAATAAATCTGCTATTGGGGCGCCTGGGTGGCTCAGTCGTTCGCTTCTGCCTTCGGCTCAGGTCATGATCCCAGGGTCCTGGGATCGAGCCCCACATCGGGCTCCCTGCTCAGCGGGAAGCCTGCTTCTCCCTCTCCCAGTCCCCCTGCTTGTGTTCCTGCTCTCGCTGTCTCTCTGTCAAATGAACAAGTAAAACCTTTAAAAAAATTAAAAAAAAAAAATTTGCTATTGATTTCATGTTGAAATAAAATTTTGGATATGTTGGGATAAAACATATTATTAGAATTAATTTCATCTGCTTCTTTTTACTTTTTTTTTTTTGACGTAGCTACTAGAAAATTTAAATTTACCAAGTGGCTCACATTATATGCCTATCAGACTGTGCAGGCACAGACCAGTGAGCACAGGGCCCGGCTCATCAGCTCCCTTCCTCTGTCTCAACTGGGCGGGTGACCTCTGGATGGAAAGAGGAAGTGAGGTGGTGGAAAGAGACAAAATTTCTTCCTTCCCAGCAGGAGGCTGTAGCAAAAAGCCAACATTCACAGCAAGTTTTTAGGCTCACAGACTATTTCTTCTGTGGTGGGTTATTTCCACAACGTTCCAAGGCAGGCTTTGCTTTTTACAGAGGTGAGAAAGGAACATGTCAGCAGTCCACCGTCAGTTGCTCAGCTCTCATAAGAAGATGCTCACTTTTCAAGAGTTAAGGGTCATGGCGAAGGGCTCACTTGACCCAGCCTCCTCTGTGACATTAAGGGGAGTTAATTAAAACAGTGTGGGCTCCTGTTAATGTGCTGCATTATTTCCTGGTTGATTCAGCAGTTCCAAAGGAGGCTAGAAGTTTAATGAAAAGCAGTAACGAAGACATCTGCAAATTTGACGACAACGAAGAAATTAGCAAAAAGAAGGGGGTAGAAATGAAAGTTAGTTTTCTCATATCATAAATTACATTATGGTAACCTCCCTTCCCCCACTCTTGCGAAAAAAAAAATTTTTTTTTTAACCAATTCAGGCAAATATTTACATGCGGAATCAGACCTGGCAGCAAATTCAAAGAAAACTATTAAGGCCAGAAAAAGCTGCTTCTCTATCGGAGGCTGGGAGACTCCAAGTCCCCATTAACCTTTCTAAATAGGAACTGACAGCCGTAGATGGAAAATGGTGGGGGGGGGGGGGGTGGAGAACTAAAATGTTTCTGAAGAATGTTTGACTACAAAGTAAACAGCCTGAATAGAAAATATTAAATCAGATGTTGCCTCCACATTCCATAAAACTGAGTAGGCAGTAACATGTACTGTATAGTTAAAACGCCTGGATAAAAGAACTCATGGAACAGTTTTAGTCTAGTGATAATTCAGACTTCATGGAACCAGTTCTGTTGGCATAAGACAGAGAATTTGTGTTTTGTATTTATATTAGATCTCAGCATGAATTTCTACAGTTGGCAGTGGAGGAGTAACTCTGACGATGTTTATCTTTAAGGCTTCTTGTCCTTTCTGTCACCAAATCAAACCATGAGAAAATATTTACTAGGTAGATTATTCACTGAAGAGTAGAATGTCCTTTTTGTAACCCCCCAGATTTATTTATTTTTCCACCAAATTGTACAGTAACTATTTATTATTCAGACCCAGGATTTATTTTGCTTTAGATGGTAGCAAAAGGAAGGTGGGTTTAGCAAATTCATAGTATAATCAAGATTGTGAGGGGAAAGGTTTAAATAGTAGAACGGAACACATTAGAAGCACACATTTATAAGCCAATGTTTCATTGTCAGTTTCTAAAAAAAAAATCTATTATCCAACAGTTATTCTCATCTGAATGCCTTTACATATTTAAAAGCAATACGATCCCACATCTCAAAGAATCTAATCAAGGTAAGCTTTTCCCATTAGCCTGTTCTAGGGAGAGTCTTAGTGTATTTTAAACATCTATAATTCAATTAATCTTAAAGGGTAGTGAATTGAGAACTATTGCTTACCTGATGAGCTTGCAGATATGGAGAAAATGTCTGTCTCCCCTGCTCCTTTGCCCCCAGCTGTCTTCTCTGGATGGCCTCTCTGGCAGAGCCCTGTCCATCCCTCAAGTTCCCGTCCCAGTGGTTTCTCTGCCCAGCATTCTTTAACCCTGGATTTCCCATTCTTGTTGGAGTCCATCCTCCATCACACCCTGTTTGGCATGGCTGCTGCACCTACTGCATTATTCTAATTGTTCCTGTGTTAGCTGCAGAGACTGGGGATAGTGTCTTTTTCATCTTGGTACCCGATCTGCCTAGAAGAGTCCCTGCATAGGGTAGATGTGCAGTGAGGCTTCTAGACCAGAATTTAAAGCAGGACTTGGAGTGATTCGTGTGACAAGCCTGCTTATTACCGTAAGCACGACTATGCCCTGCTCTGTTCTCCCACTGTCGCTCAGCTCGGTCTTCCACACTTGCCCCTGGCAACAAGGACCATTTGATCTTTCCCTATAAGCCTACCTCCGCCTCCCGCCCTCTGACTGAGGGAGACATGGTTTTTTTGTTTATGTCCTTCTCTCGACTTCAGGAGGTTGCACAGAAGAGCGGCTTGGGCCATCGCTGTTTGACTCTACAGTCCTCCTGAGGGATGCCCTTTATCGCTTCATTGCCGGGCCTTCAATCACACAGCTCTTTGCACTTTTCCTTCCTCCTTCCTCAGGGGAGTCTCCTGTGAGCCAACATCCTCCGCTCCTTTCCCCGCAGCCGGCCTGGTCACTGAGATTGATGGGCCATGCCTCACACCTTCCTCTGTGGGGACTGTTTTTCTTTTTAAATCTGGGTGACGGGATTAAGAATGTTTTCCTTGTCACTACATACTTCCCTTATTTAATAATGAGCGTGGATTATTCTCATAATCTAAAATGAAAACCAAAGCTATTTATATTTGGGAATGTTTCACAACAAACAGAATCCCAAATCTCCCATAAATGTTTGTTTCCAATCCAATGATAAAAGGTAATGTTCCAAAAGGAACAGTGTAAGTGCTGTTTTCTTACAAACACTACTAGCCATCATCCTTCTGTTCTGCCTTCAAATTAACTGAATTAGTCACATGATAAATCAAAAAAGACCTTTATATTTTTATACATACTAATAATGCCTCATTTATTTAGTATAGATCCAACTGAATTACCCATGTCATCTGCTTTCCAATTCCTTTGCACTGTCTCCCTTTCCAGAAACTGGAGAGGAGAAGAAAAGAGCATAAAAATAAAATGATTTAATTCAGCCATTTGTTATTTGTATTAAGTAATGTTTTGGAGAAGCTTGAAATTAATAGTTAAAATAAATTTTATGCATATACGTGGATCTATTATTCAGGGGTCTTGAAGTTCCATGGGTAATCAAGAGCCACGCAGTCTTTTCCGGATCGACATGCATGTTTCGAGGTTATGTGGACTTCAAGGGACAAGCTCTGTCCAAGTTCTCCACTCTTTAAAAAAGGAAAACCGGTATGCCAAACACAGTACCTTTCAAATGGCCTCTTTAAATTCGCTACAAGCATTGTAGCAAAACTAAAGCTTATGAAGATAAAAAGTTGCTTGAAGTTAACAGGATATGCTAAAAAGCTGCATTTAGAAAGCCACAAGTTACCTGTTTTGTAGAGGGAAGAGGTATTGAGGGTTTGTTTACTCTAAAGGTAATTTACACTCATTTCCATTATTTAAAAATTAAGACAAAAATAACTTTTAAAAGCCCAATATTAGAGAGAGAACACTTTAAAGCTAGATTCAGCTCCAACTTTGTTTTCAGCCAGAACCTTGGGCAAGTCACAGTCTCCTGGGGGTCTTAACTCACTCATCTATGCAATGAAGAAAAGATAGCATTGTCTGGTCCAATGTGCTGGTTCCTTCCAGCTCTAGAATTTTAGGAAGGCTACGGATTCCACACCGATGCCTCTGAAGCAAGGCAGATAACATACAGGAGTGAAAAAGACTAGAGTGAGAAGAATTTTTCTTACAAGTGAATCTTGATATCAAGCTTTCATTATTTCACACTCCATAGCAATAAAAATATTTCACTTTCTTCTTACTTTTGCTATAAAAGAAACAGTAATAAATGGTCACCAATACTATACACAGGGGTGTAGAGACCATAGGGATTGGTGGGGACTGTGGCAAACTAGAGAGGGTAAAGCACCGAACTATTATCATATGGGATTGAGGGTCTAATGTTGCCTGATGCCAACAATTTGGGCATTTTTAGTGAAATCTAATGGTCAATGCAGGTTTTCTTTTTCTTTTTTCTTTTTTTTAAGATTTTATTTATTTGAAAGAGAGAGAGAATGAGAGACAGAGAGCATGAGAGGGTGGAGGGTCAGAGGGAGAAGCAGACTCCCCGCCGAGCAGGGAGCCCGATGCGGGACTCGATCCAGGGACTCCAGGATCATGACCTGAGCCGAAGGCAGTCGCTTAACCAACTGAGCCACCCAGGCACCTAATGCAGGTTTTCAATTAAAAACATTAAACAAAACAAAATAACCCTGTAGGCCTTTACTATTGGTCAAACAAAACACTTCGATGGGTCAACTGGGGCCGACAGACTACCAGTTTACAATGCCTGATCTACTTTGCCTTCCTCATTGTACTGGGATCGGCCCTTATTGCATAATTTGCTAATAATACCACTTTAATGAAAGTACTTACTGTCATAACCCACCGAGTATTTACCAAATTCTTTTTTACAGACGGTGCTCTGAGCCCAGGACTTTCTGACTTTTCATCTTACTTGACTACCACAATAACCCTGAGGGTTAGGTAGATAACACTGTTATCCCAATTTTACAGAATGAAGTAAGGCACATAGAGACCAAATAACATGTCCTACTCACAGAATTTATTTTTTTACAGAATTGAGTCTAAAATATTGACATGGAGACATTTATAATATTAGGCTGAATGAAAAAAAAGGAGCTATATAAAGTATATATGATTTTTAAACTGTTTTTAAAAACATGTTTAGTGATTGAATATTCTATCATGAAGATATTTTATAATATACATAAAGAAGCCTCTATTGTTAAACACTTGAATTGCTATTAAAATCATGTAGGGAAATATTTTTTTTAATAATATTTCATTCATTTTTAGGATCATCAATTGACAGCCTATATGTCAGTCACTTTATTAGATGCTGTCCTCAAAGGGGATTCTGATTCATAATGTATCTGGTAAGCAAGTTTTATATTATACATATCTATATCTATCAGCTATCTTTCTATCTATCTATCTATCTATCTATCTATCTATCTATCTATCTATCTATCACCAATCATCTATGATCTTTAAGCCACAAAGCTTCTTTGAACTTTATGTAGGCATTCAGATCAGCTATGTGAATTTTTACGATATTTAAGCAATCACCCCCTGCATCAGTGGTTAGGTCCCAAATGACACTCTCAGCTTCCTGAGTGGAAAGAAGGCAGGCTCCCCCAGATAGCTTAGTTTGAAGCACTGCACAATGTGTAATAATGGGCTCCTCAGCTAGAAACTTGAGGAGACTTGGAGATCTATGAACTGAACTTCGAAAGCTATCTTGTTAGCAGGATATACGTTGGAGTCCCTTTGTGATCTATACTGATGACAAAAGATGGCTCTCCATCCTTTCTCAATATTCCACGTGTCATGGCAGTAGAAACCCAAATAACACAATTTCTAAGTCACAGCTGCCATGCTGCAGACACAGATGGATATAAACATTAGAGGGAAAGGACCAAGATGATGAGGCAACTTGAAAATGTGTAATTTTCTATCATTCAACCTAGAACACTTTTGAGTGAAAGGGGGAGCTCTTAACCACCACCAACACTGGGATGGCCGGCCCATACACAGACCGAACCTGGTAACCTGGGGTGTACATACAGTCACCCTACTGTGAAGAACAGTGCTGGAAACTGGAGATGGTTGAGCATGGCAAGGCTGGGGAAGGAGTTTGGAGGGTAAGGGACATGCAAGCTGCCTTTAGGCATCTGAAAAGCTCCATGAAGAACTGGGTTGATACGATCCTAATTCCTTGACACTGGGAGTGACTGGACCATGCTGAAGAGGCTTTACGGTCTGAGGTAATGGTTTGTGCCTGATTGTTGAGCAGTTCTGGATTCAAAACCCAGATAGATGATGCTAAGTAGCTGTGTGGCCATTGACAAGTTTCTTAACCTCTCTCTTATAAAAGGGGGAATAGAGTTGTAATGATTTCCTGAGGTAAATAGGAGAGTGAGTGACCCAGAAGAGGGGCTCAATAAATGTTAGTGTGTGCATTGTAACTAATGCTGGAAATATTCAAGCATAGGAACAGACCACCAGTTGGCTAATGTTATGGGATCTTTTGGGGATTAACTAAATGATGGTTGGAGACAACTTTTTCATTAATTTAGAGATTGTTCTTAGAAAAAAATCAATTAGTAATTTTTTCCAGAGATAAGGTGATTTTATGTAAAATCTTAAAAAGGTATACTCCTAAATATTGTACTATAATATTCATCATAAATGACATTTGCCTGTCAAGTGATACATGCTGTTTACTTTCAACTATGTAAAAAAAAGCATAATGTGCTAGAAATACATTTTAAAATGACATATTGCTTGTTTTGAGACTACAAATATATGGCCTAATATTTGAAATCCTTTCATTTTGCTTTCACAAAACCAACTAGCTTATTTTAGAATCGTTTATAATTTGTTTTTCAAATAATGAAATAAAGAGGTTTTAGCTTATTAGTAAGCACATTTCCAAAAAAAAATACATTTCAGGTTATTTTAATCAAAGTAAATTTAAATAGCTAAATTGAATATAATCTATACACTCTCTTCTTAACGTTGATTTTCAAAGTATTAGAAACAACCTGATTTTTTTAAGTCCAAGTAAACAGACTCTGGTACTGAACATCATCTTAATGGGCCAATTTACAAAATTATGTTTTTCATTAACTACTTGCATTTTAGCATCGTAGTTCTCAATGCTTCCTTCTGCTTAACCAGTAGTTCCCAAACTTGGGCTGCGTATTAGAATCATCTGGGAAGTTAAAAAAAAAATCCCTATGGCCAGGCCACATTCTTGTTCACACTGCCTGGGGGTGGCGTCTGGTGCCCATTGTGTTTTAAAGCTCCTCAGCTGACTCCCATGTGCAGCCGTTTGGGAAATAAGCATTTCTCCCATGGTCCAGTCTAGGGATACAGATATGACCAGGAACAAAAGAGCAATTAAAATTAGATAATATCCCTACACCTTCGGAGCATCTAGTGGTGTTCAGCTGAATGATCACATAGTTTAAAAAACCTGAGTGACTGGGTCACTAGCTCACTCATCTGGTATCCACTTCTCAGATGTGCAAGAGGCAAGCAAGCGGCTTCTCTTTAAAAGGGGGAAAAAAAAAAGGAAACAGAAGCAAACACTTATTTCTAACGAGATGAATCTCCAGGGTAATCTTCATAGTGCCTTGGGTGTTTACAAATCAGCTGGGGCGTAAGGGTCCTTTTGACTTGGAAATTGTCTACTTAAACCAGTTTATTGGGGGAGGCAGGAACAGGTCTTCCAGGTTTGTTTCTGTTGCTTTTGAGTGAATAGTACCATTTTGCATTGCCCTTTATAATTGTTAAAAGTGCTTTTACGTTTCCAAGTTTACCTGAACATCCAAAGCTAGGCAGGAATTTTAATACAATCCTGTTGAAGAAAGTGCAATTTCAAAGTATTAAAACTGGTACAAGGCAGAGTTGGGACCAGAACCCAGGTCTGCTCACAGGCAAATGCTTTTGGACATAATACTGCCTCTACCTAAAGAGAGACCCACTGTTTGAGCCTCAGCACTCAGTCCTGGAGAGTCGATTTTCCTCTGAAAATAGCCTGCGTCACCATTTCTCCCTTCCGTGTCAGTTGCGTTGAGGGAGGTTGCATGCCGCACGCACTGTGAAGAGGTAGAAAGTGCAAAAGGGGCCAGGAATAAGGCGAGCTTCAAGGAGGACTTTACGGGAGAGGGAAGAACAGAGAATATGCTCACAGCAGAGGAGAGAGGGGGGCAGGTGACAACTAGGTGAGGCCAAAAAGTTGCTAAGAAGCAAATAAAGAGCCATTCAAAAGTTTATTATTTACTCATCTATTTTTTGAGGAGAAGAGGGATGTGGGCAAGTGGTGATTTAGGAAGGTGTGGATTATGTGTTGGATAGATTGGCAATGGGAGAGGCGGAAGGTAGGGATGTAGAGAGAACCACTGAGAAACCGAAGTGTATGCTATGCGTCTGAGGTAAAGAGGGACTAGACTAGGAGAGTTAAGAGTGGAAAAGGAAAACAAACAAACAAACAAACAAAAACTATGGAAAGAGCACCTGAAACCAAGGAAGAACTATGTGTAGCAAGATAGGAAAGGTAGTAGGCAGCATTTCAACAAGACATCTATTTCTGGATCTGATGGCTATTTGTGTATAGAGTGAAGAACTTTTTTTTTTAAGTAGACTTCATGCCCAATGTGGGGCTTGAACTCATGACCCTGAGGTCAAGAGTCACCCTACCAAATGAGCCAGTCAGGCACCCCAGGTGAAGAACATTTAATTAGTGATCCCTAATTGGTTGAATGACTTGATTAAATGTATATTAAGTTATATATTAATAGGTAGTATAAAGTGCAAAGTAAGGCAAAGGGTGGTTGGCAGACTGTCCTGTTTATGTCTTTCAGTACTGTGAAATAGTGGTTTCCATAAAGTGGTAGAAGGAAAGCAAATCACTGTCTTGGGCAACATTAAGCTGAGAAAGGTTGAGAATAAACTAGATGATAAAATTATTAGTCAAATAGGGGCTAAGGCAATAGTTTAATATAGATAGTCATAAACTCTTGTTCTTTGGGACCCAAAACCAGTAACAAAAGCACAAAGAGAGGCAGGTGTCTCCTATCAAATATGTGAAAATAACACAGGACTGGTTGTGTGAGGCAGAATGGAAAAGGTGTGTTCTATAAAGTCAGACAAACCATCTCTTGAATCCTAGTTCTGAGAAAAATGCAAAGGTTTAGAATAAATGCAATGAAGAAGGACCCTGAAGAGAATGAGAGACAAATTAAAGGTTTGGTTTGAACATCAGTGAGGAAAGCCAGGAAATGAGTATGGATTTTGGTCGCCAGCAAGTTTGTGAGCACACTCTTGACACTAAGGACTGATACGAAGTTAAAGGTGATTCCGATTTAGGTACCAAGGTAGTGAAACGTCGAGGAGGCAAAGCCGTCAATGACAGAGCAGGAATGAGGGAGCCAGGTTGCGTGCCCTGCTTAGGATGGAATCAGTGAAGGGTAGTAGCTAAAAGACTGGAAGATGATGGAGGAAATCACGAGACTAGCAATCATGCTGATTAGCAATAAAGAGTAACTTAGGAGGTGTAAAGAGCTTTTAAAAGTAAGGAAAATTTAGAGTGCCAACTATAATCCTAGAGACCAAATAGCAGAGAAATGGCATCTTCTACTTGTGACCATGTTGCTGAGTAACACAGAGCAAAAACAGAGGCTATTGTGATCCATGTGGGAAACTGCATAGAGCCTGAAGCCAATGAGAGTATGTAGGTTCTTCAGGGTTAACTGTAAAAATGATGTCAGTCTTGCGTAATCTCAAAGAGTAGGACAAACACAAAGTTGAAACAGATAAAGGGGTCCAAAGGCTCTTTAGAAAGGGGCTACCAAAAAAGCAGGAGAAAAAATTGTAATGAAATGAGTCTGAAAGGGTTAGCCTCCTAACTGGTTTCCTAACTTCCAATTTCCCTGTCTTTCCAGGGCAGCCAATGATCCTTTCAGAGGTCAGATTATGTTGCTGCTCTGTTCAAAATCCTCCACTGGCTTCCCATTTCACTCAGCATAGAAGCCAGAGTTAGGCAAAGTCTCCCATTAGGACTCTAAGCTTGTCTCCTACTACTCTCCCGCTGGTTCACTAATTCTCCAGCTACAATGGCCCTCCTTGTGTCCCTCAAACTTGCTAAGCATTATTTATGGGAACCTCTCTCTGGAAGGCTCTTCCAGACAACCAAGCAGCTGGCTCCTTCACTTCTTTCCGGCCTCTGCCAAAATGTCACCTTGTCTAAGAGAACCTCCCTGACCACACTATGTAAGATAGCATCGTCCCCTACCAGGTGACCTAGGTCTCTATCTTACTAGAACATAAAGTCCCTGAGAGGAAGGACCTTGCTTGGTTCTCCCGAGTCCAGAACAGTATGAATTCCCCAGGCCAGGTACCAAGTATTTGTTGATACAGGAGATGGAGAGACAAAAAGCATGAAAGCAGTTGGCAGTTCAGTAATTTTGAGGACAGGAAAAAGGGGGACAGACACTAGGGTAGCATTCGTAGGAGTCCCAGACTCCAGAAATGTGGTGTGGTTGCACCTGCTACTGCACCCCCCCGTCCTCATCACACTTCAGATGTCGAGTACTACCCAGTCTAAGTCTCTAGCAGTGAGAAAGTGGAAGATTAACAATTTTAGATAGTACACACTTACCCTCCTCAGAGGGTCTGAAGCTAAATGAGAGCAGGCTTATGGTTAAAAGATTTAGAATACTAGATAAATTAGAAGCATCCTTATTTGAACTGGCCAACCTCAGATACCACAGGTCTCCCTAAGGTCCCATTCTTACTTTTTTAATACTCATTCTCAAGCTATTCGTGAAGCTATCACTTAGACTAAATATTTATGATCTCAAAAGTAGCCTTACAGAAAAAGATTGCTTTAATATATTTTTTCTTCATTCACTAAGATAAATGTTACCTTAAAGATTATGTAAGTCAGCAAGCATCTCATTTTTAAGGCTATAAGGGAGGCCAGTTGACTATTCATAAGCCATAAACAACATCAGTGTAAAATGGTACTAAAACAGTAGTAAAATATTGGCTGCAATTTTTATTTTAAAGATTGCACATTTAAAAAGGACAAAATGATTTTTCCAAAAAACACAAAACTAGGTAGATCCTATTCTTTCACAAATTTCAAGAAAAATACAGATTATATCCTCAATGTGATAATTTTCATTCCAAATTATTTAGGAAATAAAGCAATGACCTGTTAAATTAATAGGTTATCTATGGAACTTAGAATAAAGATCTTAAAAGTAATGAACCACAAAATTCCCTAATCAAAGTATGCCAGTAAGAACACCCTTCTACTGAGTTTAACTGTGACTCTTCAGTTACAGGGGGTCTAAGGAAAGCATGGGTTACACAACTTAGTCAGGGACCCTCTGCCTCAGTCTCTGGTCTTGAGCTATCCTCCAGGAAGCTCAAGAAGATTCTTCAGATTCTCTGTGAAGCATCTGACATCAGAAAAGTACAACAAAGGAGGCTTAAAAGTTAAGCACAGATTTTTAGGTATTGGGCCCTGACTTGGGATGGCGAGGTGCTCGGACTGCAGAAAAGAGCAGTAGCTACCGGCCTCGGCTCTGGAGGTGGTGTGCCGTTGAGTGTGGATCCCCAACTTGCCAATGTGACCCAGAGCAAAGCTGTGTAAACTCCTCACGCCTGTTTCCCTGTATGTAAAATGGCAGCAGTTGTGCAGGCGGCTATTCACATCATCTACACAAAGTGCTTAGCCTCTATCAAGTACTTTGTAATTATTAATTTATGTGTGATGATACTCCTCTTAATGCCTAAGGAAAGTATCAGTGCTTACACCTAATGATCTGAAAAGCTATTTGGAAATTACGCGGTCCTTGTAACTCTGACTTAAATTAAAAGAATCTCAGGGTCTTCCTGCAGGGAACCCACACCCGGACTTAGGTTACTGATTCTGGAACCAGTTTTCCTAGGATATAGTGGTTAAGAAAGCTGTGCCAAAGACAGACACTGTATAAGCACATACGCACATTTCTTAAATTTCCAGTTGGGAACTATTAATATTACACAGCTCAATAGCGATACTTTGAATTCAGAGAATACAGATGAAATATGCCTACATTTGGTGTAACATCTGTAGGCTTAAGTGTTTTTCTAACAAAAAGGGAAAATGTTAAAGTAGTTAAGACAAAAAGCACGACAGTAAACTCCCAACTGAGTCTGAGGGACAAAATTATCAGTCTGTTGAAAAGGAAATTACATTGTAAGGATAGAGACAATTTCCTTTTTGACATTTTTGACATGTACTGATGAGAGAAATACAGGAATACGGTCACAACTTCCCTTCCTGCACGAAAACACTCTTTATGGTATTATTATGATGCTTATTCTTTAAAAGAAAGATGATTTTTCAAGAATGTTTCCAAGATTATTTTTAGGTAGGTGGTATTAATTATGCTAATAAAGTATCTCTTTTTTTGGTCTATGAGCGCAACATCGTCTTTTGAAAATATAAAGGTTGATATGGGATTTGGGCAACAGAGTCTGGACAGTGGTAGAGGTTAGAAGAAAGCAGCAGCTGTGATAGGGCAGTTCTCTGAACCATGGGGAAGGAAAAATGGCAATGAGCGAAGACTTACAGAAACTCTCCTTTCTTATTCAGTTAATTTTACAAAGGGAACTTCATTCAAAATTTAATCCTAATACATAATACATATATATAAAATCTAACTTGATAAAATGGAAAACATCTCTCATGTCATAAATGTGGTACTTACATAGACTCAATAATTTACTAATAATTTTTACTAAATGGAAAAATATGGTATTCATAATCACTTAAAGTTCAGTCAGTATTTCAACAAAGTTGCTAATTTATGTTAATAATTTATTATAAAAACCAACTAAGGGTAATTTGATTAATTTTGTTACCAAAGAGTTCAGATAATTGCTATTGACAAGTTTGGATCATTTAATGAAAAAGAAGTTCTAACAGTTATTGTGAAAAACTAATCTTTTCTAAGACCGAAAGATTACATGCTCATAAGACTGCAGAAATGATCCAGAGTTGCTGTACAGATCGAAGACTATGGGTAGGAGAGTGAGGACAATATACCCACTTTCTGTCTAGGGGCAAGATCATGCATATTAGAACACCGATTCACTGTAACACAACCATAACATTTCAAGTACATTATAGAATTTTCATCAACCAGATTTTTAAAATTTCAAGTAGAAAAAGGTAATTCCAAAATATGATGCTCTGATCAATTTCAATATTCAAAAAGTTCAGTCCCCATTCAGAAACAGATAAACAGTATATTTATTAAATGAGTTAAGACAAATAAACTTTACAAATAGACAAATAATAAAAGGCTCAGTGGCTAAAATAGATGGTAAGCATCATTGAAAGAAATCAACACCATCACGGTATCTCAGTTGGCTTACACGTGTAAAAAGAAATTTTCAAAGAGCAATTTCACAGAAATGAAGCCAGTTTTTTTTTTCTTATAAACAAATCACCATTTCTTGGTTCAAAACTGACATCTGTTATGAAAATTACCATATCACATATTTGTAAGATGACAAGGAGTAACTCATCTTCAAAGTGCAAGTAAGTCTATTTACAACCACAAAAAAGGCAATGATGAGGAGAAAAGGATTTTTAAAAAATATACAAAGATTAAAAACATTTGGGATGCAAAATTAAACAATTTTTTGGTTAGAGGATAAAAGAGAAAAAATGATTGAATTACAGATGCTGATTTCAGCTATACATACTATATAATGGGATCCAAGATCTTTTAACAGCTTGCTTGCATTTTTTTCTACTTACATAATGCTCTGGAAATTTCTGGTAGAAATTACAGTGTCTCAAAGAGAGAAATACACACTAAGCATGTCTTGCTACTACTTCATGGATGTCATTAAGACCCGTTTATGGATTAGAGTTGGTGTAAAAAGCCATTGCCTTGAGTTGAAAAATGAATACTGTAAAAGCTCAATACAAATCCTCCAAAGCACATGCACATCTAAATCTTTTGGAAATTACATTCATATTTAAGCATAACCAAAATAAAAAAGAAAACTGAAAACATTTCCCTTTTCTCTATTCCCTATGCCTTGTAGGCTTCTCCAGTTGCTAGGGTCAATTTTTAAGAGTTGAAAGGGTTCTTCAAGATAGTCTAGTCCACCACCCTCATTTAGGGTAAATGATTTTCCCAAGGTCATGCAGCACGTTAATGGCAAAACCAAGACTAGAAACCGGGTCGTGACTCCTAGCCTCGTATGCTTTCCAGCATATCATGCTACCTCTTTTTACAGTATGATTCCCTATAAATACCTGATGAATAAATGTACAATTACAAATGCTGACAGAGCCAATGTGTTTCTAAAGACTTGCAGAGGATTACTGCAAAGGATTGATGGAGAGAAAAAGATTTTCCCCCACCCACCGAAAGTATCAAGCACCACCAACTAAACATTTCTTTGCTAGGTCAGCATGCTCAGATGGCATAGTCCTCGTAAACTTTATGTCAGCCTGAGGATCGTATACCTGGTGAAATCTGGGCCCTAACACAATGCCAGTTCCTAAAAGGTAAAGACAGAGGCAAAAAAGGGGAGAAGTTCGACAAAAGAAACGAAGACTTAAATAACCCAATTGTCTTAGAGATGGGCATTCCGAAAGCATATGGTTAATTATTGTATTTAATTATACATATTTTAGGACCGTTTCCACCTTTTCATATAATCTCATTTTACCTAATTTATTTGGCCACTTACAAATAAAATAAATGTATCAAAGATAATGGTGATCATTATTACTGTTTTTTTTAGACTGTGAGACTATTTTAGGCAATCCAAATTCTATGGAGAATATGTCAAATGGTGAAATTGCAATGATTTTCTTAATGTGATTCTATTAGATATTTACCACCGGGGGAATTAAAGCGGTATTTCATGGGGCTGTTACCATCTTGAAATTTATTCCAATTGTGGTTAAAGAGAACAGACTGATGTACTATATATGCAGAATTAAGTAAAGAAGCTGAAATTTCTTTTTTTAAAAAAACACTGCTGTGTATTTATTTAATAAAAGGGCATATTTATGTTTACAAACAAGTCTGAAAAACAAAAGGAAAACATGTATACTTCTACCTGTTAACCTTTTTCAAAATGCCAACAGCCCTCATGCTGTATGAAGGTTTCTAAGGATTTATTAGAAAAATCAATACAGTTCACTCACAGTTCACCAAGACATCACTGAGCTAACATGTTTAGACAAAAACAAAAAAGACTAAGGTTCTCTTGTAGTTTGATAGTTTGATTTAATTTGATTTGCCTGAAATAACAAAAGCATTTCAAGCATCCTTCATTATGTAGTTGATGTCCCACATTAAACAGTCTACTAAATTCTGAACAAAGGTTATTAGCAAGTTTTCAAAAATTTTAAAAATTAAACAGTTGTTTCAAAACCATTAAGTAGTAAATGTATTTAAGAAACTAATTAGGACAGATGCCATAACTTCATTAAACACCACTGCTCATGTTTTTTTGTTTTGTTTTGTTTTGTTTTTTTGGTTTTTTTTAAACAAAGCATTAGTGTTATCTATTTGGCTATTAGTATTAGCAATTTATCTACAATATTTAACAAGGTAAATTGTAGGCAAAAATTTAGTACAGTTTCAATAGAAACACCCCTTTTTGTTTTCCTGAAAATACAGCAGTATTTGAAGGACTAATTTTCTCTGCATCAGTTATAAGGAAGCTTCCCATCTATGAACAGGAACAAAAAAAGTATCTACAAACCTTGTAAACAGATCTGTATCATTTATAAACATAAATAATCCAAATTATTAACAGCCAACAGCAGAAATTAAAGTATCAATTCAATGATCCAGGGCTCTTTGCTTGCTTGCCCAGCTGTACTCCTCCCCCTCTCCCACCAAGGATTGAGATAAACTAAAGCTCTGCTAATACACTGTTCAGGACCATTCTTAGGTACTACGGATGATCCACAGGTCAGCATATGCTGAGTTACTGTTTATCTGTCAGTTCATTTCTCCCACCCCCCAAAAAGCACCCTCAGTCTGGCAGAAAGCTTTGCTTTTTTTTTTTTTTTAAAAAAATAAATCTACATTCGTACAAGTGTGTCTTCTGTTGAAGTCCAAAGACAAGAATACGATCTTGTCCATCACAATATGTGAAAAGACCCAGTTTCAATTTGTTTCTTTACAATGCAGCTAGTGTGTTAACATTCAGCTTACAATCAGAGTGATGTTTCCAAACTATGTAGTGGGCTTCCTGGGGATGAAGAGGTAGCAGACTTGTTCATTTCTATGGTAAGGTGAATCCCGCTGTCAACAGCATTGTTATTTTTGTTGGGAGAGGGTGGAGGACTGGAGTTACGTTTTGTAGGAGCATCATCTTCAGCATCAGTATCATCAATAAGGGGGATATGAGGCTCTGAATCTTCTATCCTAAACTCAGGATGTGTCATAAAGTTGTGAATCGAACTTCTTGATTCCGGTTTTTCTAACCCTTCATATAAAGAACTACGAAATGCATTCACCACTCGAATCTGTAAATATCAGAAAACACAGAAAGACGTCAGTATACTATTAGCTTAATTTAAAAATGTTTCATTTATGAGTTTGAATCCACAAACAGCTAGGTATGAGTGAATCATATTTGCATGTAATGCAGTGGAACTTGCAATACACTGTAAAAAAAATGAATATTTTAGTAGGACACTACAGAACAACAAAACCACATACTCTAAGAATTAAAAGTTACAGAATTCAAAGTAATACTGAGAAAATCTCATTGTCACTGGCTAAAAATTTAATAGCCATTTTATAGGACTTTTTTTCCCTAAGGAAACAAACACAAACAAACAAAACAAAAACTTGATCATACACAAGCTTTAGCTGATTTTTAAAATTAAAAAAAAAAGTAATTTTTGAAAACAATTCAAGTAAGTTAAACAAAGTCAAGCACAAAGGGTTACTATTTATCATGCTAGGAATTAGGGTGTCACCAACTATGAAAAAGCCAAGCAAATATCAGCTGAATGCCACAATGAACTCACATCTACCCCACTATTCCCTTAAAAAATAAAAAAAGACAAAACCCAAATAAATATCTATAAAATGCCATTAAACAGCTATAAATATTTGAGTATATGCCATTTGTCTATAAAGCATTAGTGTTTTTCTCTACAAATATTAAAACTTAAATCACTATATACTACAGTTCACTGGGAAGAACAGGTTTAAAACAAAAAACCCAAACCCTCTGGGATTCTTCTGTCAACAATTTCGCAAAAACACAAGGTTTTTTGTATTTCTGCCCTTAAACATATAGCCCAACCACTCGCCCCCCCCCATACAGAAGTCTGCTGTATAGATGAAAAGAGGTTAATGGGTAATTAACGCAAAAACACTGCTGCACACATTGACATTAGGTCTTATTAACCCAGTGTCATACAGACTTTCAAAACAAAAAAAGGGACAAAATCCAAATAGTTGAGCATCTACTCAATATCAATTCAAACACAGGTTTGCTTTTGCATTGATTCTAATGAATACTGTTTAGTAATGAAGACATCATTTATCATAAATGTTAAGAGAAATCACAAATACTGACATTCCAGAAAAACAGTCATCAAAATCATCTCATAAGACAATGATAATGGAAAAATTAACAAATTTCTTCAAATGGACATTTCAACACATTTTTTAAAAAGGTAACATTTATTTATGCCCACCTTTTTTCTTTAATTGTATATATCTAAGATGTACAAGTTGATGATTTGATATACATACACACACTGAAATAATCATGACAGTTGAGCTGATTAACATAATCCATCACTACACATTGTCACCGTGTGTGTGTGGGGGGGGGGTAAGAATAATTAAGATTCTACCCTCTTAGCAAATTTCAGGTATATAAGTACAGTATTGTTACCTAAAGTCACCATGCTATACATTACATCTCCAGAACTTACTGGTCTTGCATTAACTGAAACTTTGCACCCCCTCATAAACATTTCCCCATTTCTCTCTATCCCTAACCACCATTCTACTCTCCATTTCTAGGAGTTTGACTATTTTAAGACTCCCACTTCTGGGAATTTACCCAGAGGATTAAAATCAGGATTTTTTTTTTTTTTAAGATTTTATTTATTTATTTGACAGAGAGAGACACAGGGAGAGAGAGGGAACACAAGCAGGGGGATTGGGAGAGGGAGAAGCAGGCTTCCCGAGGAGCAGGGAGCCCGATGTGGGGCTCGATCCCAGGACCCCGGGATCATGACCTAAGCCGAAGGCAGACATTTAATGACTGAGACACCCAGGTGCCCCTAAAATATACCTGCACTCCTTTATTCCTTGCAGCATTATAAATAGCCAAGATAGGGAGACAACATTAAGTGTCCACTGACAAATGAACAGATAAAGAAAATGTGGCATATATACATACAAGGAATTTTTTTTTAAAGATTTTTATTTGTCAGAGAGAAAGCACAAGCAGGCGGAGCAGCACACAGGGAGAAGCAGGCTCCCTGCTGAGAAAGCCCGATGCGGGGATCGATCCCAGGACCTTGGGATCACCACCTGAGCCGAAGGCAGACACTTAACCGACTAAGTCACCCAGGTGTCCCTACATACAGGAAATATTGTTCAGCCTTAAGAAGAAGGGAATTCTGCCATTTGCAACAACATATGCTCAGTTCTGATTAAAACAGATTAAAATCTCTTTCCTCAAAGCTGTCTTCCAGCATTTACCAAGCCCTGTCTGCTGTAGGCTGCTTTACTTCTTGCTCACTTAGCTCTGTAAGAGTATAGCATGGTGAAGCGAGGAAGACAGAGGTTAAAGGTCTGGGTGTGAATTCCAGCTCTGTCACCTGCTAGCTGAGGAACCGTTCCTATGCAAATCAATTTCCTCAACTATAAAATGGGAAATAACAGTGGTACCTACCTTACAGGGTTGTTATGGGACATTCATTAGTGAGTTAATACATGTACAAACCTAAAACAGTGTTAGTTCACAAGTATCAATGTCATGCCAGGGCTTGTCACACTTTAATGTGCATGCAAAGCACCTGGGGATCTTGTTAAACTGCAGATTCTGAGTCAGGAGGGGCCTTCAGTGGGTCTGAGATTTAATGTAAAGTCTGGAACACAATTATACAGAAACAGAGTAAAGACAGCATACCTAAGGTCATGTGACAACCTCCAAATGAAGAGTCAATTATTCAAAATTTTGCTGAAATAAAAATGAATACACACACCACCCACGAGATAAATCTGTCTAGAAAGTTTAACATGAAGCTAATCATAAGGAAACAATTAGATCCATAATGTAGGATGAGACAACTGGCCTGGTTTCTTTAAAAAAAAAAAAAAAAAAGTCAATGTCATAACATAAATAAATAAATAAATGTAGAGAAAATGGATCAAAAATGCTATAATATAGGACATTTTGGGGGGAACTGGAGAAATCCAAATAGGGATTGTAGACCATAGAATGAGATCAATGTTAAATTTCTTGGATGTGATAATACAGTATGATTATAGAGGAGACTTATTTTTAGGAGGTACATGCTGAAGTATTAAGAGATGAAATGTCAGCATCTTTGTCACTTTCAAATGGTACAGAAAAAATGTATATACTAATATAAACATATATATAAACAGATAAAGCAGACATCATAAACTATTAAGCAGTGGTAAATCCACGTGAAGGGTATTCATGTATTAATCTTTCCACTTGTCTGTCGGTTTGAAATTTTTCAAATATAAAATTCTGAGGGAGTCTTCCAGGGTAAAGTTTCATTTTGCATCCTTCTTTTAGGATATACAGAGACTCCTGCCCCTACCGTCCACTCCAGTCTCATCAACACCTGACATTTTATTAGTTTTAGTGCCTGTCACTGAGGCCTGCTTTCCTCAACTGGTACATGTCTACCAAAGGTCAGCTTGGGAGTTACTTCCTTTGGGTAATTTTTCCTGACTTCCCAGAGTGGGTGACAGATTCTGTTGTAATATTCCATGTTTCATTACCACGTAGAAATTCGCAACTACGTTTTTGTTCCTATACCAGACTGCCAAGTCTGGACCTCCTAGCATGGCCTTGGCATACGGTAGGCCTTCGGAAGCCAAGTGTTTACAGATCACAACTAAAGAAACATTAATCAGTAGCAGGAGATGAAAGGATGAGTGGTAATAAGCCCTCAAGAGCCAGGAATGATACGAAATCCATAGATACAGGGAGGGAGGGAGGGATGTAACTGGGACATTAGCTGTCCTAGGCATAATGCCAGGCAATTTATAGAACACCGTTTCATTTGGGTAAGGTGCAGAACCAGGGTTATTTTTAAAAGAAAGTTTCCTATCTGTCCATGTATGTAAATGTAACATCCTGTCTAACAGAGTTGTTTTGTCCTTAGAGTACTTGTTTATTCTTTGCCACACATCATGCTACCTCTGCTTATTAGCCATGGACAAGTCATTTAAACTTCCAGTTTTCACACCTGCAAAATGGGATAGTGGTTCCTGTTCTGCCTGTTCTACAACACTGTCAAAAATGACAAATGAAAATTACTTAAGCAAACAGTGAACAAAACAGGCACTGAGTAAACTGTCCTCCTTAAAATAGCATTGTTTTCTTCTTCAGTTCATCCCCTCTCCAGCTTTCTCTTGTTTCCTAGTCCTTAACTGGCAGCGGACCAAATGGAAAAGATGGGTCTCTGCCCAAATACAAGATTAAGCATAGGTATTCCAGCTGATTTTGGGGATGGGGTGGGTTTTTATCTTTACTGCCTCCAATATTCTGAGAATCTACCATGAAATCAAGACCGTAATGCACAGTAAGGACGACAAGAGGTTAAAAGGCTTTTGGGGAATTTGCCATTTACTAAAAACCTGAAAGAAGGTGTATTATTCTAGTCAATTAACAGAAATTATGACATGTAATGGTTTAAGAATTAATCAATGGTACACTTTCCCTACTTCCTTGGAAAACTTAATAGAACATTTCTTATCGAGGATGCACTTTTAAATTGATTATATAAATGAAAAAAAAAAACATAAATACCACAGAACTTTGAAGCTTACACAGGGACCCCTTCTCAAAAATAAATAAGTAAATAAATAAATTCAAAGCAAGGCCACAAAATCTAGGCTAAGAAGGCAAATAACTGGCTATATACTGAGATCTTTTCTTCAGGGTACCAACTTAAAAAAACTTTGTCAACTGAACGAGATAAAAAAGTCAAAATGTTAGATTCATTTTTAGCTTTAAAAATGTAATTTCTTGGTTCTGTTAGATCAGTTTCTCAAATCACATGCTTTTGGAAACCATGCAGGATGAATGTGTTGAAAGGCATATACTCAAAAATTTATAGTAGTTTCACAAATTCTAAGCTACCATTTTACTCCCCGTATTAACTATCAGAGTTAGCACAGAGACGAGCTCACGGATTTCCTATCTCATCTTTGGTTGCAATTGTTTCACCTGTTATCTAGCCCTCTAAGAAATAAAACAACAACGACAACACTTTGAGGTCTCAATCCACTTTACGAAAAGAAAGCTTTATGAAAAGCCCGAACGATGAATTTAAACATTAAGGAGAAAATGAGAACCGTTAGGTGTGTGAAGTAGGAAATGTTAATTTCATGCACTTAGGAACACACACTCACACCCCACAGTAGTAGAAGCAGTAGAAGAGGAAAACACTACATGTGTAGGGGTAGAAATATTTGTTACATCATGATGCTGGCTGGCGATGGAGGGTTGCCGCCTTAGAGCCCCCTGAATGGAACTTCCACTCTGGAAAGCATTCACTACATCCATCTGCAAGGAATCAGAGATTGTGACAGCTTGCTCAGCAAGAGAGAGAGAGCACAAGAGAAAGGACCATCCCATCTATCAACATATAAAAAGTAAAGAAAAAGGCACTTTTTACAGAGCAGATAAATAGGCAAGAGTAGCATTTTGAGATGAAGGTTGGGCGGGGGGAAGCTAGGAAAAAAGGAGCTGAGGGGCATATAGACACATTCCTTCACCATCAGTTAAAAACTTTCACTCATTCCAGGCACCAGGATTATTTTTCAAAAAGAGTAAGTTTTGTGGGTTGGGAAGGCTAGAAAGGAAGTTAAGGAGCGCATTCAGACCTCCTCCCCAGGTCCCAGAGCCCTGGGCCCCCGCGCTCCCACCGCTGTGCCCAGTGCCCACCGCCGGCCGCTCGTACCTCTCTGCCAGGCCCATACCTGCGTCTGGATTCTGTTCAGGCCTCTAAACCACAAGATCTGGCCGCGCCGTAGCTCCCTTTCAGCATGGTCAATCTCTTCCACGTCCTCCGCAAGCTCCTCCTCCGGGATTTCTTCCTTTTGTGTTCCATGACCAGCTTCTTTTAGGAACTTTAAACGGCTAGTTGGAATTGTTGAAATAAGCTACAACACAGGGGAAAGAACTTAGAAATAAATCAAAACCGAATAAAATTAAACCAATCAACCGTAATACAAAAGGCGTAAGAAGTCTCAAGTGTGGCCAAGTATTGTCACCAACGAGGCAATGAGATCCTGTCCGTCAAGCTTGCTTTCTCAGAGCAACAACAACAAAATAGGTTCTTTTCTCAACTACAGAAAAGATTTCAGTTTGAATGGTAAAACGTTTTCCTGAGGGGAAATAACCTGATTACAGCTTTCATATTTTAAGTAAGACATTCAAGACAGTAAAGTACACAAATATGCTCTGATATATATATTAACTTAAACTCACATTAATTATATTTATTTAAAATAAAACAAAAAATGGCAGGTGGCCTTTTTGGATGCAAAGCAAGTTCATTTTTCATTAGTGCTGAAAGAGTTCAAATAGAAAAAACATACCCAAATCCAAAAAATCGTCAAGCTTAAACTGAAAATAGTTTTTCTGCTTATTAAATGTATTTGTTTTTACAAAATGAAACTCTTTAAAACTGGGTTAATACTGATTGATCATGACACCAAACAGGAACAGATGCCCCAGGAAACACAAAGAGGACAACAAATAGTAATAAATATGTATCAAACTGTTAAGTGTTAACAGCCATTCCTTCAGGAAGTCAGGCTCATCAGGAGGAAACAAGCACACAGAATGAGAACTGCTTAAAGACCTTCTAGTCCAACCACCGCATTTCACAGAGGTGGGACAGGTCTCCTGACAACCAGAATCAGTGCTCCTTCTACCAGGACACACGTAAAATCAATAGACAACGTCAACCAAAGCCAGGAGCTGATCCCCGTTGGGTATGCTGGCTGTTCTGAATTTCCTCTTCCTGAAATTAGCCAGATCGTCTGGGAGGTTGTGGGGTTCTGTTTTGCCTATGAGGGAACATTATGAAATAACTAGAATGGTAATCAATGAAGAAAGGTGGCCCGAGTACAGATCCTAATACTTAAAAGAAGATCTCTATTAATGAATCATGCAACAGCAGTAAGAAGAGAAACCTCAGAACCTAGAAACACAATTAAGAAAAAGGTAAGATAAAGGCACATGAAGACTGAGTTAAGTTTCAGTAAAACCTGGACGAACGTTCGCTTAGACTGACTTGTAGAATGACAGTACATTAGCTCACACCGGTTGTACATCATAACATATGTTAACTTTCATTTATGATTAGTACAGACTATCAGTTACTTTTTCAGTAATGTTAACGGACTTAAAGTGAACAGTGCACACACCGTCACCAGTTACCTTTTTAAACTAATGACATGCCTTCGTAAGTCAGCTGCCTATGCCAAACATGAAGTATATCTCATTTTCAGGCATTGTATTTTATACATATATTGTTAAAGCCAATCAATCCAAAGAACTGAAAATGTCATTTTGTGGCCCATTTATCCAGCTACCACTATTTTTTATGGAAACATTCTCTAAGTGAACTGAAACTTGAGCTTTTTTTCCTTAGCTGTATTTTGGATTAAATTAGATAATAAAATGATGAAACATCTGAAGTATATAATATTGTAGTATTTTTGTAAAAATATTTACTCTGAAAATGCTAAAATAGGTCACAGAGCAAAAGACACAGATACCAGCGTCTTAATCAGTTAAAAATGCATCCTCTTAGTAACTGTTGTAAAGCTTGTTCTAAAAGACAAATTAAAAAACTATGTAAGAAATTTTCAAGTGTTTTATTACATAAGCATAACCATCACAAACAATAACACGAGAACAAATACTACATTTAAAAAAACCCCATATCCCTGAATGCCCTTTCTTGACCCAGAACAGCAACCACTTAGAATTAAGTAACAGAACTGATTAAGGAAAACACACACTGGAAAGTTAAAAAAAAAAATCACTTTAGGTTTGAACAAAAAATGATGAGCTTTTTACCTGGCCCCAGAGTAACGTTCCCATTCCTAGGAATATTGACCATAGCCACTGTTCTATTGAAAGTTCTGAACAACTGAAAGGTTTTCCACCAAACTGCACAATTATTATCTGGAGGAATAATCAAGAGTAAATTTATTTAAATCTTTTAAACTTTACATTTCATACACTTCAAAAATTACCCAAATCTGTATCCTTTAAAACTCAAGCTGAATAACGATTATCCTGATGGTGACGTGTATTATCATAGTCACAGCTGAAAATAAGACAAATGAAAATAAATTGAAATCTCTGCTCAAAATTTAAAATGCATATATGTTTCATGTTTAAATTATGTTCAGTAAAAACAAACAACAAAAAATCTCCTGATCAGGAAGATAACTTTACATTGTTTCCAATATGATCCAAGTAACTATAGTCCCTTGTATTTAGTATAATTCTCTGAATAATTTATGCCTTTCCACGAAAGATGTGTACTTTTGTGGAAAATACCATATATTACGAAAAGTGAACATAATATTCAATCTTTCTTGTTTTCCTCCTACACAGCTGTTCATTCTTAGTTCACATTTAGATGTCAGGGTAAATATGAATGGTAAGAGAGGACAAGAATTTGCAAAGTTCTATGAGATATGGTGCTTACTTAGGTGGTACACCCTCAGAAATTTGCTCTCCCCTATAAATAGAAAGAAGTCCAATGACCGGCATAGATAAAATCCTTAATATAGTGCTTATGCTTCTCTCCTTACTTTCAAGGACCTAAAACCGTACATAAGAATATTAAGAATTAAATATCAATATTCACCTTCTTGTGGGTCTGACAGACTTCTCTTTGATATGGCAGTCAGTAGCTGCTTAATATTGAAGTTGAAGAGAATCAATTTGGTATTAACATTTACTTCTTAAGGTATGAACTCCGTTCTTTGTAGCTGTACTAGATTTCAAATTCAAGTGATATATATTTGTCATTTCCACTGTTCTTCAAAGTCAAGATTATTTGTACACTTGTACAGATGGAGTCCCAACTGTTTTTTCAGTAACCCAACCAGTCAATTATAACTGATCTGGCAGTCTTGCTTTGATTTTAATAGATATTGAACTAAAATAATTTTCTTTGGTAAACCAAGAAAACAAGCATGAAAGCTCAAACGTTTATTTCTGTAAGTGTTTTCCTTTTTTTTTTTTTTTTTAATTTAAACTTTATCTTTTGGTATAATAAGGCATATATTAAGATGCTAGGCAAATAATCCATGATTAATATGATTGGAGTGATTCAGTTTTCTAAGAAAAAATCATCTTGCATTTTAGAGTTGTAAGGAATAAAACTGTCTAATTACTTGTGGCATTTACCTCTAAGAACAAGAGACTAAGTTTCCACATACTCTTTAATATATACCTTAGGTCAACATGATACTACAGAACTGTGTAACTGGGCACAGATGCATTTCCAAAACGTGTGCTGAGGGAGCCTTGAATTAGGTGCTATCTTCTAAAATTTAGAAGTAGCTGTATTAAACAGAGTCCAACAAGTTTCTTAACTGTAGGGTTTCCCAAAGCCTTTGAGCTGTTAATTAAAAAAAAAAAAAAAAAAAAAAAAAAAAAAGCAGCCAGCATCTGAGTATTTCCCTTTCAGGGAGTAAGCTCAGAGTTTCACGTGCATGGTCTCTCTTAATGCTTCAGTAATTCTGTGATGTGACCTCATATTATCATCCCCATTTCACAGATGAAGAAATTGCAGCTTGTCAGAGTCACACAATGATCTGACCCCATGATGACTGACTGATTCCTAAATTTATACTTGTAACTATAATGTTATGTTGCTTTAAGAAACTCCAAGAGGCAGTAACATAGGCAGTATTTCCTATACTTATCTGAGGATGTAAGAGCAACTGAAGGAACCAATGTTTCATGAAACATTATTTTGAAAACACGGATTCTGTGTTAACTGCTACCAAGTAGAAGAGAGGTAAAATATTTACAAAGAATTAAGGATTATTATATACTTCATGATCTGTCCAAAAAAAACCAAAAAGAGGTAAGAAGAAAAATCAGCTAGTGAATGAAAGAGACAGAAATTGAATTTAATACAATTTATAATGTGAAGCCCTCCCTTCAGGTACCTCTGCTCTACAATCAATACTTTGGCTAGACTGTTTTAGAAACCTACAGAATGAGATATGTGTAAATCAAGGGCCATGTTTTCCTACCCAGCTGAAACTGTCTAAAAAAGTGCCATTCAAAGCGCTGCTCCATGATAAGAAGATAAGGAATAGGCACTAGAGTATAAATCGATGCATGTTTTGCATAGCAGTATCACTCCGGCTACTACTGCAAACACACACTCCAGCAACAATACAAAAAACCCTCCCCTGAAACACAGTGTGATTAATGAAGCTGTTGATCTATATTCTGACACATGTTCCTTATCCCACCGTGGACTTGTAATAAATGGACCAGTAGCTAGTCCACAGACCACACTTTGAGTAGTACTGGCTTATTTATAAGGCACTGAAGAATGGTACCTCCCATTAAACTGCTTTGGGTGTATCAATCTTGCTGGGAACCAAGTTACCAGATTTGCTTGATAGAGAGGCAGTTCAGTTTTCTGCAGTCCTCATATATTAAAAAGATAAAATAAATCCAATTTTATAGCAAGTAAAAGCTAAAATTTTAACATGTCATGAATGATGCTTTTTTATAAACCTGAATAAAATACTTCCAGAAAATACTCGTTGGAGGTAAGCAACATTTCTCCTAAAGTTTATGGAAATTGAAAGCTGAAACAGAAACAATTATTACAGAAACAATTAAGTCTAGGGTTTTTGTACCTAGAGTACACAAGCTATGGCTGAATAAATTGTTTAAAATTCTTCACTCTTCATTTTGAACCAAGCCCCATCACTGTCTGATTCCTTTGTTGAAAAAACTCTTTAATCTTGTTTTGACGAGACAGGTGACTCTTGAACACCACGATTTGCACAAGTCCACTTATACATTTTTTTCAGTAAACACAGTACAGTACTGTAAATGTATTTTCTCCTTATGATTTCTTAGTAACACTTTTTCTCTAGCTTACATTATTGTAAGAATTATATATATAACTTGCAAAATATGTGTGGACTATTTATGTTATTGGTAAGGCTTCTGGTCTAGAGTAGACTATTAAGAGTTTTGGGGGAGTTCAAAAGTTATACTCAGATTTTCGACTGTGCAGGGGTGAGTTGGGGTGGGGAGAGTGTAGGGGTTGATGCCCCTATCCCCTGTGTTGTTCAAGAGTCAACTGTATTACAAAATCAAAAACTGGCATGTACCAACTCAGGAAGCAGCATTCAGAATCACATGCATTTTAGAATATTCATTTCAAGTACTATTATTTAATAAACTTAACCGTAGACATACAATTACTACCAATTGCTCAAAGCCATTAAGTGATCACTCTAGCTAGACTAGAAACTGCTAAACAGTAAGATTTACCTTAAATAACATTAAAATTATAATAGTTTTGATAATGATATAGAATGAACAATTGGTATCAGATTATGTGTAAAGTATCACAACCACAGAATCAGTAGTGCAATTAAAATAGTATTAGCTTAATATACTCTGCTCATATGTGGAATTTCAGGATAGAGTGTATTTTCACTTGATATGTGGTATTTAAAACTCTTTCTTTAGGTGTCATTAAGGTAATACATAGAAGTCCCACACATGCAGCAGTCAAACAATTTCTGGAACAAGGTAACTGTTTATCTAATATCTCCCACATGATCATCAAATTTGAAACTATCTTTTCCAATTACCCACCTGTACCACAAAAGTGCCTAAAACAATTGTGCAGAAGATGGCATTATTAAAGATTCCTTCGAACACATTTCTTTCACCGTGAATTTTCCGGGCATTTATTTCGTTGAAAAGTTGCATCAGCACAAAGGTATTAAAAACAATAGTATAATGTTCCGAAGGAGGAGCATGCAAAGGTGCATTTCTTCCACTATCAATATCAAAAAACTTTTCTCCTGAAAGAATGAAAAATTACTACTTTGTAATTATCATACAAAATAATTTAACATTTCAAGAAAAGTGTGCAGTAATACAACCCAGCCAGACCTTTATTTGATCTCGACTGACAGCATAGGAAAAGTTGGAAGAAACCTGGGGTTATCTAGTACAACTCTCATGTTTATAGATGCGGACACTGAAGCCCCCAAATTATGATATCTAAGTTAGTGGCAGAGCCAGGACAAAAAAAATCAGGACTCTTTTTACTTCCTCCCACTATCTATCACAGTGCTTCCCTAGCAACAACCACTGACAAAGAGAAGAAAGTAAAGACAAATGGGCAGTGAGAAACAGAACAACTCATGTTCTTGAAGAATTGGCAACATTAAAACATCTGGGATATTAGCTTGGAACAAAAACAACTGAAGCTTTATCAGGCATTGAATTCTTACCAGCAAATAAGAGTGTAAAGACTACTACAAGTTGATAGAATGCATGACCCAAAATATTCTTCATCATCGTGCGTGAGATGAGAGGCTTATTTCTACCATAAGGCTTCCGAAGCAAGAGAGATTCAGTGGGGGGTTCAGTTGCCAGAGCCAGGGAAGCGAGCGTATCCATTATGAGGTTTACCCACAGCATCTGCACAGCCTTAAGCGGTGAATCCTAGAAAAGACAGGTTTCCTAATAGACATTCACAACTATTCAGGGACTCAGCAATTCTCAGGAAGCCTTTTGTATTTAAAAACTCAAAGAACAGAACAGGATTACATTTTCATATTAATTAACCTACAATATTAAGCTTCAGGTTATTCAAATATTTAAGTACTTTAAAATGGTAGATTAGACACACATTTCTGCTTTAAAGCAAACACGTTTTAATAAAAAAAACAAAACTGTGAACCTACTTGAGTAATACAGGCGCCCGTGAAAGCAACTATCACTGCTACCACATTAACAGTGAGCTGGAACTGAAGAAATTTGGAGATGCTGTCATAGACATTTCGTCCCCACATAACTGCTTTAACAATGCTTGTGAAGTTGTCATCTGTGAGAATGATGTCAGATGCTTCTTTAGCTACGTCAGTTCCAGCGATACCCTAATACAAAAAATTCTGTGAATTAGACTAAACGTTTAAAATATAACTTTCAAGTATCCGAAAGGGTAGTCTACGACAAACCAAAATTTACCATTATACTGAATGACTAATGACTTAAATGTACTATAAAAGAAGGTAATAGTTATTCTACAATCTCTCTCAGATTCCACCTAAGCAAAAATCAAAGAATAAGGTATTGAAAATAAAGTTCAAATTGGATTTAAAAAAAAGGAGGAATGCACAGAGGCATAACCCAAGTTCCTCCCCAAAAGTCACACAAAAAGATATATTAAAATAAAAACTCACAGAATCAAAGTTAATGGGAAAGGAGATACTGTAAGGAAATCTTAAGAGGCTGGAGAGGAGATAACCAAACAGCAAGTAGGCTGGCAGACCGCAGAGAGCTGAATCCTAAGCCAACAGGAGGGAAAGCAGAGAATTAAGTTTTTTTGCACAACAGACTCTCCTATAAGGCTCAGTACTTGGCAGCACCAGGTAGCACTGGAAGGAGGGGTAAAGATGTGAATGAAAACAGAAGGATTTCTTGAAAGTCTACTAGAGACACTAAAGAAGTACCTAGAAGGTCCAAACTAAAAACAACTATGTCCACCAAGAGTAGAATGGGATGGATTAATAAGTTGTAGATTAATAAAAATGAGTGAACTACAGCGATATACAACAACACAGGTGAATCTCAAAAGCATAATGATGAATGAAGGATGGTGGACTCAAAATATATAAGATTCTTAGGTTCACAGTTTGGAAACAGACAGAAGTAATCTTCAGAATACCGGTTATCTTTACAGAGAGACAGGGCAATGATTAGAAGACAATGTGACTGAAGCATCTGTGGGTATAGGTAATAATCTATTTCTTGCCTTGCAAAGAACAGGTCTGCTCACTTGTAATAATCAATTCAATCATTTATGACATAGGCACTTTTCTGTATGGGTGTTGTAGGTTAACAACAAAATTAAAAGAAAAGACAGCTAGATCCTCAAGGCCCCTTCCCAAGTCCATGCAGCCAAGTGGCAATTTGCCATGCCCTCTGACCTGGCAGAAGACTGCCTGCTAATTTATCAGAGTGGGTATGACAAAGAGGGTCCAAACTGGGGGATTCCAAGCACTGCTGAGTGTAGGGGTGCTACACTGAAAAAAAGGGGTTAAGGGTAACTCTGCTTAATGAGCGTTGAGACCACCACCTTCTTTTCTCTACTTGTTTCCCAGAACACCAGTATTCAGGAGTGCCCTCTAGGTAGCACATTTGAAGATTCTTTTCTGGGAAACTGATCATCTGAAGAGAAAAGACCTGAAAATACTGCAATTCAAGGTACACTAAGGAAGCGAAATAGCCAAGACAAATCACTTTACTGAGAAGCTTCTGGTTGACAAATCCCACCCACAGGCCCAAGGCTTTCCGGCTTTCCACCAGTAAATATGCAGAGACAACCAAGAATCAATCACCTGACATCTGAGGAAAGCCTAAACCAAAAGGCAAATGGAGACACAAACTCTGCAGAGACGAAAGCCTATTCTAAAAAGTCAAATCCTTAGAGCGGTAAAAGGTACATCAATGAAACATGAATAAAATGGTAAAACAAGAACAAAAAAGTTAGAGATGGAAATTAAATATATGATCACAGAAATTAAAAAAAAAAAAAAAAAGCGAAACAGAAACTGAGGAAATGTCCCTGAAAATAAAGCAAGATGACAAAGGTATGGTAAATTGGAAAAAAAGAGGAAGGACAGTAAGTCCAAGCAGTTCAAGAACTGGGATGGGGGGTGGGTGTTACAAAAGAAGAAATGGTGGAGATGAAATAAGACTAGTATAAAAAAATTTCACAAAATTTAAGAATATGAGTTTATTTCATGGTAGAGAGTTGTTCTATGACAAAACATCATTACATTTCAGAAGACTGGAAATTAAGGAAAGACATATATATCTCCACGAAGGGGGGGGGAAAAAACAGACACACACACACACACAAGGTTCAAAATACAGAATGGTACGTAACAGTAATGGAGGAATGAACTCAAAATTCTCAGTGAAAAATTGATTTTCAAATGAGACTTTTATACCAAGTCAGGTTAAGAATCAAGAGTCAGAAGAGGGTGGAGATTTCAGTCATAAAAGTTATGAAAAAGTTTAACTCTCATGAACTTTTTTTCTCAGAAAGCTATTGGAGAAGATAGCGTTACTCCATGAGGGAATACATCAAAACAGACGATGACATCGAGTCCAGGAAATACCAGGTCCGACATGAGAGAGGAAAGGGAAATCCTCAGGTATGGAGAACAACAAGACAGCTGGGTAGCAGGCCTGGCAGAGTCCACACTCAAGCTTGTTGGAAGGTCTGGAAGAGGTATTTCTAAGGTAAAAATGTAAAAGTGCCAGGTGATTCGGATGTAAAGAATGGAGAACTTGGTGATGAATTTGTGTTAAGTACCTAGAAAAACTAAGCACAAAAGTGAACACATTGAAAAAAATAGATTTAAAATAAAAAATAGATTTAAAAAGTGAATGAAAAAGACAATTTATAGGGAATACAAAAAGTTGTTCAAGGAAGTAAGACTCATGATGGTAGACTACACAGCTCAGCTTAGAACAGCTTTTACAGTCACCGTAAGGACTGTATACTGGTCTATCCGAAATTATGATCTAATTCCGGGGGAGAATGACAGGACAGGTTGTGTGCAGTATGCATTATGGAGATGACAGTGGTGTGTGCCTGGTGTGCCCGTAAAAATCCTAATCTTCCTCAGTGAGAAGTCAGTAGCAAGTGCTTTATAGTTAACAAATAAAAAAGCACCATCATGTCATTTAGATATACAGAGGCAAACAATTAAGGGAAACAAACAGCTAAAATAGCTGGTTTCCTTTTGTCAAAAAAATGAGCTGGAAGAAGTAATTTGTGGTACGGGACTTAGGTAGTAAGTCTTATAAAATGACCTGACTTTTTAAATGCATTTACTGTTTTGATAAACACAAAAACGAAGTTCAAATCAAGTTTTTCTCAAAAATATTCAATGAGGGAACAATCTTAATTTAAAATTTTAGCCTCTAGCTTCTAATCAGAATATTTTACTTTTAATGTGCAACATATTTAACACATCTAAGCCTCACAGGTTTTCCTGCCTCTAATCATTCCCTGTCTTTTTCAAATGCAAATCTAATCACTTCCTTGTTCAAAATCCTTCAAAATTTAAAAAGTAATTTTGAGATGTTAATTGGTGTCCAAATAAAAATGAGTTCCACTGTCAAGTAAGTTTGGGGAATTTCCATCAGAAAAAGTTAAACAGCTTTTTTATGAGCCTCTCTGAGTCGCGTGCTGCCTTGCTTTGTGAATCTCCAAACTTCTTTCACTCATTGGTCTGCTTGGGAAGGGCTGATCTACTGGATGAAAAGAACAAATTCCTTATCTCAGTATTCAAGGCCCTTTGCAGGTGCCGCCTGTCAGTCCTCCTGCTTCATAGCCCATTCTCCTCCAAGAGTACACCCTCTTCTAGACAAGTTCAACTTCTTACAGCTCACGAGGGTCCCTGCACTGTACTTCTCCACCTCCTCTTCTCTGTCCCTCAACTCAAATGGCACTTATTTCAGAAAACCTTTCCCAGTCTCTCCAGGCAGAGTCTTCTGCCTGGATGCACACCTTGTGTTGTGTTTAGTCCTTCACTGGCTGCCACTATGCTCTGACTTATTTCCCTGTGTGCTGAACCTTTAGGAGGTAACTACTCACTTCTAATGTTTCTAGACCAGAATATTGAAAGCAGCTTTTCTTAATGTTTGGAGAATAAACAAACAAATCCTTTGTTAATCCAAAGTTTAAAAAGACAGTATTTTAATTACTTTAGGGAAGATTTTGTTACCAAAGATGTATTTGGTTGTATAGAAACCCATCATGGCATTCAGGCTTTGAAGACAGAAATATCTGTATGTTATGCTTTGCTCAATTTTGGTAAGAATAATGTAATATAATAAAACAATATAATCATATTTTAAATGGAAGCTTGCAATCGAAAGGAATCTATGGAGAGTGGCTATATAAAGCCAGACCTCTTCACAAGCTAATAATGGGCTTATATTAGAGTCCTTTTGTAAATCTTATTTTATTGTTGAAAATTTTAATGTTGACTTTTCTAAATATATAGAGTGTAAATATACACACACATATAAAGAACACACACACACACACATATATATAGAGAAAGAATATATAGATAGTATTCTAAAATGCTATTTCTGCCAGCAAATAAGAGACAAATTTAACAAGGACTAATCAATAGCAATTTCTTGTAGGTATCTATTAAAAACTCAAGCCAAATAATTTTGTCTTTTAGTTTTAAAATATGAAATTGGAAAACAATAAATACACAAAGTAAACTCAAGCTTGACTGAACAAAAGTGCTTTGAAATTTAAGTCATTCTTTGTCTTTTAAAACATTTAGATTTTTGTGTGCTACCTTAAAAAAAGGAGGTACAATGGGCCTAAAACCTTCAGGGCTTAAAAATGAAACAAAGCAGCCACTGTACTGTGTTTCTATTTGTAATACTGTATTTACCTGTGTGTATTGAAGGCCCTTAGCATCTGCCTTAAACACTGAAGTTTTGGGAAGAAAGCGTTTTATTTTTTAAAATGCATTGTAAGTAAATGCCTTCCTGGTCAGCTGTCCCGAAGAAATGATCAGGAGCAGCAGACAGTGATCTTGTGTCCCTATAGTGAATAATGATCCTGTTTGCCCACAGCCAAAGGAACAGGACTTAAATATTCCTTCTCCCTTCAGCTACTTTTCACAAGTTTTCAGAAGTTCAGACAAATGTGCTGCTACCCGTAATGAGTCTGGGATAGGGTAGGGTGGGGATCTATGGGCTCACAGCTATTGGCTGAGAGCACTTCACCCACATAATTTCCTCTTTCCATCCCTCTCATGCCTGAAAGGGTGCCACCATGGTGATGGCTCTGCTAAGCCCCTATTTTAGCAGCACAATATCAGGGGGACAAATTATACAAATAAACACCGGTTACACACTGGTTCAGAATTAAGTTTTGGAGTCTCATCTGTTGCAAATTTAGGAAAGAAATTTCAGTTTTCAGATTTTTAGATTTGAGAACGGTGATTATGGACCTGTATTTTCAAAAAATTAAGTTAAGGGGCACCTGGGTGGCTCAGTCGTTAAGCGTCTGCCTTCAGCTCAGGTCATGATCCCAGGGTTCTGGGATCGGACCCTGAGTCGGGCTCCCTGCTCCGCGGGAAGCCTGCTTCTCCCTCTCCCACTCCCCCTGCTTGTGTTCCCTCTCTCGCTGTCTCTCTCTCTCTGTCAAATAAATCTTTAAAAAAAAAATTTAAGTTAAAATTAAACAGAATACTTAAGTTTTCTATGGCACTGAAGGTACAAAGATTCATTCCAACACTGAAAAGCTACAAGAAATCGATTCAGAGATATAAAACAACCTAATTTCAATCATTAAACATTTATGTAGCATCTGTATTTCATGATACCAATTTTATAGTAAATACTTCATCAGTACTATGGCTAGAATATAAGAATATAATAATGAAATGCTGAAATTTTCTAGCACTTTAAATAATAAAAATCTAAATTGAAGACTGGGGGGGTAGATTTTTTCCAATCAAAAAAGGATTATAGCTATCATATATGAAATGATGACATTCAGTTACTCGTAACAGACATTTTCAGTTGAACGAAGATTCTCAATTATATTTTTAACTTACACACACACACACACACTTTCTCTCTCTCGTTCAAAGCCTGTCTCCTGCCTAAGAGAATTGTTGTAAGGTTCAGATCATATGATACATTTATATATTTTGCAGAGTACAAGGTAAATGTATGATGTTATAGTTCTTCAAGAGTCTTCTTCTAACCAGATTTCACTGCATCAAATGAATGTGGTTACAAACTACTCAGACTTATAAACCAATTTAGGCACATATATTTTCACTCAAATCTTGAAGGACAGTGTTTAAAATCAATAGTGGGGCACCTGGGTGGCTCAGTTGGTTAAGCACCTGACTTTGACTCAGGTCATGATCTCAGGGTCCTGGGCTCCAGCCCTGTGTCAGGCTCCACACTCAGCAGGGAGTCCGCTTCTCCCTCTCTCTCTACCCCTCCCCCACTCGTGTGCTCTCTCTCAAATAAAGTCAATAGCAATCTAGTAACAAACAACTCAGCCACTAAATTACATCTGAATATTTAACAGGTTAAGTTCCTACCATTGCAAATCCAACATCAGCTTTCTTTAGTGCTGGGCCATCATTTGTGCCATCACCAGTTACAGCTACAACCTGGCGTTGTTCAGACACAGTGCTGTCAATTATACCTGAAACAAAAGTAAATATTTGTGCTGTAAAAATATCCCCTTTAATTAACAAGGTGATTCTGCAGAGTACCCTGACCAGCCAGTTTTACAGACTTGAGGTTAAAAATAAACAAACAAACAGAGAGAAATGGAAACTGCCGAGATGTTGGACAAGGACCAAGTCCAGAAACTAAGGTTACACTAGGAGCAATATCCTGTTTTAATGAAGATAAACACAGTTCACGGAAGGTGTCAAAAGGAAATGTATTTAGATTTTATTGGAAAAGATAATATCCAAGATCCAATCTATTATTCAACATCTATTACCACTTTAGGAAACAGAACACATGTCTGTATTAACAAATTGTGAAGTAACTGTAAAATCGACTCACCTTTAACCAGTGTATGTTTGTCAGTAGGAGATGATCTTGCAAGTACTCGAAGCTTTGGCCAAATCTTGTCTATCCGCTCTTGCTCAATCTGTAAATGTTTGTGAAAGTTAAAATGTACCCAAACCTAGTTTTATAATTCCCAAATTAGCTTTCTGGCATATGTATCAGCAGTTCTCAAAAGAGCGTGGTTAACAGACCAGCACCATCAGCAACTCGAGGGGACTTGTCAGAAATGCAAATTTTTTAGCAAGGCCCCAAACCTATCATCTTATCAAATCCTCTGGGTTGGGGGCCTAGCAATCAACGTTTTTAAAAGGCTCTCTAGGTCACTCTAATGCATACTCAAGGTTGAGAACCACTATTATATATACATATCATTGTAAGATCAAATTTAAAAAATCTTCCCACTGCCTATGAAAATAAAAACTCCTTAACATAGTATAAAAAGCGCACAGTTTGAGGTGCCCTAAAATATGCTCTGTATCAGCTTTTTCTAACTCTTCCTCCCATACTCGCTTATACATATTATACTTCTGAAACTGGCCTACACTGACCATAAAAAGAGAAACGTGCTCACTCCCTTTAGGAGAAATATCTCTATCACTAGTCTCTTTCACCTCCTAAAATGTTAGTGTTTTTTGCTTCTTAGGTGCACGCTGCATTTCGTCCTGTGTGATGCCTACACACAGTGCATGTTCTGTATGTTATATGAAAAATACATCAATATAAAAACTAAAGAAACCCTTACCTCTCCTTTTTCATTTCGTATTCTTCTGTTGAAGTCTTTACCTTCTAGGCACAGAAAATCTTCCCCAGGATGTAAAATACCACATTTGGTGGCAATAGCCCGAGCAGTATTAATATTATCACCAGTGACCATCCGCACAGTAATTCCAGCCCTCTGACATTTCTTTATTGCCTCTGGTACCTGGTTTACAAAGAAAAATTCGTATTAAGAAAGAAAATAAGTATTTCCAAAGGAAAAAAAACCCACTGAACAAATAATGCCTTACTGCACAGTCCTACAAATAATGACAATTTTACTTTCATCTCAACATATTCAATATTTCTTGAATTACTCCCAGTAATCTCTTCTTTCCTCTTCTACTGCCACAGTCCTAGTTCAGGCTTCATTTTCAGTTGTGATCCTACTTAATTTGTTTGCATTATTTATTTACCAAAGGCTTCTTAAAATGCCCCCCTCCCCAACCATTATGCAGTTCTTTTCTGGTTGGCTTTCTATCTTTCCAGTTTTATTGCCCAGACAACACGAGAATAAAATGTTGGTGTGTTTTTTAGGGTTATGGGTAGCTCACTTTTTTCCCCCCACTCTGTACGTTTTAAGGATTACTTTACTTATTCTTGTACCTTTAATTGTCATGTATGTGCTAGTTAATTTTCAAATCGACATCTTTCTCCCACCTCATTCTGAGTGCTGGGTTCATAATTCCATCAGAGAAGGGAGAGTGGAATCTGGGTGTCCAAAACGGGGACCATGTTTTTTAAAATCTACCTAACAGAAACCTAGAGGTCATCTGACCTCTTCCAAATCTCTCTTACTCTACCCACCTTTAAAGGACAATGAGTCCTTGGATTCTACCTCAAACCTTCGCTGCACCTTGTCTCTCCTGCTTGTTGCCTGAACTACTGAAAATAGCTTTCTAACTGGTATTCCGTCTTTACGTTTGTTCCTCCTGTAAAACAACTGATACACCTGATAGAATTATTTTTCTAATAGATTTTCTTAAAAATACATGATGATTCCTCTACTGTTAACACTATAAGCCGCAAAGTTCTTAGTATAATAGAGTATCACACTTGAACCTCAAAATAATTTCTAGATTTATCTAGGATTTTTCTCTATGATACAACTTGATGGATGAATAATCTATATATTGTTTCTGTGTCTCTGCTTCTGGCAATTCCCTTTGCCTAGAAAATACTTCCTGCTCTTCTCTAACCAGGAAATCCATATTGATTCCTCTGGAGCATAGGGGCTGCAAATGCAAATGCCTATCAGGCCATGCGGGTAACATAAATGAGAAAAACATTGAACCCAACACTAATGCCTAACGAGAAAGCTATTTGGCTTTAGCTTTTTTTTTTTTTTTTTTTTACTGTGGTGGAATAAATGCCCATTGTTGACAAAACCTACCACTTTAAGAGAAAGCAGAAACCTACATTTGTGTATGCTCTCTCAATACATAATGCTTTACACACACATCCCCACACCCACACGGTCCAAAGAAAATTTGACTGAAGGCTAAATCTGGCCTTGCAGGCTGAAGGTTTATGACTTCTACTGTAAATACAGTTTAAATGTAATGTCTCTGGAAGCACCTTTTATGACCTATCTAGACAAAATTGTGTCTTTGTACAGCATATACATTAAAAAACAAATCAATATTTGATCTTGAAAACATTGGTTAGCTGTATAAAATGTAATATATATCCCGATATCTCATTTGAGATAAAAAGTAACCCAAAATTGTCCACCCAAGTACTCACTGATTACGTGGTATCCTGAGAGCATTTGGAATAGAGGGACATTGAATAACAGAGAGAAACTGGTCTTGGGTTAAAACCATGTGGCAAATAATATTTAAGAAGGGCAAACTAACATTTATTAATGGCCCACTAACTATACCAAATACCTCCACATAAAGCTCACAAACCACCTCCACTTTTACAGATAAGAAACTGAAGAGAACCTTGTTCAAGTACCTATGCAAATTCAATAAAGCTGGATTTATTCTAGATAGCTAATTAATCAAAATTCTCTGTATCAGGAATGCAGTCCACCATACCCACACAGAGAAGCCTGCTTTATATTACATGGTCTCACGTTAGTCTCAAAATATCCATCTCATTTTGTGATACTAAAAAAATTAAGTGCCACTTTCATGTTTAAAAAAAGATGAAACTCTTTATCAATGCCAAGAGCATGATAACAGCAATCTATTTTCCAAAGGACAAAAGTTGTAGACACCCTATTCTAATACTACATTTAGGTAAGAGTTAAGCCATAAATCAACGTATAAAACTTTGGTTTCCTTTTGATCAAAGGTTAGCAAACATTACCCACCTGGATATTTCAACATTTCTAAATAGGCTGCAGCTTCTGATTCTCTTATTCCATTGGTAGTGTCATTTACCACTCACCTAGAGATGCAAGGAGACTGACTGTCCCTCCTCTATAAGACATCTAATTGTGGAGCTATACTTTCCTCAGGAGATCTCCCGGAGCCCCTCAGGTGAGTATCCCAGCCTAGCTTACTTTCAGGCTAGTAGGTCCAAATGCCTACGTGACATACATTTGGATGTTTCAGACACCTCAACAATGTCAAGAATAGTATATCCAAATCCAACAGATTCATTCCTATTGGTTCTACCTCCATTTGAAATCATCCCCTTCTTTTCATCTTCCCTGCCACACTATATGTAGTGCTAAGCCATGATCATCTCTTGCCTGGGATCACTGCAATAATCTCCTGGCCTTCCTGCTTTGCTTCCTTGTTCTATTTCTTACACAGTACCCAAAATAGTATTTTAACAACACAAATTATGTTACTTCCCAGCCTGAATTTCTTTAATTACGTCCTACTGAGTTTTAGAATAAAATTCAGAACCTTAATTGTCTTGTAAGACCAAAGATAATCTTATCTGCCCCTTCTTGTCCACACTTACGGCCTTATTAGCCTCCTTTCTATCTTTGAAATAAATAGCTAATACTTTCTCATCCTCAGCCCTCTCTCTGAATTTTTTGTTCCATTTGCCTGGAATATTCTTCTTGCAGCTATTAATATGTTTGGCTCCCTTTCAGCTATCATATCTCAATTCAAATGTCTTATCTTCAGAGATCTCCTAATGTGGTCTAAGTTACCTAATTACATCACCCTGAGCATATCCTTTATAGCCCTTTTCACACTTGTAATTGTCATAGCTGGTTATCACCCTCCCAACTCCCCCCATATGCCAGCCAGAATGTAATGCCCCTGAGGGCAGGGACCAAGTCTTATTCCTTAGAGAATATATTTTCACTTGGCATACTGTCCAAGTATTTATCATTTTGTCTGTTTGTCTTACTTCTGTAGAAGATAAACTTCATGACTATTTTGCTTACTGCAGTATTTCCAGTTCCTAAAAAAAGTACCTGGTACTACACATTGGGTGTTGAATCAATTAGCTGATAGTCATTGAACAAAAGCTGCTTTTGCCTTTGTGCTTTTACTCATGTTGCTTCTTTGCTCAGAATGTGCTTACACCTGTCCCTTGAGGTCCAGCTAACACTGCATCCATTAAGACTCAGATCAGGTAATTAACCTCCCAGAAGTCTTACCTGACCCCTTCAGTGTTTAACAGAGCATAGCATCTTTTAAGTACACATGCTTTAGACAAAACCAGATTTGATTAGTTCTATGGTCTAGAGCTAACCTCTATACACCTCGATTTTTTTTTTCATCTGTTAAGTGAGAGTAGTAAGTCACAGAGGTGAATATTAAATGAAATAACACATGTAAGGCAGTTGGCATAGTTATCTGGCACACAGTAAGAATTAATTAAAAAGACGCTATTGCTTTAAACAAAGTTGGGTGCTCATGTTCTGTGCCCATATAACATGCTCCGGATAAATCTAACAATGTACTAACATCCTGAGTTATATTTACATGTTTGTCCATTCCCACCCAAGAATGACTTCTTTGAGGCCAGGGAATATACCCTAGTATAATGCTTGGCACACAGTTGCTAAACAAACTTTAAAATAAAGGACTTAAAGAGAAAAAGCAAAGTGTATAGTTGCATGCTGTCAAATAAGGTAACAGGATGTTTAAATTCAAATTAAATCTAAAAATTCCGTTTTTCAGTTGTACTAGCCACGCTTCAAAACCTCAGTAGTCACATGTGGTGAGGAGCTACTGTGGGAACAACATATAGAAAACTATCATCACAAGAAAGTTCTACTCAACAGTGGTGGTCTAGAGACCATGAAAACAAATAACTTAATGCATCTGGAATTTAATACAAATATCAACTGAAAAACCTACGCAGCCCAAGGCACTGTGCTAGGTTATGGTGCTGCCAAGTACATAAGATCCCAAAGAGAAGCGGTCTAATTAAAAACCGTCAATAAGTAGCATATACATCGCAAGCACTATTTTTTCACCTGTCTTGGATTCACCCAGGAAAAAAGAAAGAAAATCACAAACACTAAGAATGTTACTAGAAAGCTGGTTCCAGTCAGTGCCTGGATCCCCTAGGGTTAAGAGAATCTGCACATGAAAAAGCACAGAACGTTTCACCACCTCAGGTCTCACAGGGTCTTCAATCCCCACAACAGCAATGCACGTAAGACCGGTGACAATATCATTTTCATTATCCCACTCTGGTTCAGGTTCTCCCGCTGGGAAATCTCTGAATGCAAGACATATGGTTCTCAAGCCTTCTGATGCCATTGGTTCAATCACTGTTTTTACAATATCATCACGGTCCCTTGGTCTGAATACTTTTGCCTCACCATTAGCACTCAAGATTTTGAAACACCTAAAAGGAAATGTTGAATCCAAACATCAGTAGGTAACAAAAATAATGGTTAGTGCCATTTAAGTGAACTGGAAGGGCTAGAAATCATGGGATCTGACATCTGGAATTTAGAGGATCACATATGTTGCATTTCCACAGACTTAAATCACATTGGCTTTTTACCCTCCCCTTTATACAACAGTTTTACTTTTTATGGTTCTCACTGGATAGTTCTCCACTTTATCAGTTACTCTAGATGGTCTCTAAACCTTCTCTCTTGGAAATGCAATGCTTTTAAATTTTCACAAAGAACCCCTCGTGGCAGAGGAGAATAAACTACACACCTGTCCATTCTGGTACAGAATTAGGCATTAACTTGAACACAAAATTCACAAATAGTCTTCTTTTAAAGTAAAAAGTCAAGTTTAATCAACCCCTTACCTGAGATGCTGTTTCACCACCTACATTGTTTTAACCATGAAAGAAAAAAACTGACTGTTAAAGTAAGCATTCTACTGAAATGAGAGAGATAATGCCAAAATAGTTTTACTTTTCAGTGACACTAACTACAAAATTTCAGTTATGTAGTAAATAAAAGTCACACTATGTACTTCCCTAGTTAAACTTTCTTTTTCATGACTCCTTTCTCTGCTCCTCTCCCTTGGTGAGGCCGCCTCCTCCTGCGTCTGGGCACAACTTCTGTTTTGGTGATTTTCCAAAGCTCTCCATCACTGCTGAGGAGCTCCATTTGGACGCTGTAGCAACACCTTAGATCTACTGCGTGCAAGTCTAAACGCTGCCTCCTCAACATCAACATCAGCCCCAACAATTCCAATGTAAATCTAAAAGTCTCACCTGAACACTTCCTTTTTCTGCATCACCTCTACAGTATCAGCTCCTAAGTCCCGAAACTGGGCCTCTTAACAGCTTCCTAAGTGTTGCCTCTCCTTGCTGTTCCCCCTGCTGCTGCCTTCTCCTGGCTCCTACTTTAAGCTAGAGCTAGTGTAATAGCTTTTTAAATGAATTATCTGTCTCCAGCCCATCCTTTCTTTCCCTCCAACCCACCTTACTTCCTGATGTAAGAATTATCTTCAATCACAGATTTGGTCATTCTACTACCTGATGAAAAAAAAATACTCCGGTTATATCCTCTGGCCCACTTAATTCTTCCTGCTTAGCCTAACGTGTAAGAGCCCCTACAACAAAATGTACATATTACTGTGGGACTATTACCTATCAGACTGCAAGCTAGGTATTTCATATGCATCATTTTATTTCACTGTCAACGAGCTGGTGGTCAAAAAGCTTGATTTGGTTTTGATTCAAAAATCTCTCCTGTATCACCTATCTGCTATTCAGCAAGACATGGATGAGACAGATTTCTAACCTTTCACCCTGACATCAGATAACCAAGGGTTCAATAAAGGGAAGAGGCTCTGTGTGGCCTGTGTGTCACAAAGGCACATGACTACCCAGCTGAACCACGCGACTTGCTAACTCCCCAATATGGCCCATGTATTCCCAGCTCCTTCCCTTTGACGTGGCTTCCTTCACCTTGATGGTCTCACTTCATACCAAAACCTATCTGAAGTGCCGTATCTTTCATATGACAATGATCTCATCTTAAAACTCTGTAACCATCTGTCATGTGCTGCCATTTCAGTAATTTATTTATAGACCTGTCTCTTAAACCTGTTAGAATATAATCTGTCAAGCAAGATAACACTGGATTATAAGATACATATAAGCAAATTAAAAGTAAAAATTCTTTAAATGTTACAAGTTCCAATGGGCTGCTCTTAAATTGTGTTTTTAAATTCTCTACTGGAATTAAGGAAACCAAAATAATTTCAACACCTATAATAACATACAAACATTAGGGAAATTATACCTAAGTGTATAATGTCAAAACTGAAACTACTCGTCTGTAAAAGGACAGATAAAAGAGAAAAATGACCACTTAAAATGACAGGAAATATTTAAATATCACAGTGCAGCAGCACAGACCTAAAACCTCACTCTGATATAAAAGGAGAATTCTTAAGATCTAGGGTTAATGCTCTGCTACTCTAAGAACTTATCTGAAATTCATTCATCACATTTTCTGAGCTCACTATCTACAATGTGGCGTTGAAGATCAAGACATGAGTTTTTCTTCCCAGGAGGCCTTTATTTCTCATAATCCTCTATAACAACGGAGTCAACATGTCTAAAAGCAAAGATCAAGGTTTACTTTATTGAGTCTACCAGACTGAATGTAATGGGCACATTTTCCCTACAGCAAAATACTATGAAATAAAAGAAGCAGAAGTACAAAAATGGCAGAATACCATGGGCAAATATCTAGATACCATTAAAATATACTGAAAAGCTCTGAGGTCCTATCAAATGCCTGATGTTCACAAAAAAGGAAATAGCAACAATAACAACACAGCAGGTATTCCATAAAGCAACTATAGTGAGCAATTTATTCATCTAAGCATTTTACTCTTACTTTTTCAGAATTATCTCAGATGCACCCTTGCTGAATATTCGATAACTTCCATCTGAATTTTTCAGGACAGTACTCATGGACTTCCTAACAGAATTGAAGGTGTAGACTTTGTACAGTGCTTCTTCTGGTATTTCATTTCTAACATCCTGATAATCTCGTTTTAAATCCAAAAGAAGTCCCAACAAGGCACATTCAGTTTTATTACCAACATGACGAGGTAATCCACCCTCTTTCTCTGGTGGCTATAAGAGAAAAAGGTTTAGAAGCTAGTATCATCTTGTTTCTCTATGACAGTTTAACTTATAATGTAAAATAGAATGCGACATTCTAAAACAAAACTACATAGGAAACTTCTAGTAATATCAGCATTTCAAAGAGGGACACAAAAAGGTACGGTAGGAAGGATCTCTGAGGCGAGAATGACATGGATTCCAACCTCAGCCCTGCCAGTTACTAGCTACGTGAATTTTTGGCAAGTTACCCCACTGCTGTGGTCCTTGGCTTCAGCAACTGGAAAACAGGTGCACTTATGACCCAAGAATTAAGTGAGATAAGGCATGTAAAGTTTAAAGTTGGTTCCTGACACATAGTGAGATGTAATAAATTTTAATTCCTTTCCTTTTCTCTTCCTGTTTTCATTGAACATTTAAATAATTCAAAATTAAATCTTCTATACAAGTTTTTAAACTTAAAGCACTGCTGCCTTAAATATATGTATATAAAAGCTTTACTTCCTTCATCGTATCTTCACAAATACCACCTTATATATAATTATCACTATAGTAATAAGGCCAGATGTGATCATCTTTACTTAACAACGGAAGAAAGTAAAGCTCAGACTTTCAGCTAGTAAAAGGCAAAGCTAGATCTAGAACCAGGATCCCATAACTTTTCAGTATAATAATCCAATTCATGCGTATTTTCACTAGACAAGTTGTAATATTAATTCTGCTCATGGCCTTCATCCATCAATCACTAGAACACATATCAACTTAAGCAATTCCACACTTTATGTTACAAGTTAAGACTTTTAACTTGCAAAGTTAAAAATATTTTATTCTAAGGCAGCAGAAAGTCTGGAATTACTTTACTGAGTTAGTTTCAAAAAGTCTTGACTTCATTGGTAGGATCTACTGAGTAACTAAACAGAACATATAGCAAACACATGTAAGAACATATTCATTTAAGTTGAAATCTGGCTTCAAAATTTTCTCTAGAAAATTGAGAGTTGACTTTCTACAGTAAGATAGCCTGGTCTTTCACAAAATATGCTTAATAAGAATTTAAAATTAAGAACTTGTTATAAGGCTTGAGAGTTTCTAAACATGGGAAATTCAAAATACAGGAGGAGGAAAATGCAAGTGAACAAGGTATAAGTTGATCAACAGGTCTTTCTTGTAATGCAAATTATATTAAAGAAACTTACATACATTATCTGACTATATGACTTTTAAAAATTTAACACATCCAGTTCTCCAATAAGGGTAGGTCTGAAGAGCTACATACAGTCTATTATTACACATTTAAAAATTAATTTTCATATATAAATTATTAAAGAAACCTTACCAATATTTTTGATGTATAAGCACAATTCACAGAAATTCCTGTTACAAGATGGGACAAAATATTTGGTGGAATGGCTTCTGGTTCAGGAATCTTTTTATAGTGTTTTTCATTTATGTAAGCTTGAACAACCGTCATTCTGTTCATTGTCAATGTCCCTGTTTTATCTGAACAAATAGCTGTAGCATTTCCCATGGTTTCACAAGCGTCCAGATGCCTTACTAAGTTATTATCTTTCATCATTTTCTATGGTGATGAAAACAAAAAAACAAAACAAAAACACCTAGTTAAGCTACATACAAAACTACTCATTATATAAAATTGTAAAGTGCTTTAAATTAAGAACTAAACTCCCAGCTATATACAGTATAAAGCATTAATTTAATATTGGAAGAATTTTAGTATATTTGACCTATTTGAATAAGCTAAAGGGGTATACTAGCTTTCTGTAGTTATTTTTTTTTTTTACCAATGCATAACATAATCTAGTAAATGAATACAGATACCTGCACTCATATGCAAATCATGTTGACTATATGCCTCCAACAGCCTCTGTGAAGTGTCTTCACATTATGTAAGAGCAATGACAATCTGTATTCCAAGTACAATACTTACAGCATTGTAAAAGTATATGACATTTAAGGATTATGTCTCCTTATAAAGTGGAAAACAAATCACCAAGGAAAAAGTAGCTTTATCAGTTAAAATACAGAGCTTGTGGGCTTGTCTGATTTTTTCTTTTTGACTCTGATAGACTGAGATAATGTATCAAAACCAGAATGGGTCATTTTTATCTCTTCCATATATGCTGGTACACCTGGCATTCTCATCCTTAGGATAAACTCTTCCTCTTATTTACTCTCTTCCTCTTATGTACAAGAACAAAACAGTTTCAAAAAATACTAAGAGTTTTCACAGTAGCCCCAAAAGGCATTTAAGTTAAAATGCTTAATAATTCATTTTCAAAAATGTAGAATGAGTTAAAAATGACAAGAGCTATTTTACAACGTGTATTCTGTGACTACTGATATGCAAGATACTGCAAAAATTGGTTCTTTGAAGAAATAAATATGCAGAAGAGGTGTACCTCCCAAATTATGTGTGATTTGCATGAATATTGAACATAAAAGAATGAAGTTCTACAGTGAAAAAACAGGTACTCAATTTCACAAAGTACTAATAAAGGATCCAGAAAGACTACACACCTCCATGGAAAAGAACTTAACTGGTAACATTCGGTCTAAATATTTAATAAAAGCTTATAGAACAGTAGTTAAAATGCTCTTACTCATTTTCTAGTAATGTAAATTAATTCTGCCTGTATCTTTTTGATCAATTGAAAAATTAATGTTATTGATGACTACTCAAGATGAACTGACAGTACTGATAAAATGATGTGTCTAAAACTTATTTCTAATTATTTCAAAACTTCAAAAAAAAAAAACAAATAGGTGACTGCACTGTATTTCATCACACTGAAACATTTACCATTTGAAATGAAAGATGTTAAATGCCTGAAAAGAAAATAAACTCAAACAGTAAGCAAAAAATATTCTTATCTTGACGGGTTTATTGTAAAATATGTTGGAATACTAAGGATCAGAGAGCTCCAGCAGAAACCGTGACGATTTATATTGCTCATCACCATCAGCAATACTACTTAAGAATAGCTAATTTAACACCAGAAAATTGATAAGAGCCGCATTCTTCCCATTAAGTATAATTTTACCTGCAAAGCCATTTTGAAAGGTCAAAATTGCCCAAGCTAAACCTTTTTAAAAATCCAATTCACCTTTTCCATATAAGATCTAAAATTAATTAAAATAAATTAGTAACCTTCAACCAGATTACAAAAGCAGTAGTGAGCAAAGGCGTCAACTACTGCAGGTGACACTGGAAGGGACTGAGTAGAGTAAGAGCAGGCGATTTACAGCAAGAGCGAGTGGGCCCTGGATTATGTGACAAACTACGGGAGGGCTGGTGAGGCTGGACCAGAAGAGCACCAAGAGGTCGGCAGGGCCACACTGGCCGGACCCTGCAGGCCACGGGGAGCTTGGATTTTTTCTCAGTATGATGTAAGGAAACAATATAGCTGAATTCTATTTCAGAAACAGGAGTCTGCCTACTGTGTGGAAGCTCGGCTGTGTTGTGATGAGGGTAGAAGAGTGCAAACGAGGAGGGCCGAGAAGGTTCAACTTGAGAGAAGCCTCTATGGTGTTTTCCCACAGGTCAATGACACACATTTTTACTTTAATTTTACAGATGGAGAAAAGGGAGGTGATGTGACTTGCAACATAACTACCATGTAACAGTGAAAATTAAGCTAGAACTTTGCTTCGCGGGGTTGTGCTCGGTTTTGTGTCAAGGCTGCCCTGTAAGGAAATGTATATGTATACCTTGATGTATAGAGACCTTCAACTTGGGGGTGTTGGGGGGTGTGTGGGGGGGGTGGGGGGTGGCGCTGTGACAGCATTTCTAAAGGGAACTAACTATAAATTTCTGGAAAACTCCTTTCAGAACCAGAAAGAAAAGAGTCACCACAGGAGTGAATTTTCTCTACCAATGAAAGCTTTAAACTTAGTAAATCGACTTAACCCTTTTCTGCTTACCTTGACTGAGTAAGCCAGGGAGATAGTGACGGCAAGGGGAAGACCCTCTGGTACCGCAACCACTAGAACTGTAACTCCAATAATGAAGAACTTCACAAAATATTGTATGTAAATCGGTGTGCACTCCGCAAGCCATGGTCTCTTCTGAACCCAGAAGGTATCAATGACAAAATATAATACTAGAATGATAACTGTGATGGCAGACATCAACAAACCTTTCAGTATATTAAAAGAAAAAAGAAAAAGGAAAAGGAAAAAATGTCATTATTTCAGGAGTCCAGACACTCCCCATTGTCAGTTACATATTAGCCACCACAAGAAATTACCACTGGTTTGAGAATACTTAAATTTCTCTGAGAAACTGTTCTCTCTCTCTTTTTTTTTAATTGCACCTAACTCATCGTTTGGCATTGTCAGATTTAATTTCTGCTTCCAAGTATAGCCCTGTCCCCAGGAGAACTGGTAGGAAAGTGTTTATGATTCTTTCCTAGGCCTAATTTTATCTTCCGCCTTCTACTAAAGCTAAGACAAAATAATAGGCAACGACAAGGAAAATACCAAAAGCTTACAGTAAGTGGGTACTTTATACATTGGCAACTGCTTACTGTTGAAAGAGAAGACGGTAAAAATCTGATCAACGGGGAGACTTGGAATTAATATTCAACCCTATGTCTTTTACTAAAAAAATGAATTTTCTCAATTGTTTTTTCATCTATCCTTAGTGCTTCATGTTTTACAAACCATTTACCTGTTTTGTTTACTTGTTAGCCTATTACAAATGAGTACTGAAAAATAAGACAAATCCACGTATCTGCACCTAATAATCTAACCATCTTAAATCCACCCTTTTCCCCAACACTGAGGCAGTATTACCCTTTGGCTATATATTACAAAAAGCGAGTATTTGCTATTGGATAAACTTATTCAGAACAGAAGCAAAACCTCACTTTTTCCAACATACTCCTAAGAAGTAGAATTACATAATTTAAGCGATTTTAATAGTATATGCTGATTTATCCACGTGTTCTTTCACATGGATGATACTACTGGAGGGCATGCTGTTTTTAGCTAAGAGCTCTGCTTCTGCTTCTTTTCTCCACTCTAGTTTTATTAACAGGTGTTTTCTAGTGAGGATAGCAATTTAGTAACTTTGGCCTCACCAGGATGGTGCTCTAACTAAGCATTTCAATTTAAGTAAATGGTAATTTTTAGAAAAACATATACCTAATTTTCTTCATAGTCAGTAAAAAGATGAGCAAAATGTGTGGTGAAATTTCTTTTTATTAAAATATAGTTGGGGGGCACCTGGGTGGCTTATAGTTGATTAAGTGTCTGGCACTTGACTTTGGCTCAAGTCATGATCTCAGGGTCCTGAGACTGAGCCCTGCATCAGGCTCTGCGTTCAGCAGGGAGTCTGCTTGAGGATTCCCTTCCTCCTCCTCTCCCTCTGCCCCTCCCCTCACTCACATACATTCTCTCTGCATCTCTCAATCAATCAATCTTTCTTTTGAAAAAATAAAATAAAATACAGTGGGTAATCTGCTCTGAGTACCCACACTGCTAGCACTCTCTACTGGTCCCAGAAATCCTGAGAAATTCAGAGATGAGCGTATGGGCTTGTGAACTGGGCAGTCTTTGGCACTAATCCTAACCTGACCACTTATTAGTTAGTTCCTACCACGTATACTGGGGATTAGAGTCCCTAAGCTGCAATGGTATCATGATGATCTGCAATAACTCAAAGGCCTGGTATACTGTGGATAAAACGGAAAATATTTTTAAACCCCCTTCCACTCACAAAGCAACAATTTGCAGCCTTAAGTGGGTCAAAAGACCATTTTCAAGCAGAGGGTTAGCATATTTTAAAAGCAAAACCTTATTTCCTTCTGTATATCATACCTGCTTTGCCAATCTGAACAGCCAGCTTTGTAAGTTTCCCTTGTAAGACAGATTTTTCCTTTTTTGGCAAATTTGCTTTCTTTTTGTCTTTTTCATCACCATCTCCACCTTCTTCACTCTTCAAAGGCTGCATTTCCATGGCTGCACCATCCTGGGCTTTTGCTACGTGTAAGAGCAAATAAAACCTCACTACATTTTTAAAGGCACACAAAACTATCAATATTTTGAAACAATTTTTGAAACAAATCAGTTTCTTATAGAAACTAGAAAAGCTTTAAACATTCAGCTTTGTGTGTGCATGGGTCTATGTCTAGCCAGAGAAAATAAGACAATGGTGACACGAGGCTGTGAATCTTCAAACCAGACATTTAAGAATGTTGTGCCAGGTAAGAGGGATGAGGCAGAGGAAGGAACATGGGATCCTTAAACTAAGAACTAATACCAAATCACTTCTCTTCCCCCATGTTGTGTTTGATAAGATTCATTTCCAAGCACTATAAATCCCTCCCACTTATGACCATAATAATAGAACATTATGTGTATACCATACAGAAAAATGTACATATGTTTACAGACCTAAATAAATGCAAAAAACCACTTAAGTTTTATACTTTGTTTCTTACACATTTTTCCTGGCAATGATATAGTAACCAATGTTAAAACAGTTCAAGTGCTGAAGTTGAAAGTTACCTACAATCTGGATTTTTCTTAGCTTACTACCACAAATCATAGTTAAAAATCTTATTGCCATTGTAAAGGCAGCATGACTAAGGCACTGGCAGGAAGAGAGGTTAACCCAAGTTAACATAAACTGTTGATTTCCCTTGCTACATGTATCCTACTTTAGGATGAATACAGTACACAGTAGACATATTTTTGGATATAATGAAAACAAGCTAACTGTACTTTTTATCCTTGTGAACTTACCTTTGTTGCGATTCTCAATAGCTCCATCTTGTTTCTTATCTGTAGGAACAAAATGGGAATTAAAGCTTTCCAAAAGAAATAAAGACAGCCATGCTAAATTATGCAGAGGTAGTTCACATTTCTTAACAGAATTGTTACACAATGGTGTGTGCTTGTATAGATTAGAAAGCATTTGGCTTGTAATGACCTGCTGGGTCAATCATTCCCCAGGTCTTCACCAGGGGAAATACTCCAAAATAATTTGGGGCATCAGTATTTGTTTGATTTCTCCATAAGACTTTACTCCTGCATATGCTGTAATGAACCCAAATATGGTACAAGAGGTTCTCAAACTAAATACACATGTAATTCTAAGAATGGAGAAATGTCACGAAGACAACAGGCACACAGGATGTTGGGAAGACAGGAGAGGCAAGTCAGTAAAATTAGAATATGAATGTAAAGAACGGGCCAGTAGGACTACCAGTTAAGATAATTCACCAAATTAGTTTTCAATTTGGAGAAAACAAAGATGGGAATGTCTAAAGCAATAAAGTAATCAAGGAGGGACTGAGTCTATTGTTTGGAGCAGGCAGTGTAATACTGAAAATGAGAAAGAGGAAGCAGAGCCAATCCTTCTTCCACCTTCTCTATCTCGAAGAGCTATCTTCAAACTGGGAAACATGGAACAGAGTCAAGAAGGAACAGATGTTCAAGATAGATGACGAGAAAGGAAGAGACTATCTAGCTACTTTCAATAGGATCTGAGTTCAGAGGAACCAGACAGCTACATTCTAGACTAGGAAGGAAATGAGAAAGATTACCCTGAACTGCTTCTGGGTAACGGCCAAAGCAGTCAAGGGAATGAGAGAAGGGCTGGAGTCCACAGATGGAAAATGCCCCATTCTAGGAAGAAAAAAACAAAACAAAACAAAAACACAACCCCAAGAATCAAAAATGATAGACAATGAGTTAGATGTTCATTCCTGGGAATATTTTTGACTGGATTAATAAAAACAGAGGTATAAGACCTTAGAAAAAATAGTGCTTGTTAGAAAAGACACTGTGGGGTCAACAAGAATAAAGTCATGATGCAAACTTCCCTTACAAAAATAAGTAAATAGGGTCCATTGACCTTCGACTCCTATAAATTAGAATGCAGCGCAGTGTATGGTTAAGCATACAGACTCTTGAGCTAAACAAGCAGGTCTGATCTGCCACTTACTAGATCTTTGACCTGGAGCAAGTACATAATCTCCGTAAGCCTCAGGTTACTCATCTTTATGTCCTAGGGTTTTAAGGATTAAGGAGATAATGCACATAGCATTCAGTAAGTGGTATCATTATTACTGGTTTTCAAATTGCCTTCCACTCCACCTTAAGAAACCTAAGGAGGCACGTGGAGGGCTACTGTAAGGACTGGAACAGGAGAACTTAGAATGGGGGTCTTGCTACCTTCAACTTGCAGTCAGAACTGTTCAAATACATTTTTGTTTAAACTAAAAATTTTGCAACTGAAGACAAAACCCCAAATAATAAAACATCCAAATATTAAAAAACATGGTTGTAGTTATAGCAAACCAAGATTTTAGGAAGGTTTTATTTTAGAAGATCTCAAAATACGTATGTTTAGGAGAGAAAGAGGGGCTTACTCTCCTAAGTAAAATTAAGTAAATCCAAGTGGTTAAACCACAGTAAACTGCTGTCACCCTAAAGAGAAAGAACTCTGGAGGTGCCAACCTGAGCAGGAGAAAAGGGTGATATAGCAGATACTTAGAAGCAGGGTGGGGAAGGCTTTTTTTAAAAAAGTAACAAGCCAGGGGCACCTGGGTGGCTCAGTCATTGAGGGACTTCCCGGGGTCCTGGGATCGAGCCCCACATTGGGCTCCCTGCTCCGTGGGAAGCCAGCTTCTGCCTCTGCCACTCCCCCTGCTTGTGTTCCCTCGCTCGCTGTCTCCCCTGCCCAAATAAATAAATAAATCTTAAAAAAAAAAAGTAACATGCCTCCAAGCTAAGTAATTCTGAGCAGTCTCCCTACCTACCTATGACAGTTCTGGTAAGATCCTTGTGGCTAAACTATGGTTATCAATTTTTGCTGAGGATAGCTCAACTTGTAGGGACAGCAGGTACAATGGGTCAAGATCAAATTTCTAAAATCTTGGTATCTAATACTTTGAGCTAAATGTAATAAACAGAATGGGTGTCAACGTAAAGTCTTCATGTCCAGAAACCAACTACTTAAGCACAGACGGGGAAATGTGAATAGTAGAAAACGTGAAATAGATTAAAAGCTCAATGAGACCAAAATGTGATATGATTGACAAAGAAAGCTACCACTGAAGAAGCAGAAGAGATAAGCAAATCGGAAGTGAGAGTTTAATTCATTTTGCTGGTCAGGTAACAGAAAGATGCTAAAACTAAACAGAATAAAGCAAGCTAATGCAGGTGTTCAAGGAGATGCTGAATTTGTCTGGCTAAGTAAAAGGGATTGATGTATGCACTAAAGGCCCTTGATGGACTGTGATGTCTACAAGAAAAATGGGGACATGGAAGGGACTCCATTAAATTCTACCACTTGAGAGTACTACATAAATTTTTGTAGAACGTTTCGTATCAGAACCTCATAAAAGAAGTGTATTTTTCTGTGCCAGTTCTTACAACCAGGTGCTGTATTTCCAAATACCCATTCTCAGAGAAAATTGCTGATCTTACTTTTCTTTTCCTTTTTCTTTTCGTCTTTCTTTTCTTCCTCTTCACCTCCGGCTCCAAGTAAGGTAAAGATAATTCCAGTTTGAGAATTAACACCTACAGCAGTAACGACCATTCTTCCAGAGCCTTCCATTACATGAGTACCTACAGCAACAGAAAATCTGTTTTTTAAAATTGTTATGGCTTTTTTCCTCTTACCTTCAAATTTCAAACTTAGTCATATTGTCTTTAATACCCAGTACTTAATAAGATAAATTCAGTAAGACATTAAATAACCTAAATTCTTATGCTGAAGGTCTTAACTCTGTAATCCATCTCATCTGAATTCAAAGCGCACGCCATTTACCATGCGATATTGGGCAAATTATCACATCTCAACTCCTCACCCATAAAATGAGGATAACAGTACCTACCTTTAATAAAAACAATGAGACTCAAATAAAGGTACAAATGTAAAGTGCCTTTGCACACTGCCTGGAATTTGGGGGGGGGGTTCAAAGAATGCACATTAATTTTATTACCATCATCATTATTGACATTTCTGAGAAACACATTGCTTAAAAAAAAGAATGTTCTTTATAACCAAATGCCCCATTTACCACACCCAAACCCAAATCTCTACCTAAACCAGCTTTCATCCCAGCCAGCCTAGATCACTGCAACAGCCTCCTAGCTAGTCTGTCTTTCCAGTTTGTCCTACATCAGTTTTAATCTTCCTAAAATGTGAATTTTCTCACAAGCGTCTCATGGCTCAAAAACCTCTGATTCTACACTGCTGAATGGATTAAGTCCAAAGTCTTAACCTTGAGATCAACCAACCCTTCAAACTTTTCACCCACTTCTCTAACATAAAATTCCATGACAGAGAGCTATGGTACAGAAATGGGAACGCTGATTGTATTCTGACTGTCCCTTACAACAATCTTGCAAGTTGGTAGGCATTATTTTTTCTTATTTTCTAAACATTTGCCCAAGGTTACACAACAATTAAGTGTCAAGACAAAGATTCAATCCAGCTCAGTGCAAGGGGCATATTCTTCTTTTAATACAATGCCGACAAGTTTGCTGACCCTTCTCCAACTTGTACATCCACATCTCTGCACCTTTCCTAATTAAAAGGCTTCCCATTTCTCTACTGTTGTATTTTTGTGAATTTTAAGTGGCTTTCAAAAGCAACTCTTTTTTCTAAACTCTCAATAAAGTCTTCTTTACCATTATCACGTTTATTTGATCTCCTAGGTTACAACCATATGGGGGACAGGTTCTGTTGCCCCTACCACCATCTTATCTACCAAATCAATACACAAAGGTTATTTGCTAAATAAAGTCATAAAGCATATGTACTTATTCCAGTAGTTAAAAACTTAACATTTGTCAACTTATTACTGGGGAACTTATCCAATGTGAATATTTGAGGCCTTTGATTTTCTTGCTTTTATTTTTATTTTGTTGTTGTTGTTTTAAGTAGGTCCCAGCCCCAGAATGGAGCCCAACACGGAGCCTGAACTCATGACCCTGAGATCAAGACCTGAGCTGAGATCAAGAGACGGATGCTTAACCAACTGAACCACCCAGGTGCCCCTGATTTTCTTGCTTTTAAAAATCTATACTCTGAATATTTCACTAATTATTAGCCCTTCTGTCAGTGAAAAGGCAAAGAAAACAAGAAATGAAATTCAGGATAGTGAAACAATATTGAGCAACTTCTACATGTAAAAGGCAGTTTCTTTTAACGATTCTGGCTTTTGGTAGATTTCCATTTTTTTATGTTCTATTCCTCCTTACCACAGGTAATCAGATGCTGGCGGTTAATGTGCTCAGGCAAAGTAAACAGTTTTTGTTCTGGTCATATCCCCACTGCTAACTGAATAACTGCTTTTAAAAATCTAAATTTAAAAAGCCAAGAACAGCAGTGAGAAAAGGCATCATGAGAATACATTTAAAAATAAATGCATTTTATGTTTTTTAGTACATTTTTGGAATAGGGAAATAAATGCAGAAAAACTTTCCCACCCACATTACGATAAGAGACTCGGCAAAGTTATTTCAGTCTTTTCTTAACCATGGAATATTTACAGAGTTCTTGCAGTACACTTGATGTGTCAGGGACCTGAGTCTACATAAAGCTTACTAGCAATCTCTGTTAAAATAGAAAAGGACCAAAGTTCAGTTAAAGGACATCAACCTGAAGAGCTAAGCACTTTGTAAATAAGCTAGATGCACATAAAAGTCCCTGCAGTATATATGGCAAAAAGGCAAGAGAATACCACCTCAGTTTGCCAAATACCATGGCCCAGACAGCCTATGGTGGTTAAGATATAATTAGATTGCCTTCCCCTCCTTGGAAAGACTATAGATTTTATCTGGTTAACAATTACAGTTTCTCAAAACTATGGCAAGGAATAAGTAAAGTAAGTATACGTTGTACTTAAATACATCATATTTCTATATCTAAGATATGTCTACTTAGAATGAATTACAAGTATACCCATGTAAAGAAAAAACCAAATAGGATGTTCTTGGTAGTGCAAAATTTTAAAGGTATACAAATCCCAAGATTTTTCTGAATAAGTCTGTATTGTAATTGGGACCTCTACCCTTTAATAATGGTGCTTATGTAATTACTCTGATTTTTAGTGGTGGGATGTTTTGCAATAAGCTTTTTAGGCACATATTAAATCTTAAAAAGGTTAATAGTTAGGCTGAAGTATATGCCCAAAAGTTGTGACTCTGACTTAACTTGTCACAGGTTTGACTTTGGTTTCAGTAAAACCATGTTCAATTAAAATATAAAGTTCAGAGAGAAGAACTGAACAATTACAGCCACCATGTTATTATAGTTAAATCAGCATAAATCTCCTTACAATGTATAAAATGTTAGCATTCCATTAACATCTGAAAATGGTAATAGAAGACAAAAAGGCAACATTCTGCTTGCTCCAAACTCTGGTATAATTAAGTCTAACAAACATATGTAAACAACGGTCTTAGAGGCAATTTTGTAAATTCTATAAAGAATCCTAGAAAATTAAGAGTAAAAACCTGGAAATCAAATGTAAAGTACTGGCAGTGCTGTTGGAATCAAGTTGTGGTATTCTGGCTTCTTCTCATTCGCCATTTTAGAAGGCCGCGCAGTATTTTCCCACCATCTCTTCCCTTTCATTTCCGATTAACCTCAGGTCAAGCTACCAGTTACTGTTACAAGAGCCTCCCAGGTAGACAGCTACCTCCCCATTTCAAACAGTACCCTCACCTGTACAAATCCTGTTCTTTGTTCTCAGAACATGTCTCACCTATGTGCAAATTCAATCCTCCCCAGTAGATGTGGTGCCACTGCCAGGCCTACTGTTGATTAGTCATGTAATCTTTGATAAATAATTTATGTCTCAGATTTATTCCTCAGCAGTTAAATGAAGGAGTCAGATTAGTAAATTTTAAGGATTTTATCAGTTCTTAAAGACAAAAACAAACAAAAAAACCCAAAAACCTCTCCTTGGTAGTTCATCATAGGGAATTCATTAATTTGCTTTAAAAGCAATCATTCTTTAATTTTATATATCAACAGGCCTTAAGAATAAACGTTAAGACAGAAAAATAGAAAAGCAGAAATCATCAGGCTTGTATTTTAGTTTTATCATTACACTAATACCGACTCAAAAACTCTTGGTTTTTTGTGTTTTTGTTTTTGTTTTTTTTTTTGACTTAGGCTCCTCATTTGTAAAATAGGGCTCTGGATTCAAAGACCTCTAATATCTCTGCCAACTTAAAAAAAAAAAAAAAAGGTCCCTAAGGATTATAAGGGTAGAAGCTAACACAAAATACAGAATCCTTCACATTGCAGGCTGTTAGGGAAACTATGTTTGCTGACAACGGGATATAGTTGTGGAAGAGAAAAAAGTGCAAAGATAAGAAAGAAGTTCATACCTGATAGAAGTAAGGGATCCTTATCTAAAGACTTCTTAACATGATCAGATTCACCAGTCAATGAGCTTTCATCAATTTTAAGATCATTGCCTTGAATCAGTATGCCATCAGCTGGAAGAAGATCACCTAAAACACAAAGCAATGGTATGCTAAATTATAAACAAGATTACAGTAACTCTACCTCTAGCGTTAAGAGGTATTGCTCATTTTTTACTTACCATATTTCACCTGAGCAATATCTCCAACAGTAATGTCAGCTACAGGTATCTGAATGACCTGACCACCCCTGATGACTGTGAACTTCTGTTCTTGTTCAATTCGACTCTGCAAACCTCTGAACTGTTTTTCCTTACTCCAGTCATTGAAAGCTGTTACTAATACCACACACACTACTGACAAGAGGATTGCAGCGCCTTCAATCCAGCCAGTTTCTCCTTCACCTTCTTCCTCTCCAACAGAAACTTCTCCACAAACTGTATGGAAAGAAAGAAAATGCTTATCAAAAAAAAAAAAGATTCTGAACTGATGACAATAGACATCCAGTAAGTTAATTATGGCGTTTACATACCTTGTTAATTTTACTCTAAATACGTCACTGAACCCAAAGCATTCCGTAATGATAAGAATGCTTACTACGTCAAGTTCCCTCAGGATGGGGAGGCAGTCTAGGGTTCTAGTTAAGAGTAAGAACACCAGGGAGGATGAAATCTCAGCCTCAAGGCAAGTTACTTATTAGTGAGACTCCATTTCTTAATCTGTCAAATTAGCATACCACCACCTACTCCACCAGAGTTGTGAGGATTAAATGAGAGAACACTTTAAAGTGGGTAAAGCAGTGGTTGAGAATTCCTTTGCACTGGACCAATGGTTAATGCTATTAATTATTACACGTCAGACAAGATATACATGAAAATTTAAATACTATGTGCTACTCATGAATCATACTTATTTACTTCATCAATTTTACCGAAGTACAAGCAAAACTTGGTTTCCATAACATGAAAAGGTAAGCCAAGTGATACGCATTAATCCAACTATTTGGGCACCTACTCTAGGTGCCAGACACTACTTTAGGAGCTGGGGATATAGCAGTAAATAAGACACACAAGCTCTCTCTTCGCATGAAACCCATACCAGATTGGTAGGTGCAGATGGTGTATAAAAAATTCAGATAATAAAATAATTAATTTCAGATATAGTAAATGGCATAGAGAAAATAAAGGATGGTGATGTGCTATCAAGGCCCCTCTGAGGTGTCCACGATGTTTAGGCTAGGAGCCAAATGATAAAAAGGGAACTACCAAATAATTGCTTTAGAGCATTCCAGGAAGAGCATTCCAGGGAAAGATTAAAATCAGTACAAAGGCTCTATGGCACAAAAAAGTTTACATAAGAATGAGGGAAGAAAGAACCTCAAAAGCTCAAAACTGAAGGTCAACAATATTGAAGAAAGAACAATGGAACGGTGCTGTTTATACTTTGGGCTATAATCTGTCAGTCTAAAATCAATTCAGTTGCCCATGACCAGCATTTTGAAAAATGAAACATTAACAAAATAAAAGGGATATACACGTAGTAAAGGTAAGCATTGTTTCTTACAAGTTTACTTTGGTTATTTATAAATTCACATGAAGGAATATGTTCTTCTGCATATTCCTATATAAAGTTCTTACTGAGGGTTGAGCTGAAAAGTCTGAAAAGTCAATGGTTCTCTTAGGCCAGGTAAAGCAGGAAAAAGATTATTCAAAAAAAAAAGAATGAGTAAATGAATGATACTAGAAGATTAAAGCATATTCCAGAACAGAGAGCACGAACCAAAGATATGAAGTATGAAGATGCTGAATAAAGATTAATCCAGGAGAGGTATGTGGGACAGAGGAAGAGAGAGAACACAGAAGATTGTAATAAAATCAACTGGTGGTGGTGAAATGGAAGGGATGATGTGATTTAAAAAAAAAAAAAAATCCCAAGGACCATCAACAGGATTCAGCCATCAATGGGTACAAAAGCATGTTCTCCAAAGTAGATAGCAGGACAACCCATCGAAAGTGCTGGCTTTCCCATCCAAATACTAAAACTTCTCTTTGAATTACATTTGAACTGAAGAAATGACCACGTATCATTGTACACAGTAACTAGTTAAATGAATTTATGGTTTACAATGTTCTAAACAGTAGAAGCAGTAGGACAGTTTCTCCTCTGAATTAGATTGAGCAAGTCTGGACTCAAGAGCAGATGAAGGTTCAAATACCATGTTGACCACTTTTACCAACTTGAAATGCAGCTAAAATATTATCTTCCAAATGAAGCATTTCAATGGGTTTTGGTTAAAAATGTAAAAATGCAGTATGTTGTAACAGTGTACAAGAACAACAGATTGAAAGCAGAAGATGGAATTTACCAGTCATATGTCAACAGAGACGTTTATGTAACTGGTGGATGAGAGTGAAAATAAATACCATTAGTGAGTACACTTCCTGCATTTGGATTTACATAACGTTTTAAGTTTCTTTTCAGCAATGAGAAACATTAAAACCAAGTTCTGAAATAAACCAAACTCAGACCCAAATCAAGGGAAATCAAGGTTAAATCAAAATTATAAAATATAATAATGTATATTCAATCATGCTATCAATAATGGTATTTTATGATTACTAAACATCAAAATTTTAAACCTCATCTTTTTATTTCAATTTATATTTTTACATACGTTTAAGACTATGCACTATAAAAATATAATATACACATTATGAGACAGCTCTAAATATATATAATTCACAAATACATCATTTGGAGATATATGCTCAGATTTCTTCCCAATAAGGTATATAATAAAAAAAAAAATTAAGGATCAATGCTACAGAAATTGGGGGGAAGGAATTATGAGACAATTATATCATTCTCAGCTTTAAATCTCACATGCATATTTAGAACTAGATGACTGAATATTTCAAAAGAGAACATGAAACAAGTTGGTGCCATATTTCATTTCATATATAGCTCTACTTTAGGTTATACAGATAAAGTTAGAACGATCTTGAAACAGATGGTAGTAAAATACTTCTAGAAATTAAATCCTTTTCCTACTGATGATATTATAAATTTTTAGAGTAGCTGCAATGAAAAAACAATTGCAAAATCGAAGTTACAAAAGGATTGTAATTTACCAGTTATATTTATTTATATATAAGTATTATAATAATGCTTTCACAGTAAAGTCCAAGTACAAATATAGTAATAATAATCTATTTCACCAAAAGTGTTCCCCTGTAAACACCTGCGAGAGATGCACAATCTAAATTCAGTCTTTGCTCTCTGCCGCAAGGCAAATATTCCATTCTTAAAATTCTCCACTTGAGCTATTTCTTGGATGGTGCATCAAGTGTGTACATTACAGTATAAAGAAGTAGTTCTCCAAAGTGTTGTCGAGGAATCCCAGGAGGAATCCCCAAGGTCAGAACTATGTTTATAAAAAAGTATACTAAGATGTAATTTGCCTTATATTTCAGGAATGTATAGTGGAATTTTCCAAAGACTACATTACATGTGCTAACACAACACACTAAATGCAGAAGCAGATGAGAACCCAGTTATCTTCAATTATGTTAAAGAGATAACAAGGAAATGAAGAACACTACTACTCTTTTCATTATTTCATTTAAAATCTCATTAACAATAATTTCAGTAATTATAATTTTTTATTATAACAACACAGCACTGTTATAATTTTTAAGTGCAATGGTATTTTTAAATTTCTCGATTTTAATTAGGAATACAGTAAATATCTACAGATATAACTCATATGATCAAAAGTTCTTTGGAGTTCTTAATACTTTGAGTGTAAAGGGGTCCGAGACCAAAAAGTTTGAGAACCATCGATCAGTATTATAAAGATTTATTTATAGTGTGGGTTACAGTGCTTATTTTCACACCAAACAGCACTAGTAAGAAATTTTGAGAATTTAGATTTCTAGGACTGCAGGTTTACAATTAATGGATTTCCTTTTAAGCAAGTTACTACTTAGTGTTAAAACATAATATGATGAAAAGATACATGAGTACACTAATAAATGTTAAAAAAAAAAAATGCAAACACTAACATTTCATCTCCTTCTAGTAGATTGACTCTCTTTGAAGTGTCTTATGACACCGAAAACTCTAGAGTTATCTTCCCAGTTGGATCTAATGCCAGTATTCTCCTTAAGCAAAATGGGAAAGGGCTTGTCACTATATCCTACAAATGAAAGCAGTCCAAGTTCCAAAAAAATTTGTCCTTGTAACAAAATGCATTCCCACTGAAAATATTTTTCTTTAGCTTTCTTATAATCTTGGGGTAAAAAATGTTAAAAAAAAATTAATAATCTGCCAACTCAATGAATTCTAGAATACCAATTCCCAATATTCGATGATGCTAGTTGGGTAAACTGAGCACTACAGAACTTAGCTGTATATGTATGACCTTTCTTTGTCATATAAAAAGATACACCCATTTACACACCCTCAGGCCTACCCACACATGCACACATACACCTTCATGAGTAACCCAACAAAACATACTTTTAAAATCTGGAAGAATACGTATCAAAATGGTATAGCAGTAATCTCTTAAAAAATGAGATTTTGGGTGAATATTATTTCCTATGAATTGTCATTTTTCCCTCATCTTTCTATGGCGAAATATGTATTATTTATTTAACAAAAATAAACAAGTTTCAAAAATAATTTGGCTCAATGTTGACAAGAACATTGCCTAAATTTTTTCTTCTTTAGATCAGTGATTCTCAGCCACAAGCAATTTTGCCCCCTATGAGAAACCTGGCAATATCTGGAGGCATTTTGGTTGCCTCGACTGGAAGGTGGTATGATGCAGGGCAACAAAGAATGTTCTGGTGTAAAATGTAAACAGTGCTGCTGCTGAAAAACCCTGATCTATACTGGTTTCAGATAAACTGACCTATTCTGTGATCAACTTTCTCAAGCAAACAAACAAAAAACCCAAAAAACAAAACAACTCTCACATGAGCTCCAGGCATATCTTTAATGTAATTACTTTAAATCATTGCCTAAGCCAACTTTCAGAGTTAGCAAATATTTATCAAACTCTTCATAACTTAAAAGACATAAGAATAAAGTTCTTACAAACAAAAATATTGGTGTATCACTCTTCTGATATATAAACTACTATTGGTTCACTCTACAGTTATTTAAATACAGTAAGCAAAACCCAAGCTGGATTTCTTAGCAGTTACAGAATAAACTTATTAAAAAGAGAATAAGAAATTTATTTTTTTTTTGGAGAATTATTATTATTATTATTATTATTTGACACAGAGCAAGCGAGAGAGAGAGAGAGACAGAGAGCAAGCACAAGCAAGGGGAATGCAGGCAGGGGAGAAGCAGGCTCCCTGCTGAGCCAGGAGCCCAATGCGGGGCTTGATCCCAGGACCCTGGCATCAAGACCTGAGCCGAAGGCAGCTGCTTAACCGACTGAGCCACCCAGGCACCTGAGAATAAGAAATTTAAAAAAGAAACAAAGAACATAAAAAGGTGGGAGAAAAAACCATTTGTAGCTACAAGTTAAAGTAGATATATCAATGTATAATGTATTTTTCCATTGGTCAAGATACTTTGTAGTAGAAACATTTCTAGAATGGCAAGGCAATTATCCAAATCATGGATATAATAACACAACTGAAAAATAATGGATGAGGGAAGAGAATAGAATATTGCTTCCATAATGCTTTCCAAAATTAAAAAAAAAAAAAAACCAACCCAAAATTAAAACTGTAATTATTTCAATATAGTGTTCAAAGACCTTAAAAACTGTGATGGCACAAACCCCATTGTATGTGTGTGTGTATATATATATATATAGCTTAGCTTCTTGCCAACACACGGTATGCACATTTTGACGTTTTTCACCTCTGTAGTTCACTTGGAGGTGACACTATCTCATAGGGTTACTGTAAAATTATCTGAGATGGTATATTTAAAGAACTATTAAAAGCACTACTAGAATGGTGTCTAGCATGGTCAGTAAATGCCAACCTATTATTATTACATTTTAAGTATGCAAATGAACTGAACTTATTTACATCACACATAAAAGTCTTTTTCTTTTTTTCCCCTCCCCAATTTACTTACGTGCATTATCCCCTTCTGGAGGTTGATAAAAAGAAAGGCCCAATGATACTATGGCTGCAATTTCTAGTATAATTAAAGTGACATCTTGTAATGCTTCCCATACTAATTGAAGAAAGGTTTTTGGCTTTTTAGGAGGTATAAAATTCTTTCCAAACACTGCTTCTCTTCTCTCTATATCTGCAGGGTTTCCACTTAAACCTAGTGAAAAGAAACAAATTTCAGTGAAAAATTTCACTATTTACAAATGAAAATACCTATTTTATTCAAAACATATTCTTTACACTTTAGATTCCAATTCATAAGCTCCTATTGATAGGATTTTTATGCATTAGACCAAATGTGCAGAATTTAAATCACTGAAAAATGTGTACAGTACTTTAAAAGGACATTTCAGCTAGACAGCTCAAGACGGGATTAACAATTTTCACTTTTCCAAACTGCTTATTTTTGATCAAACTACCTTATACCATCTTGTAGACTGCCAGAGACCAGAACTGATAATGACAGTTGGATGGGTTTTATATTGGAATTAAACATTTCCTTGACCTTTACTTATGATGTTTTCCCTCCAAAAATGGGGAATTATGTATTTATTTGATTTACTTAACAGCATCTTGGTTAACTCAATCAGTGAAAATCTTTGATTTTCACTCTTATTTACTAAAGAACAATGAGAAGTTAATTTAAACTCTAAAACTTCTCGACTAAAATGTCTGTTAGACTTTAACTGATAAAAGATTTCCAAGTCACAAAAAACAGGAAACTTAGGATGACTTTTCTTTTGAATTTTATTTTTAGGATTTAGTTCCAGCTTAAGAAATAGGTAGTGCTATTGACTGCACCCACAGTCACTGCATTGTAGGACATAGCATTTATTGCATGAAGTGTGGAAGTGGAGCAGTAAGAGGTTGAGAGTTGGATGAGTATCAATTCTGCCTTTCCTTCACCGCATCTAGCAGGTCCTCCTCTCATTTAACCCTGCTGATCCCATCAAACCTAGACATGTTCCCATTAGCTAAAGCAAAGTATGTACACATTTACATTTTTGTGGGGGGTATGAGAACACAGGCAGCAGTGACAAATGATTTGTTTCCTTAGGCTGTTTAAAAATATCAAAGAAGGAGGCAAAGGTACCAGAATGATACAATTTCCAATTTATCATAAATTTAAATTTATAGTTAATTTAGTTAACTTAATCTTTTCGGGGGAGCAAGAGTTCATTCTAAGAGAACAACAGATTACTGGAAGGCTCTTGGTTTTTAGTGTTTCAGCTAGTAATCTCGATGTGGAGACAAGCAGAGAGTAGAAGAGAGAACAAAGAAAGTATACTGCTAGAATAAACAGTAAGAAATGAATATAAACTTTTTAAAATAATTATTTACTTTGTTAAAGGTATCAAGAAGATTCCAGAGATGTTTTCATTATCAACTGTAACAAGGTCAGTGCATTCTGGGCAGAAAGGATTTCAGATTTTCCGATGACAAAAGTCATCATCTGAAAGCTTCCACAGAACGCCAGGTTTCGAGACAGAGTTTAACAGAAAGAAAGGAATCAAAGGATTGTACTAATTGTGACCAGGGGAAAGACAGTATGAGAGAAGAAACTTGCAAATTTTAATTTAGGATCTACACAGTTTCTTCCGACTAGAGCAATGCTCGCCAATCACACCTGGCTGCAAGCAGTTAGCACTGGTCCCTGGTTTAACTGAGGGACATCCTGGACAATCAATGTAGTGATGTTTTCCACAAAACAAAATTTGTTTTAAAGAACTAAACCTTGCAGTGTTCTGAGATTATGTGCTTGCTGCTTTTTTAATTAAGTGTCCTTTCTTTCATAAAAATTGTAAGTTTGTTTTGTCTTGTATTTTAGTGATCTTACTAGCAAAAATAAAAGACTGCATTCCTGCCCTGTGTCAGTCTCCAATTTTTTTTCTAAGAAATCGTCTGAAGTTATTGGTTCTATCAGTTTAACTCACATTTAATAGAACCTATCATTAATTACATATATATAATACCTAGTAGTTTTAAATATCATTATTAACTATAAAAATAACTGACCAAAACTTACATTGGTTACAACAGAGGCCAATATTTTATGTTAATGCTGACAAAAACAGCCACAGAGCTAAAGACAGCTTAAAAATATAACTGGAGAGAATTTAGAAAATAAAAAAGCAGCTGGTCCTAAAGGTTACTGTAATTCTTCCATACCACCACCAAGCACACACCTAGGACATACCATCAATAAGGTCATCTGGTTTAAGAACCAGAATACCTAGATACCAGTTTACTTACTGAAATTTTGCACATGTGACTTAACTTTTGTAGCAGTTGGGGGAGGGGCATTAATATCTGTTGGTGTAACCTACAAAGTTGTTTGGAAAGGCCTGAGAAGATACAAAGTATCAAATCATAAACTATAAGGTAACAGCTATTAAGTAAGGGGATGACAAGTTACAAACTGAACACTACAGGTTTTAATTACACTTGGGGGCAATTAATTTCCATTAATATAAAATAATAAACTTACTATAATCTAAATATAGTGAAGGGTTTTATAACAATAGTCTGTTCCCCACCAGATACTACTTTAAGGGACTATTTTACATCTGAGGAATTACTGTGAACAAGTTATACATTCAGCAAACTTAAATTATACTGGAGGGAAACAAAGACAAAGTGACATATAGAAGACTAGTATTTATTCTCAGTGTAACAGAAAGCTTTCTAAAAGGGAAGGGTTTTAAAGCACTGCAGTAATAACTGATCTTATTTTAATTGTTGTGTGAAGTATAAACTGAAGAGTTCAAGAGCGGAGGGAAAAGACCATTAGGGAGGTTGTCGCAGTACAAAGTAAGAGATGTTGGTGGCTTGAATCTGAGTTTTTAATTGGATCTGCCAATTATCTTGTAAAAAGATCAGACAGAACTTGCTAAAGGACTGGATGTGGATGAAAGAAAGAGAAAGAATAAAGAACGGTATCTAGATTTTGGGGGGGGGTGGGGGGTTTATACATTTAAATGGATGGATAGTAAAGACATTTCCCAAGATAGAGCAGGCTTTGGGAACTGCAGAATTAAGCAGAAAAAGAGAGGCAAGAGTTATTGGTTTTCATTTTAAAGGTTTACACAAGAGATGCCAAACAAGTGGAGAAGTCTATAGACAGCTTGCTAGCCATATCTGGAACTCAGAGGTTGAATCAGAGAATCATCAATGTAGAGATGATTCTGGAGCCATGGGCCCAGTGAGAGCTCCCAGAAGCAGACAAGAGAGAAGGGCTGAGGCTAGAGCCTTGGAACCTTCCCAACATTTGAAGGTCAGATAGGGGAAGAAAAGCCAAAGGCAACCCAAAGAAATAGGCAGGGATGAGGGGGAGGGGTTCCAAAACAGGCTCATATAATACTATGGAAGCCTAGAAAAGGAGAGGTTTTTTTAAAAAGATGAAGATAATGTGGATGAATGTATCAAAGGAGTAGGACTGAAGACAGAGACTTGCTTTCACTAGATGGAGGCTGATGACCTTGAAAAGAAATCTTACAGTGGAGTGTCGTGAAGAAAGTCTGATTAGAAAGAACTGAAGAGAGAATAAAAATTAGAAAGTGAATGGAAACTATGATCATAAAACTTCTTCTGGAGTATGACACAGCAGAGAAAAATAAAGCAGTAAAAGTGAATTAAAGTGGGTAAGTAAAACCCATTAGGTTTTTAAAAAGATGAGTGATAGATACTAAGGCAAGTAATTTACCAGTGGAAGTAATCAAATAGAGAAGACAACACCAGAGACACAGGTTAACACTAGAGTAAAGCCTTCTCTTCGAAGAGGCAAGGGGAATGGAATCCATGGCGTAAGTGTTAGCCTGCTCTAAGTGCAGGAAGAGGCTTCCACTGTTAGGAGAGAGAAAGCAAAGTTCTTAGAGAGGAAAGGAGATAGCTAAGCTGATGAAACTGGTAATGAGACTACATGGTCCAAGCTTTAAAAATAGAGTACATATGACATGAAATCATTAAGTCTAACTTATGAATAAATAAAACGACAGATCTTCTGCCTAGTCCCACTGGCTCAGTTGATGGTAGTGTAGTGACAATGAGGCGAAGGGCATGTTTAGCACTGATCTCCTCATGGCCCATTACCTTCAGAAACAGAAAAAACATATATATTTTTAAAGATTTTTTTATTTATTCATTTGAGACACAGAGATACAGAGAAAGAGAGAATATGAGCAGGGGGAGAAGCAGAGGAAGGGGGAGAAACAGGCCCCCCGCTAAGCAGGGAGCCCGATGCGGGGCTCGATCCCAGGACCCTGGGATCATGACCTGAGCCAAAGGCAGACGCTTAACCATCTGAACCACCCAGGTGCCCCCAGAAAATATATTTTTAAAAACCATCAAAAGTAGCTGTAAAAATGAGTAAAGAAAACCTGATTTAAAATGGAGCTGTGATGCTATGAAGGGAGAATTGTCACACATGTAGCACTCATGTCAACTTAAATGACCCAACAGGGAGGAGGAAGATTTCCACTTGCCTTGGGAACCACAAACTGCCCACGACTTGCAGCCAGAGAGAAACTGCCACAACCTTGAGCTCTTGCTCTTCTTCAATGAAGCTATGTTGAAAACAACTCTATCTCCTCTCAGAACCTAGTAAAAGCGAGCCTCCCCTCTGTCTCTTCAGACTTGCCTATGGTTCACCATAGTCTGCGTGCCCTGACTTGCAATGCCACTGTTATTCCTGAATAAACTTATCTTTGTTTAATTAAATTACCATGTGTTTCATTTAAGGTTGATATTACCTGGTGTCAGAAGTGGGTTGGGAAGGAGCTGAACCCCTAGGGAATAATGACCCTCACAACTCTTTTGTGGGTTCCACTTGAGCCCCTTGCACTCTTCGTTTCTGTGAGTTGTCTTTTTCCTTTTGGTTCAGTGAGTCTCCTCTCAGAGTCAAGCTCCCTCCTTCTGGTTCAGCTCTCTGACTTTATCTGGGGTCTGCTTTTGTGAAGGTATTACCCTTCTTGGTGAGTACTCTTTTTGTTTTCTGTACTTCTACTTTGAGTAGTGGGACCCTTAAAATCCAGAAAGTTAAGCAAGCCACCTCCTGGCATACCTGCCTATCTTATGTCTAAAAACTGTGGTTCCAAATCTTTCAATAAAGATTTGTTGTAAAAGGCTAATGAAAAAGTGAAGATATAAGAGGTACCTAAACAAAAGGCTATAAGACTGACATAATACTCATACTGCTCCCCTTTCTTCCTTTGAGTACTCATTCTAGTAATCCTGTCTGAATTGCCTTTCCACTCTGAAGAGCCTATTAAACAATTACCTTTTCAAATAAGACCACCTGAAGCTATAGGCAATTCTCCTCAGGCATCTTTCATTTCTTGGTCAAAGGCCACACTAAAGACTAAACTAAGGGCTATAGTTAAATAATTTCTTAAACTCATAGGAAATCCTCTGACATTTTAATAGTTGGATTAACTCCAGAGATTAGTGGATACACAAAAAGGCAGAAAATAAGACCGGAGGCACTGGCTGGTTCCTGCTAGGAAATTTTGTTAAGGTGCTCTCCTCTATGCTGAGGATAATGCAGTTGGATGGCTGGATCAAGCTATGATGTCATTTAAGCTGCAACCCAATTCTTTGAGGAATTGAAAGCAACTATCCTTATCTTACAAATCTTTGTAAAAACTAGAAATGTGACTCTAGAGGCAGTTCTTTTTACCAATCCCAAAACCTCCCCTATTGATCTTTTTTTTTTTTTTTTTGGTTCCCCTATTGATCTTTAAAGGCTTGTAACTTGCGTTCTTCCTTGCGCCTCTGAGTTGTAAATGCTAAAGTACAAACTTCAGGGAAGTAATTCTTATCAGAAGAAAAACAAAAGGGGGAAAGGTCATTTAAAACTTAGCTTTAGCCATATGAACCGGTAGCCTTAACTTATTCCAATTACCAGAAAACTTAGATCCAACTTTTATAAAGAATAAAGTAGAAACCATGAGGTCTCTGTTTATGTCTGTTTATGTTTAAGCATATCTATACGTGTGTTGTATACATGTAGCATTTTCTACTGCCAATAGAATTACTAAAATTAATTTGTAAAAGAGTTCAATTTAGCTGATCAAATGTGAATTAAGTATTCATAGAAATTTTCAAAAATATAATAGAAAGTAACCCAAATGCTTTTCAGGATTTTGGTACAATCTGTGGCAAATAAAAGCTAGCTTAAGTTTGGTTTCACTAAAATAGGCATGTCTTCAGAGTTACCAGCATTAAATATAATGTAGACATACAACTTCTATTCTACCGGTTTTACTAATCAAATTCATGTTATATCTGTTAAAAAATTTGCCAACAAGAATGGCTGATTAATGTCTCATGAAGCTTTAGTGGGTAACTAAACATAATTGTTGAGAATGAGTAAACTAAACAGACGTAAGTAGGATAAAAAGGTTTTAGGTGAACTTTTCAAATAATCTCCCGAAATCTTTTTGGTAACCTGAAACCTTAAAGTTTGGCTAAATTAAGTGATGAGTTAAGCTAAATTCATTAAACAGATCATTTCCAAATAAGATAAAATACTGAAACATAGATTACTGAACATATAGGCTTTTTTGCTTCATTTTACAGAGGAACTAAAAATATTTGAGTCTAATAATAAACATGTTTTAGGCATGCTTAAAAATATTCTATGAAAAAAGCATGTTTCCAGCAATCATAAAGTATTTTTAAGTCTGCCAATTCACAGAATGCTAATGTAAAGGCCAGTTCAGAATTGTTTACTTCTTAATTAAGGTTGCTAAGGGGTAAGAATTCTAATTAATGTGTGTGCTTAAAGCTACTAGAAATAATAAGGGAAACATCTCCATATGCAAAAAAATTCGGATGTGGGCTTTTGGTAAAAGAAGGTAGAAAGGAATAGACATGCACTTTTTTTTTTTTTAATATTTTATTTATTTGAGAGGGAGGGAGGGAGAGAGAGAACGCAAGCAGGGAGAAGGGGCAGAGAAGGAGAAGCAGAGCCAGACGCGGAACTTGATCCCAGAACCCTGGGATCATGACCTGAGCCCAAGGCAGATGCTTAACCGATTTAGCCACCCAGGTGCCCAGACATGCACTTTTGTTGAGGAAAAGTTTGTTATAAAGTGAGGCTGGTGGGTGCCTGGGTGGCTCAGTTGGTTAAGCGACCTCCTTTGGCTCAAGTCATGATCCTGGAGTCCCAGGATCGAGTTCCGCATCAGGCTCCCTGCTGAGCAGGGAGTCTGCTTCTCCCTCTCACCCTCCCCCCTCTTCTGCTCTCTCTCTCAAATAAATAAAACCTTATTAAAAAATTTTAAAAAGTAAGGCTGGTTATTTAAAAAGGGAAAGAGACGGGGTGCCTGGGTGGCTCGGCGGTTGAGCCTTCAGCGCGGTCATGATCCCAGGGTCCTGGGATAGAGCCCTGCATCGGGCTCCCTGCTCAGCAGGAAGCCTGCTTCTCCCTCTCACAATCTCCCTGCTGTGTTCCCTCTCTTGCTATCTCTCTCTCTGTCAAATAAATAAAATCTTAAAAAAAAAAAAAGGGAAGAGGCTGGTTATCTGAAAAGAACAAAGATAGGATAAAATCTGAATGTAAAAAAGAAAGTTGTAGGTTTTTGGAAAAGGAATCTTTGAATGGAGATTTTAATGTGTGATCAAGCTGGTTAAGATTAAAATAAATTTATTTAAAAATGAGTTTCAGTATGGGGCACCTAGGTGGCTCAGTCGGTTAGATATCTGACTTTGGCTCAGGTCATGATCTCAGGGTCCTGGGATCCAGCCCTGCATCAGGCCCCCTGCTCATTACAGTCTGCTTGTCCCTCTCCCTCTGCCCCTCCTCTCCGCTTGTGCTCACTCTCTCTCAAATAAATAAAATCTTTTTAAAAAAATGAGTTTAATTATCAAAAGTACAGTGGTACAAAATCAGAATTTGTTTTTACCTCTGTTTAAAAGAACAATGTTTTCTTACATTACTGATTTGCCCTTAATAAGATATTGTAAACAAAGGTTTTTCTTTACTTTTAATGTAATCTGCTAGAAAGATTGTGTGTTTTGTCCTCATCACGTTTTTGATTACTTTTTTAAAAAGTTTATTATTTTCAATATTAAAGATGCTAAGGCTTTTTACAACTATTTAACTTTCTGTCTTTTCCTGCAAAGTCTTTGTCACTTTGGTTAAAGCAATACCTAAGTATTATTTCACAGTGACCTATGATCCTAAGTGTCCCAGCCTTTTGATATTTTTGACAAACTTCCCCAAAATCAAATTCTAAAGGAAGTATTCTGACCTTGAAGTAACTTTAGGTTTTTACAGAAGGTCCCTGGAACATATCAAAGGATTTGTTCTCCTTATAAAGAGGGAGATGTTAAACTAATTAGACTTATTTGGTATGTGGAATTACATGGGAAGTATGGTCAAATAGGTGATGTTAAACCTTCTTAGAATATATTTGTGTGGAAATACATTATTAATATAAGCAAAAATAGCATGACATTTCTAAAGATCTCATATGTCCTTGTATCACGTTAACACTTATAATTCTAGTTACTACCTTAAAGTATCTGTCACAACAATAAATTTCTTTCTCGGTTGCATTATAATGAACTCTCATCAGGCCTTTAGCCATGGCCATTTTTAAGTCTTTTTGGCCATTTACAGACAGTTATTGTTTTACTCTGATGCTTTTACAAGTGTTCCTGCAAAAGTACTTCATCTTCAAAGAGATTCAGGAAAGGACAGTTCTCTGGTAACTTTAAGATAATAAAACTGAACTGGGTAAGAATTTCCAGATCTAGTGGCAAACTGAATTCAAGCAGAACAAGAATTGAAAACATGAGACTGAATGAACTGAGGAGGAGGATTATAATTTTTACGACTTGTTTAAAACATTCTTGGTTCTCTAATGTTTTGCTTCTTCAGATTTTAGGAAATCTTTTTCTCTTAAGCTATCAACAATTTGGTGATATGCACCTCTGTCAATAAAGATAAAGCATTTATCTTTATTTATCCACATGATCCCTCCAGAATTTGGAAACTCTTAGTGAATATTTTAATCTTCGTGACAATTATTTGCAAAAATTCAATAAGAATCTGTTCTCCTTGTATCAGGACAGAGAAACATTGGTTATATTACCAAAGCTTTGACTGGAATATCATATTTGAGAAATGTGCATACATTCAGATAGAATGAGAGTCTTGAGCGAAGAAGTTTGACTTTACGGAGCCAGTGAAATCCTACGAAGGAAAAATCAACCTGGTACCTTGCTTACAAAATTCCAGCAAAGCAGTCTTAAAAAGAGCTTAGGTGGTTAATCACTATTCTTGCTTCACTATTATAAATAATCAGGCAAAGTTTAATGCAAAAAAATAGTTTTATTATAAAAAATGAGGGTACTTGCAGCAGGGAAGAAATTATGTTTATTCCTTTGTCTACTTTAGATTCTAATCCTGTTAACTGTCTTTGAGTTTGTTATATACTTGTAAATTGGACTGGATCCTGAATTCTAGTTTCCTCAAAAATCTGGCTACAGTTCTCCAAAGTAACATTTCCAATTTTCTCTTACACTTTTGATTTGTAATCAGTAAGAACAAAGACTGCCCATGAATGTACTTGGAAGGGACTCTACAGCAGGTCCTTCTCACCACCCAGATGGCAGCCAAACCTTGGGGACCTAAACCTTGACTACGTATCTCGCGGATGAAGAAGGCGCCATCTGACATCTGGTCCTGCACAGATGCTAGAGACCTCCGAATCAAACGGACTAGAAAAAGAAGTAGCTGACATAAAGGCTGACTCCTTACTCCCCTGATGCCGAATCAAGACTTCATAGTTTAAACATGAAACTTTTTTCCTTCTCTCTCTTTCACTTTGCCATTGGCCTAGAAAGAGAACACTTTCACCCGATTTCTCAAGGCCATTGCTAAAGGAGGGGTCTGCCTTTCAGACTGTTGATTTATCATTAAAATCTCTTACCTATTAACAGTGCCACCTGAGTGAGTGAGAGTGATTTGTGTCCCAACTGGATTTATGTTTGTCTGTGGTGGTTATCATTCTCCTCGGGCCTATAAATGCCTCAAAAGCGGTACATATCAGGGTAAGGCCTTTTGAGTTATCTGACTGTGCTCCTAACTTTCCACAAACCAACTAAGGCACCTGCTTTGGTCAGATCCCCTGTATTTACATCGTCAAATGAGAAAGGACCTAGCAGGAGGCTTTCAGGATTCAGGATTCACTTCCTTTGGCAGGGCCATACTTCCCCAGTTAGGAGTAAATATAAACAAGAACATGATCAGAAATCTCTCCTTTACTCTTGGAGATATTGCAGAATCAGTAGCCAAGACAACAGCTGCCCAAAAAGGAGCCTTAGACTCTCTGGCCGAAGTTGGTAATAGGACAGTCCTTGATCATCTTCTACTGAGCAAGGAGGTATCTGTGCTGTGGCCACCACCACCTGCTGCACCTGGATTAACACTTCTGGGGACGTTAAAGCTCAGTTACGTAAGACCATTGAGCAACCCACTTGGCTTAAAAAGCAAGCTGACCAGCCAACCTGGAATTTCCTAGTCAGCACTAGGAGATTTGGTGGCAACAGGAGGACCAAAGGAGATTTCCAACAGCTCTGGAGACAATGAGAAATACAGGCGTGGTACCCACAAACCCCTTTTTGAGTTCAGTCCTTCCTGCTATTTCTGAAGGCCATGAACATAATGTAGCAAACAGAATGTTAGCTCAAGGCTTTGAGATGATCCAATGTTTATAAGCTTGATAAGATAGGAATTTATGAATAGGAAATGCCTGACAGCCCTCCTTCTATCTTCCCTGTTACTCAAATGTGGCCTCCATGGTTTCCACTTGCTACTTAGTCCCCACTCCCCCACCCCTATATATATGGGACATGACTCTTGGAAAAGGTCCTTCCAAGCACCAAAAGACCCAGAAAGACAAAAATATTTCAATCAAAAAGAACAACCTGATGCTTAATCAGTGATGCTTTCTTGGAAAGATCTTAAGCGGAAGGGGAAAACATGAAAATCAATCAAGGAAATCTAATTTAAAATGTAGTCGGGAAGCCAAGAAGGGAGAGTTCTCATGCACATAGCACTCATCTCAACTTACAAGACCAGCAGGAAGGAGGAAGATTTCCACATGCCTCAGTAACAGCAAACTGCCCACCACTTGCAGCCAGTGAGAAACCACCACAACCTCGCACTCCTGTTCTTCTCCAATGAAGTTATATTCAAAACAACCCTCCTCAATTTCCTCCCAGAACCTAGTAACAGCTAGTCTCCCCGCCCTTTGCCTCCTTGGACTTGGCCATGGCTTGCCATAGTCTGCAAGTCCTGAATTGCAATTCCCCTGCTACTCTCAAATAGACTCATCTTTAATTAAATTACCATTTATTTAAGGTTGACAGTCTCACAATTATGTGCTTTTGGGGTCTGGATTCACCACTGTGGAAAGTGGAGGGGGGGGTAGCCTATTTTCATTCTATGAATAGATAATGGCTCAAAGAGTATTGTGTTTATATTTGGAAAAGACATAAAATTCAAATTTTATCAATAGCTGGATGTTTTATAAGAAAATGTAGCACCACAACTGCTGCCACTAATAAAATCATGTCTCAGCTTAGGAATTGAAGAGGGGAAAATACTGGAAAGGGCTTAACTGAAAATCATGCCTACTACACAGCAAATACCGCAGTCTTACCAAGTTCTGTATGTATGTCTGCGTGTGTGTGTGTGTGTGTGTGTGTGTGTGAGAGAGAGAGAGAGATGGTGGTGGTAGCGGTAAAATGGTAGCAGCCACCCTGACTTCTCCAAGTGAAGGCTGCAGGAAAACATGGAGACCTAGAAGGCATGTGAAAATTTATGTTTACGTGCATTCTTCTTGGGAAACAAACTAATACTCTCAATTTCAAAAGAGAGGACTGCTCCTCAATTTAGGAATCACTGGTCTAAAGTGAAACTTTCGCATTCACTTCCATGGGCCAGGCACTGTGATGGGCACTAAGCGGGGAAGTGAGTCAGACAGCATGCCTTTCTCTGGCACTTGCCCTCAAAGAACTCATAGTTTAGTGGGGCAAGCTGACAAGTAACCAGTTAATCATGGCTCAGTGTGTTTAGTATTATGATGGGGTGGTGAGGAATATACAAAGCGAACCAGAATCCAAAATTTAGGGGGTGGGGGTAGAGGAGGAAATTCTAAGGTATCTAATTTGAGGTCTTAAGAATGATTGAGAGATAGGGCGCCTGGCTGGCTCAGTGGGCAGAGCTTGCAACTCGATCTCAGGGTGTGGAGCTTACTTAAAAAAATAATCATAAATAAAATTAAAGTAAATAAATGGAGTAGCAAGAACCCCACTAGGCTACTCTGTACTACTGTTCTTAAAAAAAAAAAAAAAAAAAAAAAAAGAATGATTAAGTGTTAAAGAGTCATAGGAAGGATGAGGTACAGTGTTTTAGGTGAAGAGATAGTATTTAAGAGACCCAGGAACAAGAGTGACCTTGGCACAATAGTATTTAAGAAAACTGCAAATTCTGCTATGCCTCAAACATTGAAGAGAAGAGTTGGAAAGAAGAAACGAGATAAGAGAAGTAATAACCAGGGGTCAGATCCCCCAAAAGATCTGTTAACCTAAGCAAGAGGTCAGAACTTCATTCCAGGGCCAATGCAAAACCACTACCAGCTAGCTGTAAGCAGGAAAGGGACAGGGAACATACAAGGGAGACAGAAAAAAACACCAGCAAGTGTGCTGTTACCTCAACATAAAAGAAGTCAGTGGCCTCAAACAGGGCAGTGTGGATGCAGAGAAGCAGATACCCTTGGGTTAAGACCAATTTAGGAGTTAGGAATTCTAGGTCTTGTTGACCAAGAGAATGAGAGTGGGTCAAGTCTCCTGTCAAAGTCCAGGCCACCTAAAAGATGGATAATGGTTTCAATGGAAATGGGAAAAAGAGAATACGCTTTCAGAACAGAAAGTCTGGAAAAGTTGCGAACATAAGATGTTTATAATGAATCAAGTTTTCAGGCCCAAAGTTTGGGGTAAAAATCTGGACTAGAGCTACAAATTTAGAAACCACCAGCATCCAGATGATGTGTGCAGTCTTAGGAGTACATGACATCACCCAAGGAGTGTAGATAAAGAGGAGGGTGTGGAGATGAACTGAAACCTGAGGCCCACCAACATCTAAAGGAAAGCACAGAAGGCTGATACACAACTGGCCAGATAGGAAGAAAGAAAGCCCTAAGAATCTAGTATTATGAAAGCCAGAACAGAACAGTTTAAAAAGGAAACATAGGGGCGCCTGGCTGGCTCAGTCAGAAGAGCAGGCAACTCCTGATCTTGAGACCTTGAGGTCATGTGTTTGAGCCCCATGTTGGGTATAGAGATTACTAAAATAAATAAACCTTAAAAAAATAAAAAATAAAAAGGAAATGTCTATTGCACTCAGAAAACCAAACTTAAAAAAAAAAAAACAACTCTAGCACTACGCTACTTCAGACTCTAAAAGTACAACTTTACGTATATGCAACAAAGTTAGGAGTAGTCAGTGTTACAACTATCTTCAAAAAATTCATAAGCAATGAAACTAGTGACCTGAACAGGCATTAAATTAAATGTATAATTCTCTATTACAGCAGCAATAAATTTCTAGGACAAGATCATGCAGGATTATCAATATAAAACCCTTGTTGGTAACTCTATTAATATTAAAATATACATGGCTGGCATACCGTGGCGATGGAAATCCTTGCTGAGTGCCTGAAAGAGCTGTGCCAACCGGTATAACCAAGCACATCCATCAGGGCATCAGAGGATTCTTGCGGTAGCCTATAAGTCAACAATGATTCATGCTGGGCAAAGGGCTGTTTTGTTTTTGTTTTTTTTTTTTACAGAGTTAAAACAGATTTCCATGTGTGAATACTAGTTTTATTATATTACATCATGAAGACCTGGTCAAAGCACACCATTACTAACAGCCTTACTTCCAGGAGTGCAAATATAAACTGTTATCTGAAACATTATGGAAACATTGGTCAGCCAGGGACAATTACTGTTGACTTTACCCTGCTTCCTACCACGTAACTCTTTTGTTTCTTTCTACCACTGTTTCCTTTTCTTATTCCCTTTGCTTTTTTCCCTCTTGCACCTAATTTTAGCAACTACCACTTAAACAGCTTGGTGTCTCATTCACTTTCCTGCCCCTTTACAAGGCCACGAAGCCATCCATGCCTCTTACAGAATACCACTCAGTATCCATCTTTAATTGGTACGCATTCACTGTTATCCTTTATTTAGTGCAGTACTACTGCACTAAATGATAAACATGATACCAGCGTAGAGATCTACATTCTAGAAATCTCATTATTAGACAGTCTACTCTACCATCCAATATAAAATATAACATAGATAACACAGGAACACATTCAATGGAAAAGATACCAAAAGCTAGTTTAGAAATAAAAGGATCAAGAAATAGGATTTACAACAGGAATAAGGAAGTCAATAAAGATAATGAAAAAAACCACAGGGATAACTGCATGCAGTTAGGATGTTGTAAGTAAGTAATTCTGTCGTAAAAGTATACTCTTGGATTCTGAGGAGTCTAAGATAGGTGCTTGCTCTAATAGATAAAGATGAAATATGAAGTGACAAGTCTCGATTTCAGTTAACCTCAAAATTTATACTTCCAATTCTTTTAAGAGTAAAGATGGTTAAGTTTTTAATATGAAAATCACATCTGGCTCAAAACACTTCCTATTGATCAGTACACATAAAGTATGCTTCAAATCCATTTAAAGGAGTACTCTGGAGGAAGACAAGCAGTAAATTAGTAGGACAAATAAGGAAGCTCACAAATACAACTTCCTGAACAGGGCATATTTTAAAAGGACTAATTGATCAACAGAAGCCTTATGAAACTCAAAACTTTTTTCACCATGAAATTCCTGCCAACAAAAATTACTATCTGAGAACACAGAACACAGGTACCTTTTTGTCAACATTCTCAACTTTTCTGCAAGTTGCATGAACTGAACTTATGTAACAGGCAATACAATATAGGGGTTAAAAGCATGTTCTCTGAAGCTAGAATGTCAAGGTCTGAATCCCTACTCTGGCACTTAAGAGCTGTGAGACTTTGGGTAAGCGGATTAACCTTTTTGTGTTGCGGATTCTTTGGTTGTAAAAAAGGGTGGATAAAATGAGTTAATATTTGTAAGTGCTAGCAACAACCAATCTGACACAAAAAGTGTTAACTATGTGTTACCTTATTTTTGTTGTAGCTGCTTTTAAGAAATGTCTTAAGTTGTTCTTCCTCCAGACTTTATAGCAATCTAATACCCACATCCCCAATATTTCTGATTTTCCTTTTCCACTCATTTTTCCCTTAAGCACACATCACTAATACACTACACATTTCACTTAGTTGTCCTGTAAATTTGTCTCCCCCTTGTAAAAATAAGTCAGGGATTGTTTTATTCATTAAAGTATATGCCCAGCCAAGAAAAGTAACCTCCACTGAGCAGATACAATATCCCAGCAATTCTAAGATGCACATATTCTTACACTGTATTAACACTGTTAAAATAGGGATGTAATTTAATTATACACTTACAATGATCTTACAATTAAAACTGCCAACACTAATTCTTTTTTTTTTTAGAGGGTATATACATACCATATACATATGGCAATTAACAACGTAGATCTGATGAAAGACTGTATGTCAATGAATGAATTAATGAAAGAAAGAATTAAAGAAACAGATAAACTTCATTTTACTTAAATCAAAATTTACGGTCTTTAAAGAATCATTTTAATCCTATTTTCCCTGACTATAAGCAGGTTATACTAACAAAAGAGTACTTATTGTCTGGATCATTTTCTTGAGCATACAAACTCTGAGCTGATTATCCCTGATGATGATTTATTTATTATCATTTGCCTAGTTATCAGCAACAAAATATTTCATTAGCTTTCTGAATAAATTACTTCGAAATTAAACTGAAACTATTCCTCTGGTAACAATATTCCTATGAAGGCTGTGGCTGTTTTTATTTAATCTTACAACTGTAAACACAAATATATAATGCTTAAAATGGCTTTTTCACATTCTTTAAAAGAGTATTTCAAAATGACAAACCGTTCATATATAACCAGTGAAGACAAAAGTTTGTACAAATTTTAACAAAAATTCACAATATGAGGAAGATGAGCAAGAATTTTCTAAGAATAAAAGAGGGAAAAATATTTCATTTATTATTTGACAGCTCAAAGCAGCAACAATGCACATCAAATTTTGAGCGTTGAGTATTTCTAAAGATCATCCACAGCTTCCATCATGCTGTAAGAAAGGTACATAACCATCCCCTCCCCAAATTTTAAACGTACTACAGTAAATGCAAAATAATTCAGATTTCACTAATTAAACCAGAATCAATGTAAGGAGTACTGCCCAAAATAACAACACAAAAGAAACTGCAGTGCAAACTAATGAGAATCACGTCTTTAAAAATAAGAACAGACCATATAGGGGTGTTTAGTTATTAGAAGACAAGATTTTTGATTAACTAGAGGGAAATGCAGGTAAGTGATCTGAAGGTGAAGTTCAGTATCAATTTTATGAACAAACTATGTTGTTATATTGAGGGCTTTTTAATGGTAGCATTTCCTAACAATTTGGTGGCATGAAACACCCAATAATTAGGTTTCAGGTGAAATGTAGGAAGTACATAGAGTTGAATTAATCAATCTACCAGCTGAGAACAGCATATCAATGTACAAGTCTCTAAAAGGGATATAAAGTGAGCTAGTATTTCAAAATGGGTTTGCATAATGAACAAGCTACAAACTTTGTCAAATCACAATCTGTTAAAGTCCAGGGGTCTGTTCCTGATTCCTAAAATTTACACCAACAACAGGGATCCCCACTACCTTAAAACGGTACAACATACTAAGGTATAACTAAGAAGTCCACGTTTCTAGTAGTTCTGACTTAGGGAAAAGATCCAGGAAATACAGAAGACTTAACAGACCTTGCAGGAAAAAGAACATACTCCAAGTGATCAAGGAACCCTTTTCAGGCATGTATGAATACGGATACTGGCTTCCTCAAGATTATGCCACCTCAGAAAAATTATTTACCTACCATTAAAACAATTAAGAATTCAAATAGTGATTACACACACACACACACGTTTAAAGAATTTTTGATGTGATTTAAAAATGTTTAGCAATTTTGGAGGTAACTTTTGGCTATTACTTTAAATTTTATCACAAGTAGTACGGCATGGCATAAGATCTCTTAAAAAAAAGTTAAGAAAAACATTTTTGGGGGCACTTGGTTGGCTTAGTCAAAACAGCACGTGACTCTTGATCTCGAGGTTGTGAGTTCAAGCCACACGTTGGGTGCAGAGATTACTTAAAAATAAATAAACTTAAAAAAAAAAAACCCATCTCTACAAAATTTCTCTGAAACCTGCTTTGGAATATGTAAATATACTTTAACTTTTAACATTAATAATTTCCCATCCTTACTAAAATAAAGTACAATCACCAAACATTCATCATCATGTATCCTCCTCCCGCCTTTGTAATTTGGAAAAGCCTTTCTGAAACTTCCTAACTGTAATTTTCTATTCAACAAGATGAATGTATAAAAGGCCATCTATCTCAAACCATTTCAAAGACCATAATGCAATGAAGTTATAATGACTTTTCCTTTATTCTCAAAAAGAAACTTACTACAAATTGAGAATTATGAAACCGAAGACTTCTTTGAACACAGGGAAATTGAACTTAATTCTAAGACCTGAAAATTAGTTTTAATCAAAGGAAATGTCTGCTAGGTAAAAAGAAAAAAGAATTGGCATCTAATCTACTCCATTTGCTAAAGGACCTTCTGAACTAATTTATTAAAGTTTAGGTTAAAAACAACTTGGTCAGCTACTGGCAGTGACAACTATTTCAAGCCACCTTATAAAATAAAGGGTAAGTGAGCAGGGTTTATTTCCACTGAATCCCCTGGGGGCTACCCCGCCTGGTTCCATTCTCTATAGCTCCAGTGGAAAAGCAATCTTGTTACTGTAAACAAGCAGCAACAATATGCACAACAGTACTAAATATTTCCTCCCATCAACCTAAAATATATACATTTGCAACATTATTTCTTGATCTAAAGTTACTTTAATTGTACCAATCTGAGAACTAATCCACTTTAATGTCACTAAAATTATGATATAATCATACATTAACCAAGACAATATATACAGGTTTATGAGCCAAATTTACAGCACTCTCCATACAAAGAGCTAAAAACAAACATAATACAGCTCACCTTCATTGGGAGATGTTTTCAACCTGCTGCAAATTCCATAGACGTCTCCATAGCTTTCCTGTATTTTTCGTAATGCATCTGTAGACCTGAGCTCCATGAGAGCCCGCAGCTCTGCGAGCGTGATTCCAAAGTCTCCATCGTGATTAGCTTCCTTCAAAGAGTTTTTTACTCCGCTATATGCAAGTGAGTTGTTTGCCATGTCGCCCATTACAAGTATAATTTATTAGGAGGAAAATGTTTCCCAAAAGACTCTAATTTTCACTTGATGTATTTCCAAGATGAAAATCTTTTAAATATGAAAATCTTTCTTAAACCAAACACTCATCGTATGACTTTATACAGCAGCATCAGCAGCATTTCCCAGAGAAGTATCTTGACCTTTGGCCCATGACTAGTTTCTTCATATCAATCATGAGATGTACACATCTGTAAGAAAATATTAAAAAGTTAATAAAATCTTTTATAGCATTATGCATACAAGCATATTTTCTAATCGTTCAGTAGCTAATCAAAGTACATCATTTAATTATAAAAATATTTTAACTGTAGTCTCATGCCTTTAAAGTGTTTTGCATGACAAAAGATCAAAGTATAACTCCTAAATAAAATTGTATTTCAAGACATTAGATCTCACCATTAGAAACTGCATTTCACATGACTGAATTTTATGTTCCATTCAGTATCACTGTTATTAATAGTGATCACTCAACACTTACATTCCAAGCACTATTTCTTTAAATTCATTCTCTCATTTATCATCACAATTTAATCCCATGAGGTGTTATTACTCCTTACTCTACTGAGAAGAATAAGCCTCAGAGAATTTGAGGAGCTTCTGCACAGCTAACAAATTCCTAAAAAAAAATCGATGAGCAGGGATGTCTCCAAACCCATATTCCTTCTAACACACAGACCCTTCTCTCCAAACCTTTCATACAATATAGACCCTGTAAGGGCAAAAAACACAACAAACAATATGCTTTCCTGCAATTCTCCTTGGCCACTCTGTAACACCACCATCTTTTTGACTTTCTAAAACTATCTTCCACCATGACTTCTGTCATATGTTACCACCTCAGGTCTTCCCTTGACCACCTATCCCAAGAAAATCTCTACCCCTTATCACTCTTTGTTGTTACTCTATTTCTTTGCTGGCCTTTAGTATTATGTAAAATTACTTTGTTCATTTATTTGTCAGGTGTGCCCATTAGTATATTCTGGGAATCTAGAACCGTACCAGGCACATGGTAGACATTTGGTGTTTAAGCAATAAATGGATACATTACTTTAATTTTCCCTATAATACTTCCAAGTTCTCCTTGTACTGTAAGCCACCTAAAGATGAGTGTTCAATTCTTGTCTCCATCTACGTCCTTTAATCACCTCAATGTTAACATGGCCAACATTGGTTTCACCTTTTTTCTTTTCAAAGATTTTATTTGAGAGAGAGAGAGAGTTCACAAGCAGGGGAGTGACAGAGGGAAAGGGGAGAAGCAGGCTTCCTGCCGAGCACGGAGCCCGACACAGGGGCCTGATCCCAGGACCCTGGTATCATGACCTGAGCCGAAGTCAGATGCTTAACGAACTGAGCCACCCAGGTGGCCCTGCAACACTGGATTCATCTTATTCCCTAAGTAGAGAACTCCCTTCCTCAATCACCATTATTCTAATCACCTGGGCTTGAAATTTTAAGTTATCTTTGATTCCATCCACTTCAGCTTCAGAGTTAATTCTTCCTTTGAAAAGCCCCTTTTATATAACGCTTTTCTTTCCGATCTTTGAGTCCCTCCCTCCACAAATTATAATCACCACCCCCCCCCCGCACTGGTTCTCTCTCATTCTAATTTTTCCTTTATCCAGAGGTGTGCATTTTGCTGCTACATTTAGTTTTTAAAACAGGCATAATGCTACTATACCTAAACTTACAGGGTGAAAAAACACAGTCCTATTGCTCATGCCTGTGTAGCACTCAAACCCAAGTTCTATTTTACCTAACTCAATTTCTCTCCTTCCCCAAATACCCCACTCCCCCATATTTAATAAAATGCTCAATGACTGGGAACTAGAAAAGATGACTGGCAAGTGCAATTACTCTTCATCTATTAAATTGTTACGAGGATGTTTGCAAATCATGGTATGTGGTTCTTAAACTTCAATATGCATCAAAATCACCTATAGGTGATTAAAATACAGATGGCTGGGTCTCACCTCCAGAGTTTAAATTCAGTAGGATTAGGATGGGTTCCATCATTTGCTTTTCTAACAAATTCCCAGGTGATACAGATGCTATCAGTCCAGAGAGCACACTGTGAGAGCCAGTGGATAGGAAAATGGGTTAAGAACTTTGAATTCATACCAGGCGGTTGAAGAAAATTTGCTTGCCTTGGGTTAACTGTGCAAGGATGTGATAGCTATAGATCCTGTAAGACATTTTTTTTTCATTGCCTGCTTCCTCCCACTTCACAAATTCCTCTTGCTTGCCCAATTATTACCAATTTTACTCATCTCCCAGGCAAAGTGGGCTCCCTCCTACTCACACATCAATTATTATAATAACCTAACTCCAAAAACTAGAGGGTGGTTATTTGATAATCTCCCTGAGTTTCCACCTCCAAAATCTGCCGGTATCTGAGTATCACACCAATCCTAAAGTAAGTTATTATTGTTCAAGAGAAAAAATAATTAAGATTCCTAAGTTTGTGTGTATGTCATCAGTCTTCTGGTTTCCTCCACAAAGAAGAATTTTCCTCAATGGTAGCTTCCTATCCCATCAATTACCACTGAGGTAAAATAAGCAGCCTCCCAGATTCCTCCAAGAGCAACTAGACATATGTAGTTTCTTCACCGTTCTGCCTTCTTTTGGGGGCCAGATTTCTGTAAACTCATACATTCTTGGTCTGAGTTATTAGGGTGGGGACAGACCCCAGGTTAAAAAAAAAACAAAACACAAACCTGCTCTTGTTCAAAGTGCCTTGGATGGGGTAATGAACTGATTAGTTTTGGGTTCAACTGTAGAGCTTCATTGTTTGTCACACAAAACCCAAATCCTCCGTTTCAGCTTCTGTCAATATGAAAACTAGTATTTTTATTCCTCTCTGTCAATCATTGTCTTTTCTCTTGACAGAATGCAAGCATGAAAAAGGGGTGTTACTTATGGGGTTCTCTTAAATTTCTCAACAATAAGGATACATAATAGAGCTAGGATCTGAATTTCTATATGTGACTCGAAAGCCATGCACCTCCCACTATACTGCCTCGACTTTATGTCTTCATGTTTATTAGGTTCAAAGAGAAACTGTCATAAGTCAAAAAACAGTCAAATAATACCAAATGTACCAGTTTATATAATAAAAGCAGAATTCAAGACACTGTAATGGTTGTTATTTGCCAATTCAGCATCCTTTCCCCCACTTTTCAGCAATAGTCCTTTTGTTTAGGGATCTGCCCTAGACGGGCTCTCAGGGTAGTACCCAGGAGGTTCCCTCCCACATCCAAACATTCCCCTGGCCATAATGATAACTGGTTCAGGAATGTGCATATGACCCAACAAAGGCCAAAAGGCAGGAAGGAGGCTTCTGCTGTGACTCTGGGGCAGAGACTTGTCTCTTCTTACTGAATTTAAATCTGAGATGTGGTAAGCCTCTGTAAATGGATCCAAAAGGGAAGGAGAGACAGAGGGAGGAAAGGAGAGAGGCAAGGAATGTGCCTGTCCGTGCTGGATCACTTGAGCCCCTTGGTCAATCAGTGTCTCAAGTCTGTCCTATGCCTTGATTTTCTTGGTAATTTATCAATAAATTCCCTTCTGGGGTTGAATTTTCTATCACTGTGCAAGCACATAGTTTTGATAAGTACATGATTACCAATTATGTCCAGTTCCCCCACTGTTTAAAGAAAGAGAAATCCAAGCAAAAGCACCAAATGCAAACAAGCCACTTTCCAAAAGTGGACTATCTGAATTTACAATTACCTACAAGTTATATACATCAGGCTGTTGTGTATTTCTAGATTGTCTATAGCTTCTCCACTATTTTCCTCCCTATCCACTTTCAACCCTCCATTCACTTAAGTAGTGGGTTCACAAAAATGCTTAGGACAACAAAAAAGTTTTGTTTTTTATTTGTTAGGTACAAAATGACAATCATGACGGGGACACACTATTTGGGACTGAGATATAACAGAAAGTAGAATATGTTTTTGCTTCTCTGTGTTGTCTAAAAGATTTGATCTTCCATTTGAAAAGTTTAAGGAGAAATCTTGTTATGTGGAAGCTGAGGCCCCCAAAGAGGGGGATTTCAAAGAAAACACACAGCTACTCTCTGGAGGCCTCTTGGTCTACATAACTTATCCCTGAATACCTAGATGACATCTCCGGTCAAACCACTATTGGTAGTCTTTGAGGGATTATGGAAAAAGAAAGCGGTAGTTTCAGACTGGGGTTAGGCAAAAACAGTTTTTAAAAAGAAGGATGAAGATGGATTCCAACTGACACATAAGCTTTACTAGGAATGAGCAGGGCCCTCCATAAATGACCAAAAATGACTGCAAGGTCCTAGTAGTGAGTGAAGCTCATAAGGAGCTAGCTTTGTTAATTACAATTTCAATTCCTTCTTTCACAAAAACACTTGACTTGTAGATCATGAAATGGTTGTATGGACGTTATCTAGACTCAACAATGATAACCACAAAAAACTGCATATCAGAAAAACTCAAAGAAATGCAGGACAACAGTTAAGTAAGTTATGGGATGAAATATGAAGCTGGATGAAATTCGGAGCTCTAAAAATATAGTAACATGAGATTCTTGCAGACAAGACACAAAACATATGCTCTTATAACTAAGTGTATTATAACAAAGAGGAACAAACTGGAAGGCATTACTAGGTTTCTAATTCCTGACTTCTAAACCACTGTTGGTGATTTATAAACACAGAAGTTATGTTTCTCCAATCTGTAGATGGCTTGAAGCTAGCTAGGTAAACCGGCAAATGTTAGATGACAGAATCAGGATCCAGAAGAACAGGCAGGAATGAGAGGATACACTTAAATTGTTATAAACTGCTCTAACTTGATGTTAGTTAACATGATGTAAGTGCTTTCCACTGGGCCCCCAAAGAGAATATGTTCTTAGGCAGCAGTGACAGGAGCCTAACACCCATAAAGATAGGTAACAGACTATTCTGCTTTGCCTTGGACAAATACACCAATAAGATTACCGGCCTATCTATAAAATACAAATACAAAAACAGTACCCACGTCTTTAAATGTGTTAACATATGTAAAACTATTTGAACTTAGCCTGGCACAGAGTTAATGGTAAACACAACAGCTATTTTTTATTAAGAATATTTGCAGATACATTCTGCAGAGAATAACCCTGCTCTCCTCAGATGAGGACTGCCCAGCCACTTCAGATGAGGAATGTTTAAAGAAATAACATTTCTAAACCTAGAGGAAAAGAGGATTCTGATGATAGCCTAATATAAAAGCAGCTTTGCTATACAGATAAAACATATGATGATTGAATATATCAAAAAGAGTGATGAATGAAAGACTTTTATTTGTATTATACATAACAGGCCTACTGGGCTTTGCATTGGTCCAGTGTGAACCACCATGGACTACATACTGTACAACAGAAAACGCTGAAGAGTCAGGAAACCAGTGCATTGAAGAAATGGAGGAAATTTAGGGGAGGAATGACTTGTGATAGGAACTTCAAACATTTGAAGTTTTACATTAGAAAAGGGACTAGAAGTATTCTGCGGCATACTGAAGGACACAAGTAGAACGAAAGGAAAGAAAGCTACAGAGAGGTAGTTTTTGGATACATAAAGCAGAACTCTTTAACAAGTTCTCAAAATCTGGACTAGGTCTGTAACAGTTAATTTTAAGGCAACATGACTGGATCACAGGGAGCTCAGATATCTGGTTAAACATTATTTCTGTGTGTACCTGTGAAGGTGTTTCTAAATGAGGTTAGCATTTGAACAGGTAGACTAAGTGAAGCTGACTGGGGGCATCACCCAATCCATACAGGGCCTGAATAGAACAATACCTGTGAGGGAATTTGTACCACCTCTGAGCTGAGACATCAATCTTCTGCCCCCAGACTGAAAGTGACACCACTGGTTTTCCAGGGGCTTTATAGTTTGCAGAAGGCAGATCGTGGGACCTCTCAGCCTCCATAAATGCCTGAGAAAATTCCTCATAATAAATCACTATATGTATCTATTTCCGATTGGTTCTGTTTCTCTGGAGAACCCTGACTAATAAAGGGCCCCTGGGTCAGAGAAAACTCTCTAGCCTTGGAGCTGATCACACAAGATACTAAAAGAATTATATGGAAGAGTGCTCAACACCTGAAGACAGCCCATGCCCTGTTGGTGACAACTCTAATCTTTAAAAACCCATTCCTACTTTAAAGGTGACTCCACTGGCTGAATGCAGTAAGCATGCTTTATACACATACACAACTGACTTCCTGTTCAGCACTCCATTCTCCATTGATTCTGTTTAGTTTTTTAAAAAAAGACTCCTTTAGGCAAGATTACTTCAAAGACAACAAACCCCCCCTGGGGGGGGTATTATTCCTTGAATATAATGTATGAAAGATACCACCTAATTTGAAGATCTGCTAATTGCAGTCACAAGCTTAGGAAAGTCATATGATTAATTTCAATCCCAAATTTAAACAAACTGGATATAAATCAAAAGTAATGTATTAAAGGCGCCTGAGTGGCTCTGTCGTTAAGCGTCTGCCTTCAGCTCAGGTCATGATCACAGGGTCCTGGGATCGAGCCCTGAATCGGGCTCCCTGCTTGGCGGGAAGCCTGCTTCTCCCTCTCCTCTCCCTCTGCTTGTGTTCCCTCTCTCGCTGTGTCTCTCTCTGTCAAATAAATAAATAAAATCTTAAAAAAAAAAAAAAAAAAGTAATGTATTTGTTAGAAGCCAATCCTTTCTTTTAAACTTTGATTAGTCTCTTAAAATGTCTTTTGAATCAACTAGCTAGAGATTCCCAAGTACTCTTAATTTTTTTCAAATTACTCCCAATTCACAATGAAATTGCAAAACATAAAAAGTTGTAGTCCTAAATCTTACTCTTCAAATTTCTAATACTTACAGATTTTGTAGCTACTTCAGTAAACTTACTTTTATTTCATATACTCGTTCCCAAAAATGTTCAAACAGTTTTCTTAAGGTATCCATACTGAAATAGCTCAATGAAATGTCTTTGGTTTTCATTTGATATACTAAAATAACTTAAATGTTAAGTCAGATTTCTATTTACTAGCTCTAATACATCTCAGTAAATTTAAAAAAAATAAAAAATTAGTATTTATAAAGGTTCTTAATGACTGAATTTTATAGGAACACAAATTATGGATCTGGGGTTTTAAAAATAAGCTAAAGCTAAAGACAGATTATTTTTATTCACTTAGTAACAGAACTGTTTAAAGTTTCTACATCAAAATAAAATACTAACCATAAACAAATTTTAAAAAGCTAACATTCTGTCAAAAAATGGTTACAAAGGAAAGAATTATAGAATTTAATGGCTAAAAGGAATGCTGATCAAATCCAATTGCTCATTTTATAGCCAATGAAATCTAACACACATAATCATCTACTTCCAAAAAGAATAAAGATGCTTATAATAAAAGAAAGCAAACATTAAATACTCACAAAATCATTAAAAAGAAGAGTAAAAGACCAAAACTTAAGTCATAGGGTAAATCATAATTTCACAGTTTGTAAAGAGGCTACTACCACGGACAAAGGTGTCACTGTACTTCAAAGTGGACAACATCTGACTGACAAAAAGCTAAAAATTGCTTTTGACTACAGCCTTTGAGAACACTCAAGAATCTCCATTTTCTTAGATTTTTTTTTCTTTTAACATAAAAATTAATCCAACTTCCTTTGTAGACAAGTAGATGGTGAGGAGAGGGATAACTAGCTTTTCTAGCTGTTTCTCACTGTGGCTGCTATCAGCATTTTATTGTCAGCACTATCTCATAAATTAAGAAATCCATCCCAGCCCACACTGCCCCACCCTACCCATTAGATAATAGCAGTGACCTTCAGTCCTCAGGCAGGACAACCTAAAACTCGCCATCTTAAATGTCCCCTGGAAGTTCGCTGAACTGTAGAACTACTACATAACTAAGCCTAAATTTAGGCCCATTAAACTTAAGTTTACTTAAAGAGAAAAACCATGCCTTATTCATCTTTGATCTCTGTATCTTACCAAGAGGTACTATGATCATTCAAAATATAGTCACTTTCTACAGAAAAAAGAAAAGCATTACCCTGATTCACACCCTACAAATGTAAAGTGGATTAACAATTAAAACAATTTTTAATTAGAAATGATAAAAATGTACTGTAACTACTAAATATTAAAGCGCTGACATGTAGGATCAGATTAATGGCAGAAAAAGAGGATGAGCTATCAATACCATGCGTATCAAAGAGTAGATACCTCAAGATCACAAAGGTCATGTTTCTTTTACAAAGTTTTGTTACGCTCAAGTTATTTCATTAAAATGTTCCAAAGAACCAAGGGATAACTCAATTTTAATGTTCTCTGAACTCACATTTTTTATTTTTTAAGAGGCTTAAAGAAAGCATACACAGTGCACAAAAGAACATAAAGACTACAAAACCTGTTTAGAAAAGTAACTTTTATCAGGTGAGTAAAGAATGATAAACAAGATTAAATTCACCAAACGTGATTTCAGTTTTATAGAACTGATAAAACAGAAAATAAACATTGTCTACAATGTCTGATTTATTAGTCTCACAGGATTCATAAATACCGTCGCTGTGTCTGAGTTGACTAAAATTAGTCTCTCTCCCCTCAGTAAATTACTTACCATCTACTAGACTCTTCCAGAGACAAAGACTAAGTACACCACTTTGAAGGGCAAGCTGCAGCTGCTGTCAGTGATAAATTCAGCACCACCACTTTGGCAAATCTCTCAGGGTGGGCAACAAGTAGATTAGAATAGTGGAGGCACTAATTTGTTCTTCTATTGTAGCTTTTAACACACAGCAGCAATGATTTGTTTACCTCTCTGTCCTCCCCAGTGAACTGTGAACTCAAGGCAGGATTTGTGGCGTTTAATTTTAACGCCTAGCACTGGGTGGAATACCATAGATGCTTAATGTCTATGTTTGATACTTAAGCTAAAAATCAATCTGAAAACCAGATTTTATAACAGTAAACAAGGACAACTTAAACAGAGCAAAACAAAACCTCATAACCGTTATGTTTAAAATAATATGCTAGGCACGAAGGGTTAGTCAAGAGAAAGTCACAGCATTCAAGGACTTTCAAACCACCTTGATATGTAACATATACAAATACAACTTTCCTTTAAATCCTTCCAGACAGTATTAGTTAAAAGGTATTTAAGATTTTCAAATGAGGGCGCCTGGGTGGCTCAGTCGTTAAGCGGCTGCCTTCGGCTCAGGTCATGATCCCCGGGTCCTGGGATCGAGTCCCACATCAGGCTCCCTGCTGGGCAGGAAGCCTGCTTCTCCCTCTCCCACTCCCCCTGCTTGTGTTCCTGCTCTATCTCTCTCTCTGTCAAATAAATAAATAAAATCTTTAAAAAAAAAAAAAATTTCAAATGAGCTATACAATACAGTGCTCCATAGCAATGACTTTTTTTTTTTTTTTAAGATTTTATTTATTTATTTGAGAGAGAGAGAATGAGAGACAGAGAGCATGAGAGGGAGGAGGGTCAGAGGGGGAAGCAGACTCCCTGCCGAGCAGGGAGCCCGATGCGGGACTCGATCCAGGGACTCCAGGATCATGACCTGAGCCGAAGGCAGTCGCTTAACCAACTGAGCCACCCAGGCGCCCCATAGCAATGACTTTTAACCAAGGTCCTGGATCCTTGAGGCTATGAAAATAATGCTGAGTTTCAATATTTCATAAAGCCTGCAGTAAATGATACATTTACCTGAGAAATAGTTTGTTAGGATTACCCACGCTAAATTAAAGTTATACCAAATCAATACGGTAAATCAGGTTAGCAACTAGATCTAAATCAGACATAAAGATCTTAGCCACTTAGGGTCATCGGATTAAGAAAATCCTCAACACTGAATCTACCACCCTTTCTGAAATTTGCTATTTCTACTTCATCTTTAGTTCAAAGATGAACCCACATCACTCAGGCTTCTTCTCCTGGGCTGCATTGAAACTAGTCTTCAAGGTGACCGCTGACTCCTCTTGTTCTAAATCTAAGGGACATATTTTGTCCTTCTTATCTAACCTGACCACCTTTGCCACTGCTAACCATTCCCTCACTCCTGAAATGTTCTGCTGCCTTAATTTCTCTGATGCTCCATTTGAGTTCCCACCACACTACCATCTCTGGCTGCTTGTTTTCATTTTCCACTGCTTGTTCCTATTCTTAACAACTGTCAAGGGAGTCAGTGGGGAGGGGCTGGGTGGCACTGCAGGCCTGACCATAATTGTTTTCATGTTTTTAGTGAGAGCATGAGATCAGTTTATAGATAATAGTTAAAATTTATTTGCATGTGCATTTACAAGGTTTATTTTATTCTGTCTCTCATATTTTAGAATTTCACAATTTGATTAAAATAATGGTAAAACCACACTATAGCCGTCTGGCTCAGTGCAAGTGTGAATAAAATCACCTCGTTTCCTTTTCCTAGCCTGAAACACAGCTCCTATTCCCGACAGCCTTTAGTTTATAAAGAAATATGTCAGCCCAAAGCAGAAGAGATTCTATAAATTGATGATTCATCCCCCTCCCTGGGGCTGTAAGACAATTACTCTTGCTTTTGATAGCACAGATTATTTGTTTATGCCAACAAAGTATTTAATTAAACAGAGTATGTGATAAAATTTTAATGTGAATGATCCCAAACACAGATATCTTGAAGTTCACTCTAGGCCTTTCTGCTTTATGGTCAAGTCAGTTGGAGTCATCTTATCCCAAACCCGATGATTATCCATATCTCTTAAAAGGTTGTTCCAGTTCTGCAAAGTTGTACTTCCACAGTCCAAAACCACAATCCTTCTGAATGTACCAGAACCAGGATAAACTGAAAAGTGCTGGGTCACATATGGGATTATGAAGATCATTTATATACTAATTCCACAGCCTTCAGATCAGTGGTTCTCAAACTTCAGCATGCATCAGAATCATAAAACACAATTTGCTGGGACTCCACTGGAGAGTTTCAATTCAACAGTGGATCAGGGGTAGGGCTCAAGTATTTACATTTCTAATAGCTTCTCAGGCAACAGATAAATTGATGCTACGGTACACTGCTGTGGATCAATGAGCCCTGAACTTTGGCTAAGGAACAAACTGTTGGATTATCATCTTCACCCAAAGTTCCCTGTCAATTATATAAGCAAATTACTCGTAACTCCTCATTATGTTATTCTCAATCTGCATGAATAACTGAAAGCAGACCATACTCTAAAAATACTCTGTGAGCTGTTACTTTAAATTGCTTTGATTTTTAATACCAACTATACTGACAAACACTAAAAGTAATTTCTTTCATTCAAAGAAATACGGAGACTCGTATTGTTTCATTTCGAACATGTAAAATGATTTTAAACATCTAAAGTATTAAATTTTAAGAGATTTAACAGAGAACTATAATTTACATACCTACCTTCTCCTACTGTCCTCCAAAATAAACTATCCTTTGTTTTCTCCTATTCTACTGTTCGATTTAGGCATTTCAAGAGCTCTCCTCCTAACAGTGACAGTTCCCTAGTAAAAGGTAAGCCTTTGAAAAGCTCAAAATTAAGGGAAGTTAATTTTATGTAATCCTGTACAGCTTACCCCCAAATGTAAGAACATATTATATCTCCAGTTACATATGAGCACGAAATGTTCTATCATTTTCTAGTTTCACTGGTTTTGAGAATGTGAGCTATAGTCAAGGAAGAGATTTCTAAATTAAAACACTGTATTTTTTCCCCCTTCTGTTCAGGAGCAAGAAGGCAATATGAACACTTGAATGTCACACCAGCTGCTCTGTCAGCCTACTCAGTCCGTAAGAGCTTCTATCCTGTCAGTTCACAAGAACCCACACTTAAATGCTTAAGGAAACAGGATGCTCATTATGTCACTGAACGAGCTCACAAAAATAAAGTTGGCAATATTTAGGGAGGCAGAACTCTTATCTGTAAATTTAACATGAGCTTTCTGTTTTCTTAATTAAAAACTGTAAATTTCAAGAATTTTTTATCCCAATATTTAAACAACTGAATGCAGAAATAAGGAGAGACAACACTTTCCCATTTCTTTATCTTCTTTATTTACATGGTTTGATAGCTGATGGTCTTTTCCAATTTCTAGCTGTAGTTACTAAAGAACAGCACATTAAATCAATACCCACTTTTGCAACACATTCGAAGATTCTGGATGAAAAATAAGGTAAGCTATATTTTAAGAGAATGTCAGAGTTAAATCACCAAAGTGCAAAGAATAATGGAGATCAAGGAATGTGCTGAACCATAACCACTCCATCCCATCACGCTGATGATCCTTCAAGCTGGTTTCACACAGTTCCTGACCTTCATTCCAAGGATTTGATTTGTACTCTGTGACTGCTCTTCAAGGGTAGAGCCACACATTAAAAATCATCATCGTGGGGGGCCTGGGTGGCTCAGTCGTTAAGCGGCTGCCTTCGGCTCAGGTCATGATCCCAGGGTCCTGGGATCGAGCCCCGCATCGGGCTCCCTGCTCCGCGGGAGGCCTGCTTCTCCCTCTCCCACTCCCCCTGCTTGTGTTCCTGCTCTCGCTGTCTGTCAAATAAACAAATCTTTAAAAAGAAAAAAAAAAATCATCGTTTGGAATTGTTCTATTTTCAAGATTCTTCTCTAGTACAACTTTATTTCTCTTCATTTACACAGAGCCTTCTGTACACATTCTGACCTCCAGGCTCAAAGGCAGTCAAGACCCCTTCTGATCATACTTGCCTCCCTAAAAAAGCTAAGTTCCCAATGGTCAGGGACTCCAGTTTTGCTCTTATGTCTCACTTGCTCTTTTAACCTCCCACTACTCTCATTTAGTTAACTGGCTACCCCTGAACAGACATACTGTCTGGCTGAGTAATGCTGGCTGAAATTTTTAAAACTGAGTTCTAAGTTCCATTGGAAACTTATTTTTCTCAATCACATATGATCCACTGATACATCTCTGTCTCCCTAGCTTGTTCCTCTTTCTATTCCAAGTCTCCTAAATTACTCCAGCTCTTGTCTCTATCCAGGCTACGAGAGGTCTCCTCCAACACCCTATCTCCTGTCCTTGCATCGCACGATTCCTTCACTTAGCTTAACCAATATTCAGATACATTCTACCACAAAAAAGGCTCCTCCCTCCTCATTCCCCCAAATAAGCCTCTCCTGGATTCTGTTAACCAAGCAAGTTATTCTTCCCCACCTCACCCCCTTGCCACACCTCTTGATAAGGTCCATTCTTACTGCTTCCTGGTCACCCTTCCACCTTGAACCCTGGAAAACTGAATCCACCCTCACAGTCCTGAGCTGGCTGCCTGTGGTGATTTGATCTCTGGCTTCTTCTCAGTCCTCATCCTCTTATACACCTTTGTGTCATTTGCTAGTACTCTTCACTCTTGTCCCTTCTGTTGCTTACTTAGTTCTCCTAGGCCTCTCAGAAAATCTCCTCAGCCCACATTCCCTGGCTTTTTTTTTTTTTTTTTTAAATGGCTGGCTGAGTGATTAGTCTTTTCTGTGCAGAAAAATCAGGCCAGATCTCCTCATCTACTGCTGGTTCACGTCTGACCACAAGGCCAATGCCATGAGCTGGGGCCATGATGGCAGGCTGACGTTTCAGGCTATGGGAGGCTCAAGCCCTGGCAATTTGGGAGAGAGAACTCCTTCCCTGGGACCAGTCTTATCTGACAAGGCTGAGGGCACGGCCCTCAACGAGCCAGGAAGGTTCATCCAGCCCACCACCTGTGACACCCTCATTTTCAACTTGCCTGTTGTCTCACCAGGAGGTGACTCCTCCCAGTGGGAACTGGGAACTAAGTGGGCACTTTTTACTTCTGGATAGCACCCCAAACAGAGCCTGGCATGGAAGACAAACCCAGTGAATGATTATAGACCAGAACTGCACCAAACCTGGTGTGAAATTCTCAGAGACTGTGATTAGTTGAGAAGGAAGAAAAAGGACGTTCCTGCTGCCAGAACAAAATACCACAGACTAGGTGGCTTAAGCAACAGAAATGGATTTCTCACAGTTCTGGAGCCTGTGAAGTCCAAGATCAGGGTGCCAGCAATTTGGTTCCTGGTGGAGGACCCTCTTCCTGGGCTTGTGGACAGCTGTCTTAAGAGCTGTGTCCTCAGGGATGCCTGGGTGGCTCAGTCGGTTAAGCGTCTGCCTTTGGCTCAGGTCATGATCCCAGGGTCTTGGGATCAAGTCCCACATTGGGCTCCTTGTTTGGCAAGGAGTCTGCTTCTCCCTCTGCCTCTGCTGCTCCCCCTGTTTGTGCTCTCTCTCTCTCCGACAAATAAAATCTTTATTTAAAAAAAAAAAGGAGCTGTGTCCTCAATGGTCTCTTCTGAGCCTTGGTCCAGGGCTGGGCTCACTTACGGGGGCTCCTCTTGCTGCAACTTGCTGTGATTGGGGGGGTTGGGAGGGGCTACATAACCTTTCTGTGCCTCAGTTTCCTTTCCTCTCTTTTCATTCCTTCTTGTCGTCGTTCCTTGATCTCGTTCTCTCCGATGAAATGGAGTGCCATGGGCCTTCTGGACTCTGGAGTGAAGGTCAGTGGGGAGCCACACCTGCCTCATGTGGTTAGGGGGAGGGATCTACATGGGTGTGAAAACCAGATTCTCTCACTTTCCAACCATGGGTGCAGGGTGAGGGGCCGTGCTCCCCACTAAGTCAGCTCTCCTGTGTTCCCCACCTGTCCCCTGCCCCAAGACAAAGGTCCCATTGGGGTGCCCCCAGGCACTCCTCCTTGGCTTTTTAAAATCACTACTATTCCCTAAGTCAGGTTATCATGCAGGGATCTATCTGCAGACCTCTCTTCCCTCTTGGCAGCTGATACCACATCACGACCTACATCTAAGGCCTTAATCAAGCTCTAGGCCTATGTTTTCAACTGTTAACAGACATCTCTGAGTATCTTACAGCACAAACTCAACCACCAATATTAAACTTATCACAGTCCCTCCCAAACCTGCTGCTCTTCTCTGTGGAGTTCCTAGCAGTCCCAAACATGTCCCAGTAAGCCCTATGCCCAAGACTCTTTCTTCAAGGAGTTTACAGACTAAATGAGGGATAAAGACAAATATACAAGCAAATACAATTAAGTGCTACAGAGAGCATCGCAAAAGATTTGGTGAACACACAAAAGATAAAGTGTTAAATGGGTATGTGGCCTCAAGAAAGGCTTCACTGTCTAGCATACATTTAAATTGAGGCAGAATGGGGCCGGGGTGGGAAACATGTTTAATTTCCTTTTGTAGCAATTTCAAAAAGTAAAATGAAAGAATGAAGGAAGAGATTAGAAGGAGTACTTTCAAGACAGTGACAGATCCCGGGCAGCATTTAGTCTGTGAGCATCTCCCTGCTGCAGAGGTCTTCAATAGAAGAGGCTTGGGTGGGGACAGCTTCGGCATGGCAGTCCTGTACCAAATCTGCACGCTTCCTCTCATCCATTTGTTGTGGTACTGCTCTCAGACTCCCTACCTCCTCTCTTCTTTGGACAAGTTTCAAATAGCAGTCTCTTACTGTCATTTTCCCTAATGAATTTTCCCTAATAAAAGCTGGCCTCTTTCCTTTGCTTTTCTATGAACTTCTCCTTCAAGGAACAGTTAAAATGCCCTCTTTACTCTGATCCCATTACATGAAATTAGTCTATTTCTCTCTGCATCTGTAGTCTTTTCAGATACTACAAGCATCAATAGGTACTATCACAATTACTTGTGTACATAGCTTTCCTTCTGACCGACTGGTAAGCTCTGAGGGCAGGATGGTCTTGCTCATTTCTGTATCTCCTGATGACCACACTACAGAAACAGCACCTTGCCCTGGAAACAACTCCTGCAGGATAAATGAACTAAACTGGAGCACTGAAGATAGTGGTCCTTTAGTAAGGCCCATGTGGGCACCAGCAAATGAGAATGTCCATTCCAGAGAAGCAGAGATTCTGCCAGCACTCAAGAGGATGCCAGGCCCACCACCAAACAGTAACTATTCAGCAGGTCCATAATGTCTAAGATGTTCATTCCAGCACTTTCCTGCATTTACTGAGTGACCTCAGGCAATTTACCCAGTGTTTCAGCTTCCTCATTTGTAAAATGGGGATAACACCATTTACCCTCTTAATTTTTTACAGGTTTAAATGAATTAATACATGAAATATCTTAAAATCATCCCTGTGTCTTAGTGCCTGGCAACTTAATGGTAAACACTCAATAAACTAGAACTCTTATAATTAGCAGTAACAGATTTTAGTTTCCAATAAACTGTCATATTCAGCACATATTATACAATATTTAAGTTAGCTTACCAATACGGAAAAGACACATAATAGATCTGTTAAAGACATTTAATTCAGTATTTCAATGTGATGTCCTTATATATAATGACACCTAATGGTATTTAAGAATTAAAAAGCAAGAGGGCTATATCACACATCCAGGATTTTATAACAGCTGATCTACAAACTAGATTGGTCTATTTTTAAAAAGAACAGGAGAGGGACACCCCAGAGAGAAAAAGGTTTTCTTCTTACAATTAAAATTAGATGATTAACTGTTCAAGATTCTTAGAGACTTAAAAATAACAACAATTAAGAAAATTAAACACCAACCTTGAAAACTTTGTGACACAATATTCATGGAGAAACACAGAAATACACATCTATCCAATTATTATAACCATGCAGAATTCACATACTATAAATAGACACGAACCAGAAAATAAGAGGAGAAAATGAGCTAATTTGTCAGAGTAACCTACAGATAATTTTCTTTCCTAAATGCTTTGGGTGTTATTTAAGAATATAATACTGAAGAATTTCTCTTCAATTGTTAGGCATTCTGACTTTGATCTATCAGCATTATATTGAAATTCCAGTGCAACAAAGGAATTTGCCAACTCTGATACTGATCCACAATGTCCTTACCAAAACTAGGAACAGTTTTTAAAGTTCTTACCTATGATCTAAGATATATCATGCACAGAATGTATACTGAGCAGCAAACACTGGTGAAATAATCTTAACTTTAATTTAAAAACACACTATGAAAACTATCAATCAAGTACAAATGATCATTCTCATACCTTCAGTGCTGGCCTGAGCAAAAAAAAAAAGGGGGGGGGGGCTAAATGTAAAGAGAAGAGAAAAATGGCACACTACACAAAAGACATATACAATAACAGAACTTTCTCAGAACTTGATCACCAGAAAAGGAGCATAATGGTACAGCCCATACATTGTCAATAGACTTAGCCTCTCGTAATAGGAACTGTTGGGACCATCTGGGAGGAATTAAATTTTAAAACTAGTAGATTAGATTAAGCCATATGAGACTGCTATTTTTATAGATGAAAACCAGCAGAGTATCAGCAGTTTCATATGGCTCAACCTAATATAATTGATTGAGCTGAGCATCCATATCAAACAACCTAAAAAGAGCAAAATGGAACCCAGAATTCAAGATCTGATATTAGCTAGACAGAACAAGTCAATTTAACTTAATTGAGGAAAACAAAACAACACAGAAATGGACTGGTCAACCAGGAAAGCAGAGGCAAAAAACAATCATTAGAACAGAAAAAGAAAATGTGGACTTTCTCATTAAGCACTGTTTAGGAGTGTTTTAAGCCACAGTGAAATTCCAACAGTATCTGTATCCTGTGAAGAATTATAACATTGATATTAGTTATCAGAGTAGAACACCCATGCCAGCTACTGAGCTAAGCAATTTACAGTGTAACTCTACCTAATCTTCCCAACACCCTCTGAACAATGTACTTATTGCCCCCAACTGTCAGATGAAGTAACTGGTCTGTGAGAGGTTAAGAAAAGCCTGACTCCGTTCAACATTCCAAACATACTATCCTACTTGCGCTTCCTATATACTCACTAAGCAACCTTCTAATTATAATGTGGCTTCCCATGTGGCAAATCCATAGGGAACGGAATATGCTGGCCAGGACTCGGGAGTCTGTTTGCCAAGGCAGGTTTTGTTTTCTTTTACTGTAAATTAAATAAATTGACATTGTGATTTTTATATCAATCTCATGAGCTTTGATAATATGAGCCTGACCAAAAAAAATCAATTTAATAAGAGTTTAGATGAACTGGGTTTCAAAGTCTTAAAATCTCAGACTCTTTGCCATGGTAAAACTACTAAGGGATACAATCCCCATCCTGGGAGGGCCCTTTGGGGGACAGTCAATCCTCATTCTCCCGGAGGATACCTCAACATCATCATTAGCAGTCTCTTCCTTTTTGAAATCTCCAGAGTACAAAGAGGCAACAAGGAAGGGACAGATTCTAATCCTCATTCTGCTGTGCTAACATTTATTCCTGAGCAAATCACTTGTCTCATTCCTTGGGCTCATTTTTCTTATGTATAATAGAGTTGTTATGATCTTATTCCTTTCTTATTTAACACCTATGGCTGCCTATCAATTTCTAGTTTTCTCTCTCTCTGGGTATTCCTTCTGTTCTAACTGGCTCTGCCATCTACTTTCTGCTTCTGCACCCGTCCCAGCAAAGCCTGGGGTCCGCTACGCTTATCTCATCAGCACTCACAGTTATGACTGTAGATCTGTAATCATAAACACTGCCTGTGTCATTACCTATTGTGGATTACACAGAATCTGGTATGATATTTGTATATACCAGATATATTGAAAATCGTGCCTTTATCTGAAAGGCCCTCATGGAATGCAACAGTCTTAGGGTCAGGGTTACAACTGGTTATTAGCGTTTCCTTTCCAAGTTTTGTCTCCTGCTTCCACTCAATATGCCTCTGAAACTATAATTTCAAGTCTCATTTTTCTCTCATCTCCAAAACCTTGATGGTAATTTACTTTTTAGTTCTAACCTCAAGTTCAAACCTCAAAACTCCATTCCTATTACCAAACACCAAATTCCTCTAGACCAGCCTTTTCCAAACTGGTATCTTAGGGAAGGCTAATTTATAGTATGTTAACAGCTATGATGTGAAAAGGTCAACAAGTACATAGGTTTCTTTAGTCAGATTTCTCACAGCCTTGCACATTTGTGAATTTACAAGAGGGAAATATTATATGTAGCATTTCCTGGACTTATTTTTAACTACTCTTTTTTTCCATGGAGCACCTATTAATATCTCCTGGAACCAGTGTTTCACAGAATACTTTAGGAAAACACTGCTCTATTCTTTCCTGTTTCAAAGTGTCAACCACTTAAGCTCAAAAGCACCTCTGATTCTCACTCCCTCCCCAATATCCAATCAGTAGCTAAATTTTTTCCTTCCAAATCTTATCCTATTTATCCTTTTTCTATTCCCTCTATAACACTGACTTGCGGACTCTGTCATACATAAGAGTTACAGATCATGTCTAGAAATAAATATTAGATATGTTGCTATCAACCCCTTAAGGCTGCCATGAGGAAAAAAAGAATGAATGAAACACCCTGCATGTCCTTCATTAGCATCCAACATTTCTCCCTAAAAGTTGGTTGGAATTTGTTCTTTATTACAGTAAATTTTAATTCAAAGCTTAAGGAAAACCATCTCCATGATTAAGGGCTGAACTGGCCTTATATGTTATCAGCCATGATTGGGAATTTTTTAAAGTTTTTATTTAAATTCCAATTTAACATACAGTGTAATATTAGTTTCAGAGGTACAATATAGTGATTAACCCTTCCACACAACACCTGGTGCTCATCACAACAAGTGTGCTCCTTAATCCCCATCACCTGTTTCATCCATCCCCCCCCCCCCCACCCTCCCCTCTGGTAACTATCAGTTTGTTCTCTAGCATTAAGAGTGTATTTCTTGGTTTGCCTCTTTTTTTCCCCCTTTGCTCATTTGTTTTGTTTCTTAAATTTCACATCTGAATGAAATCATATGGTATTTATCTTTCTCTGACTTATTTCGCTTAGCATAAATGATTGGGAACTTTTAAATGACACACATAAGAAATGCAAATAGTATAACTATGGCATGAGTAACAACAGTGGCACAGTGGGTGTCATATCTAGCACTGGGTCACCATGTCCTTCAAAATAGAACTAGGAGGTACAGAATAGGTAACAGCCTATACCTAGTTTCTCATTTATTCAAGCAAAGTTGGGTTTTTCTAACTATAAATTGCGTAACTCCTCAATGAGCCTACTGACCATCGTTCAAGTACTTTTATCTATAATCCGTTGCTGAGATTAGCATGAAAAGAACAGTCGCGCACTGTTTCCTCATTCAAGGTGTATCTAGGTGTTGCCACTAGAGAACAAAACACCAGAGAACAAGACAGAATCATCCCTTTCTCCACAGAATACAATCTTCTGGAGGAAATACAGATACGAAACTATAATTGTACAATTATTTAATTATAACTGTGGTAAATATACATCATTTGATTCTTTTTTAACTTTTGGTTATTCATAATCTGGTAGGAAGGAGGGGAAAAAAGTGGGCATTAAGCTTATACAGGGTTCAAAACTGCATGTCTCATTAGAAACTTTCAAGAACCGGCCAGAGAATGCAAAATGAACATAAAGGATTTGGAGGAAGACAAGGATGATCAAGGGTGGGAGGGAACCTTTGGCCACAAGGTAACATTAAAAGCAAATACTCTGAAAGTGTATCTGACAGCAAAAACTGTTCAAAGTATTACATCTTTGGCTTGTTGCCAAATGTAAATGAAAAACCACCTAATTCTGAATGTTTACTATATAGAGAATATTGTGCTATCAATTTTACATGAAGTTGAATGATTATCATGAAAACAGTAACAGTAATAACTAATATTTCCATAGTGTTTTGGTTTACTACGTGGTCCTATAAGATTGGTACTATTACTTTCCATTTTTCAGTTGAGTAAACTGAAGTCAGGAAGATTAAGTAATTTGTATGACAAACGTGGAATTGACACGCAGCCAGTGTGGTTTGCTTCTCACCACTCTACCCTATTTTTGCATATAGATTCATGGAGGCATGGTACCTGACTTCTCTGAGATGTTCACCCACTCAAAGATTCAGCACAATTATCTGTCATTAAAATACTCAGGGAATTTTAATTCTGAAGGATTCTATGTTTAACAGATCAGGAATTTTCATTATAATCAATTTTCACTGAAGCTCATTATATGAAAAGCATTATACTATGTTGTAAAAATATAAAAACAGGCTAAAAAAAGGAAAAGGTAATGTCCAGATTACCTACCAAGAAAAGAATTCTTCTAAAAAGACTAAAAAACCTCAATTTGTTTCAGCAATTAGGCTTATGCTCTCACTTTTCACCATTAAGGGATATATATATGTAACAGTATATAGGGAATCCTATTACCTAAAAATGCCAATTTATCTCCTTTAGAGTCAAAATATCCAACCCACCTATTCCGAAGGATGACATACTTCTATTCTGAAAGCAGCATGACTAGGAACTCACTCTTTTAAATATGTTATTTTGAGCTTTGAGAATATTTGTGCTACTGCTATATTAACAATGAGCCTTCTGAGAAGTGCACGCATCTTTTACCTATAGAGTGTGTCGTCTGGCAAAAGGTAGGTACTTAAATGTTACCTAAATGAACAGAATACTATTTAACTATAATGCTAGGAAAAGTATGCAAATACTCAACCAATACCCTCCCCAACCACTGTTAGATAATTTACAACTGAAGCAATGAAGTACTTTTTACTACATTCCAGAAAAGTGGCCACCACAACTCAAGTTCGTGATCATCAAAATATTTCACATGATCCAACCATTGATGACCAATATTACAAACAGGTAAGAAAAGAGTCCCTTCTAGGGTGCCCAGATTCCATTACAATTCTAGTGGTAGGTATTACTATTTATCTTCCCGGGGAGGATACTACTTTTACCTCAGAAACTCTAACTAGCCAGGACTCATTTTTAGGTATAATTATCTCACAAATGATAAAAGGTTCTCAGAAAATAATGTTACCTGAAGAACACTTAAATCTATACAGGCTAAAAGAATTATTTTTACAACCTTAGAGATTTACTGTCACCAAAATGTTTCTTCACTGCGGAGAGGGGGTTAATTAATAGAGAGGTGTTGACTTCTAAGGCAGCTAACCCATTGCTTCTGGGTGTCTAGCATGTGAAACACAAAATCCAAGCTGTGGGTGGGTACTGGGGATAGAGAGAGAAGGGCAGGGATGAAGAAACCCCCCAATCTCTCCTCTCGCACTGCAGGAGTTCTTAGGTTCTACAAAGTACAGAATAAAAGGCTAAAACCAAAGGTTTTCCATTTACACTCAACAATATATATTTCCTGAATTCACCTGCGATGCACAGAACCATAGAAAGCATTGCAAAAGAAATACAGACACGGTTTATACAACTTATGGTTGGCAGAATTACTGGTGATCTATTTTGTTAGGCTGTGTCAGCATCAGCTAAAACTGCATATGACTTGGGACACTCATTTAAAAATTACAATGTTCTAGAAAAGATCTGAAAAATAAGCATTTATTATACTTCAATCTTTAAGTGAGAAGAGTGTTTCTAAGTTGCTGTTTTTGTAGATATGATTTACATTAAAAGAATAACAAAGTGGTATGCAAAGTTTGGGGAACACAAAGTCTTCTCTAAGACACCACTTTTCCTTAACCAGAAGTACAAAAGTTACAAACAGATGCAGCTTATTCATTTTTATACCTGTTGCCACATTCACATAAAACAAAATTTTCTGGTTCCCACATTTTTAAGGTAATTACCCTTCTAAATTCACATTTTTAAAACAATTATAATCCCCAGATTTACAAAGTAGTCATTTTTAATTATTATTATAGAACACAAAGCGAAGTGTTTTTTTTGTTTTGTTTTTTTTTTTACGGTTTTAAACCACGATCTCTCCTTAGAAGAAAACTCTGTAGGAACTAGTATCAATTATGGATCAAAAAAATATTCAGAAGCAACCCTCTCAAAACCAAAAACCACCACCACCACCAAACCAAAACCCCCAATCACAGCACTAGTCTGAAAAGTATTTCACCATTTTGAATAGTAACAACTACTTCATATATCCAATAGTGCCAGAAAGGCAATACAAGAACCAGCAGATAGAAGCTTTCTTTACCACTGCCAAATGATACTGAATACAGACCCCGCAGGATATTAAACACCTTGCATTTTTCATGGATTCAGGGCCCAGCTTTTGAGGTACTCCTATGCAAAGCCCAGCTGTTTTGAGTGATTTATCCACAGGAGTTTAATTTCAATTGTGTGCTGGAAAGTGGGAGGCAGTGATTATACCCTCCCCAAATCTTTCTAGCACACTAATGAACATTCTAAGAAAGAGTTTCCAACTGAGATTAATTTGTCCTTCAAATATTCTCCTCCTAACTCACTAATGGCAGTATCTGATTCACCATACCCTTAAATGGAAGAACACAGGACCAAGCTTATAATGAAATTTAGGCTTTACTCATTTTAAGACTGAAAATGCCACAGAACAAATGTACTTCCTCTACTATCTTCAAAGGAAAACTGTACTGGAAGGAATCCTACCTACACTTCCTTGAAAATACATGAAGCGGTTCCTAATTCTTTTTGTACTTGCATATTTCTCCTTGTACCAAACCTCACCAGTGTTCATTTCTTCTTCTCTACAGTTATCAGAAAATCAGATGTGGCTATTCATAATTTCACCAGGAGTAGACTATCAATTAAACTATATGTTCATCTTGTTCACTGTTTTTCCATCAAAAACCTAAATGAAAACATAAAAGACACACAGTTTTCAAATGCCACAACTAGGGGAGAGCTTATACTAGATGGAAGGCTACACATGTTCGATGCGTGGGACAGAAAAGGGAAACAAGGTGAAACTGTATAAATGTTAGATCCTGCACTTAGATTTGTTTGCGGGGGGGGAAGCCATACATAAGTACAGAATAGAGAAATCTAAAAAAAAACCCAAAAACAAAACCCTAAAGGTTTTAGTTCACTATAAATTCAACCTAACCCTGCCTCGTTACCATTACATTAAATAAGTAAGGAAGGCAGCAGTGGATCTTCAGTTTCCTGGAGAAACTAACTGAGGAAAAGCATTATTTGCCTGAATAGGTCTTTAATACTGAAGAAATAGCCAGTTTTAGAACACTTGATTATATATTCATGGGACATTGGGGGTTCAGTGCAAGACTGAAACCACCAGAAGAGCTCCCTCTTTGTGTGGGTCAACAGTCAAGGAAACTTCAGAGTGAAGTCATTTCTGAAGAAATCTAAATTCAGACACTCTTATGGGAAAGCACACAAATCATCCTATTAAAAACAAAAAACAAAAGCCATCTTCGTATTTTCTGGCAATCAAAAAAAGTACAGGTAAATGCAACTCTTCATACCTAATTCAGAGGACTGAACATTAAAAATTTATTTTAAAAAAGTAACTGATTAGAAAACAACTTTCCTAGTTATAGAGAGACTATCATGTACTCATCCTTATGCTGAAATGTTCCTCCTTGAAAAAACTGTACTTCTACAACCCATGGATCAGAGATGCAGTATGTAAGAGACGCCACCAGCTACATTTCCAAGCTCAGCTGAATTAGCCCCTAACTAACACTGAGAGAGTGGAGTGGGGTGAGGGACTTACACTACTGTTCATATCAGTAATGAGATTATAATAAACACCTGAAAGAAAGTGTGCAAGGAAGGGGTACTACTTTAGTGTGGATAGCAAATGGTATTTGAGAGTGTCCTCAACAATGACAAGGAAACAGCTTCAATTCAATGTGTGGGAAGAACATCCCTGGTGGAGGGAACAGGAAGGTCTTGAGTTTGAAATGCCCAAAAGAGACAGAGGGAAGGCCAACACAGCTTGTGCACCTGGGGGATAAGCTGGGAGAGTTGAAAAGGGCCAGATACAGAGCGAGGGCCCTGCAGGCCATGGCAAAGAGTCTGATTATTAATTACAATGTGCTATGGTTTGATATGTGTTTTGAGATTACTCTCGCATCTTCGAAAAGTGGACCCTAGTGCAGGGTGAGGGAATGAAACTGTTAACTAGTTTTGTCCATTTTTCTTGTTAGGTAAGGAAATGGAAATCATAACCTCTCTCAAACAGTGGAGGAGTCAAGAACATTGCATCAGGCAAAATTACTAACCTACTAACTGCCCCACCTTCCTGCACAAAGTAAGAGTTTATGTGAAAGACTTTTAAACACTGACTTCATCAGTGAATAATGTAGGTAAATAGGGTGACTTGTGACCAAAAATAAAAGTGACTAACAGGAGTGCCTTTTTTTTTTTAAAACCCATGTTTCTTTTTTTTTTTTTTTTTTAAGATTTTATTTATTTATTTGACAGAGAGAAAGAGCGCGAGAGGGAACAGAAGCAGGGGGAGTGGGAGAGGGAGAAGCAGGCTTCCCGCTGAGCAGTGAGCCTGACGTGGGGCTCGATCCCAGGACCCTGGGATCATGACCTGAGCCAAAGGCAGATGCTTAACGACTGACTGAGCCACCCAGGCACCCCTTAAACTCCATGTTTCAAACCAAAGTGATTCTACAATGGAAATCAATCCCCTCATGGAACACAGAAGGATTAAATGATGTGACTCTAGAGGTTTAAAAAAAAAAACATTTTTTTTTAAAAAGTGGCCGTTTGACTGCCATTTCATGTTTTCTTCTAGTGAGTGGAAAAAGAACCTGTCAGTGACTGAAATTCAGAAATGGCTCAATGAGTAATGAGCCTGCTAATTAAGCCTTACTCCTCCTCACCTCTATGCTGTTATTCATATTATTTACCCTTTGAGAATGATCTCTTCACTCCTTCAGGGAGTCTTACACAGTAAAGCCTGTTTAAAAGTACTGCTGGGGAATCAGAAGTGGTAAAGATACAGTATGATTTCATGCACCTTCTCCAATACATTTAGACAATATGATAACAGCCGAAAGACCTAGAACATGCCCTCTGGTCATGGGAAATAGGAAGCTATTCTGCGTCTGTCTCACTAACACAAATCAAGAATTGCCTTAAGAAGCAACTGAACCTGCACACTGCCAGAAAAGCTCAACATCAGCGGTGCAAAAAGTCAAAATAATTTTGGCATAAAGTCTTAAAATTCAAGTAACTGGAAAAACATTTGCAATTTACATATTCTTCAAAGGCTCCGCATTCACATACTTACACACTTTGTGGTGGTCAATATATGAGGCATCTACCAAAGTGCAGTATTTTGTCAAATCAGGTGTTTCACAGGGATTATATAAAGTTCTCTCATTGCTGAAGCAGCTACCCAGCACCACCTACACTGACACTTCCCACTGCATATTGCTACTTCCATGGGAAGGCTTGCACTTCTACCCCTATCTTGGCTTACACTCCTGAGTAGATCCAAAGCTGCTTACAGCATTAAAAAAAACTCCTTGTTTCAGGCTCTCAGAAAAAAGTAAACATTACACGAACTTTCAAGTGAAGTTCAGAAAAAGGCATCTGAAGATGTTCTTAAACTGGAGTTAGCCTAAATTGCCCACAGCCTGTTTTTGCAAGACCCAATGCTAAGAATTGTATTTTTAAAAAAAGGTTTAAGGGGTTTAAGGAAAAAAAAATATGCCATAAAGACTGGTCATGCTCTCAAAAGTCTATAATATTTCACATCTGACCCTTTATAGAACACGTTTGTTGATTTGTGGTCTAAGGCAAGCAGTTCCCAAAACTAGCTGCGTAACCAAAAAATCTAAAGAACTTCAAAATAAATACAGAGTCCTAGGCCTCACTCCATACCAAGAGAATCAGAGTCTCCAGGACTAAGAATCTTAATTTTAAAAAGCTCCTCTAGAATTTCTGAGTCAGGAGGATAATGGTAGCAGCTGGAATACCAATCTCTCTCTCAAAATACAAAAATCACAGAGTGCAAATAAAAACCACACATGACCCCCAGCATTACTAGGAGACAGAATACCACAAACTTCGAATTACCTACAAAGTAAAGAAATAAACACCAAATCCAACAGAGCTCCCACTGCTTTGCAAACCTGTAGCTACAATGCACAGGAGAGGAGATGCTTAAGAGACTCAATGGAAAAGAGAAGGGACCAGAGGACACAGATGAAGCACAGAAAAAAAAAAAATCACCCAGAGAAAAAAAAGTCCAACATCATCAGCTACCCAGGAGGAGACTGAATGGGACCAGCACTGGAAATGCAGGCTCAAGCAAGCAGTGCTTCTGAGGATCAGGCAGAGAAACAGAGAAGGGAGGTGAATCATGGACATATGGCAGTGAAGGAAAAGAAGGGAAAACTAAGGATCCTGAAGAAACCAGAGAAAAAGACACACAAATTTCCACCTAATTTCTTCACTACTGCCATCATCCATTAAAACAAACAAAAAAGAAAAAAACAAAACTTCACTATTTTGACTTGAAGGCATTTACGAACTAAGAACCCTGCCCACAAAATGCCTAGGAATAGGGAGGGGGGAAAAAAATCAAACCAATTCCATACAAAGGTACTGGAGAAGGAAAACAAAAAATGCAAATCCTAACATTTCAGCTGGTAAACATTCTCTCCACAAAACAAAAATGACAACACACCAAAAAACCATGAAATACTATAAAACTGTAAAGCAGTACTTCAAATTGAGTTTAATAACCTCAAGCAAGTATTTAGAGATATTAAAAACAAATATTACCTACAACCAAAAACAGAAAATAAAAACAGAAATGAAACAAAAATCCAGGAAGAGATGCAATGAGAATCGATCAATCTCAGAGAAGGAGTAAGAGGGGGAAAAAAAGACACATTTTTTTTTAAATTAACAACAAATTACACAATGTTCAAGGAAAAATGCATGGGAATGAAAATCTAACAAGAGACACTGAAGGAAGGAAAATAAGGGAATGAAAATGAGATGAAGGAGTAAAAAGGGTCAAAAAAAGTGTCTGAAATGTAACACGTGCAAGAAATCCAACACTGTATGACTGGAGTCATTTAAGGAAACAATGGAGCAGAATATTTAAAATTACAACTCAAAAAACCTTTCCAGAAATTAAAAAAAAAATCTAAATCTGGGGCGCCTGGGTGGCTCAGTTGGTTAAGCGACTGCCTTCGGCTCAGGTCATGATCCTGGAGTCCCGGGATCGAGTCCCATATCGGGCTCCTTGCTCAGCAGGGGGTCTGCTTCTCCCTCTGACCCTCCCCCTTCTCATGTGCTCTCTCTCTCTCATTCTCTCTCTCAAATAAATAAATAAAATCTTTAAAAAAAAAAAAATCTAAATCTGCCTATAGAAAGCAATCAACGTATACCTGGGAAATCTGACCCAGATCAATCTACTTCAAGACATGACTTGGTAAAAATACTCAAGTTTAAAGACAAAGGGAAAAATCCTCTGAGGGGGAGAACAATCAAATTACTTTAAAAAGTAATAAAATTAGACTTCAAAAACAATGCACAAAAAAATAGTCAAGAAATTTAACAATGTGGGAGCCAAGCTTTCCTTCAAATATTAAGGCTACAGAAAGAAAAAAACAATTTTAAATGTAGAAGAACCCAGGAATACTCTATACACATGCCCTTACTAAAGAATTTACTAGAAGATGGAACTTCATCCAAGAGATAACTGGAGAAGCTTAAGCAAAAGAAGTACTGCTGAGCATTCAACAGATTTAACTGTAGAACAAAGACAAAGGTAAGAACATGGTTAAAATAGAATGTATGTGTTACACATGCTGACGAAGTAGAAAGAATGCACAAATACACTAAATAAAATGACAAGAAAGGAAACAACTTTGTGCAGAAAAAATGTCAAAAAAATAGACTGAGGCCTTCTATGTAAATCTTAAAACCTAGATGAAATGGATACTTCCTTAAGAAAACACGGCTTACCAAGACTGACCACAGCAGACATTAAGAAACAGAAAGTTACCAAAAAAAAACCTTGCACAAAATAGCACCAGGTCCAGAGGGTTTCACAGAACAATCCCACTAAACTTTGAGATCAGCATCCAATACTACATAAATTGCTTCAGAAAATAGAAAATAATTTCAAGTTTCTTATAAACCAAGTATAACACTGATATCTAAACCTAATAAAGACAGAGTAAGACTGCACACTAAAAATCACTTACAAAAACTGATTCTAATTTTTTTCTTTTTTTTTGAGAAAGAGAATGGGTGCATGCATAAGGAGGAGGGCAGAATGAGAGGGAGGGCGAGAGAATCTTAAGCAGGCTCCACGCCCAGCATGGAGCCCAATGTAGGGCTCTATCTCACGACCCCGAGATCATGACCTGAGCCAAAATCAAGAGTCAGATGTTTGACCAACTGAGCCACTCAGGCGCCCCTGATTCTACTATTTTATTTAGGACTTCTTCAGACTCCAACACCACATTAAGGAAAAAAATACACCATGATAAAATGATATTTATACCAGGAATGCAAGAATAGTCCAATATTAGAAAAGCTAATAGTAAGTAAAAACAAATGCATACTTAACATGATATTATATATATAGATCCCAACGTCAGTTAATTGATGGGGAAATACTAGAGTCATTCAATATATGGTCAAAAACAAATGCCTACCACATCCATTACTATTAAACATTATTTTGAAGGTATCAGCCAATAAATTAGACAAAATAACCAAAGAAGGGGAAAAGAAAAATAAAACAATCTCTATAGATGACATGATAATATATCTGGAAGACCCTAGACTCTGGAACTAAGAATCAATAAAAATAACTTAAGGGGCACCTGGGTGGCACAGTCAGCTAGGCGTCTGCCCTCCGCTCATGTCATGATCTCAGCATCCTGGGATAGAGCCCTATGTCCGTCTCCTTGCTCAGCGGGGAGCCTGCTTCTCCCTCTGCCTCTACCCTCCCCCACTCGTGCTCTCTCACTTGCTCTCTCTCAAATAAATAAAATCTTTAAAAAAAAAAAAAAAAAGAAACTAACTGAACAATGAAACAAATGAGTAAGTTTGGGTTAAAATCAATGCCCTCCACAAAGATAACTAATAACCAAGTAGAAGATGCAAACCCCATTACAATAGCAACCAAAAAAAAATTGAAAATACCTACAAATAAACAAGAAATGTTCAAAATCTACATTTTAAAAAAATCCTGTAAAAACACTCCTGAAAGACAGCAGTGTAGACTTGAACTGGAGAGACAACCCTTATTCACAATTAGGACATCTCAATATCATCAAGATGTCAGTTTTCCCTAAATCAATTTGTAAATGTAATGCCATCCAAATAAAAACAGCAAGATTTTCTCTGGAACTAGACAAACTGATGCTAAAGTTTATATGGAAAAATAAAGACACAAGAATAGTCAGGAAGCCACAGCAAAGGAAGAACTATGATGGGGAGATTAGCTCTACCAGATATTAAAATGTACTGCAAAGCCTCTATGAATAAAAGAGTGTGGCACTGATACATGAAAAGCCCAAAGGACTAGAACAGAAAGTCCAGAAACAGGCCTAATTGCACATTGAAACTCAGATTACTTGACAAGGAGGGAAAGCCAAGATAAGCTGTTTCATAAATTGTGTCCGGGCAACTGGACAGTTATTTAGACAAATGTAAAATTGTATCTGTTCATCCCTAATACCATATAAAAATAAACTCCAAATGATTCAAGGACATAAAACTATACAAAAACTAGAAGAAAACGTAAGTGAGTCCCTCCATAACTGGAATGTAAGGAAAAGTTTTCTGTAAATACGACCACAAAATAACACAACTTAAGCCAAGTCAAGACACAAGTAATAAATATGGAGAAAGTATCTGTAACATCACAGAAAAAAGGCTACTTCCCCTAATATATTAAAAGAAATGTTTTAAGTGGAAAAAAAAAATATTCCTATAGAAATGAGCAAAAGTCACAGACAATTCCCAAAAATATAAAAAGAGCCCGTTAAAAACAGGGAAATGTCACTTACAAGAGAAATGCAAATGAAAAACTCTACTGAAATACCACCTCTTACCAAACATATTAACAAAAATTCAAAAGCTGGAAAGTATACTATTTAGTCAGGCTTTGGGGAAACAATGAATTCACCAGCAATGCATGCAAAACATCACGTGGCAATTCTAAAACGCAGTTGCAAATTTTTGACACTAGTCCCATGGAGAAGTGAAGTCTATGTTCCTACCCTTGAACAGGGCAGACTTTGGGACTGCTTCCACCAAGAGTACCACCAAAGCAACATCACTGGACGCAAAGCTAGGTCATAGAAGTTCATGAAGCTCCTGTGGCTGTCTGGGAACGCTCGCTCTCCTGACATGCCCTCTGAGCACCCAGACTGCCAATTCTGTGAAGAAGCTACAACCGCACTGAGAGACCATGCGTGCACATCCTGGTTGACAGGCTGAACTGAGCCCAAACTCAGTCATCTTGGTCGTGGCTGAGTGAAGAAGGTGCTGCCATATAATCGTAGTCCCTATCTCCCAGTGATGAGGTCCCCCCCTCCCTCCCCACCCAGTGGAACCTCCAGACACAGTGGGGGAAGAGCCAAGATACCCTGCTGTCCCCTGCCCAAATTTCTCATCTAGAATCTAGGAGGATAATAAAAGGACTGTTCTATACAATTAAGTTTGGTGTGGGTTTGTTAAATAGTAATAAATAACCAGAACACAGCACATCCCTATGGCAGGGAATCTGATAATAGCTAGTAAAACTACTATTATTTACCATCCATCTCCGCAATCTCGCTTCCAGGAATTTACTTTGAAGATATATCTTAACAACAGGAAAATACACACGCACAAAACTATTCACTGTAGCATTATTTAGAACCTCAAAATGCTGGAAACTACCTAAATGTTCAAACATAGGAGGAGCGGTTGCATAGAGAAGAGCACATACAGTAGAATATCATGCAGCTATTCAAAAAAGAATGAAATGAGGAAGATTTCAGCAAGTCAATATGGAAGGATCTGCAAGATGTATCAAGTAGGGGAAAAAAGCAGAGTGCAAAACATACACCATATTTTATATTAAGAAAGAAGAAATAAGAAAACATATAGTAAGGCTTTATTTTTGTGAAAAGAAACAAAGAACACACCAGGAAACAAGAAAATTAGTTACTTGCACAAAGAGCAGGGGTGGGAGGGCTGAAAGGAAAAAGAGATGGACAATTCTGAGTACACATTTTTTAAGATTTTATTTATTTGAGAGAGAGCATGAGCAAGGGGAGGAGCAGAAGGAGAGGGAGAAGCAGGCTCCTCGCTGAGCAGGGAGCCAAATTCCAGGCTTGATCCCAGGACCCCAGGATCATGACCTGAGCCGAACGCAGACGCTTAACTGACTGAGCCACGTAAGTGCCCCACCCCGAGCATACATTTTTTACGTGTAGTTTTGACTTTTGGAAGCATGCTAACGTTCTACATATTCAAAATATAAAACTGAAACAAAAAGAGCTGGGGGAAGAGCTGAAACTGGAAAACTAAGGAGCACTGACCTGTATTTTCAAATGAATAAAATAGTCACATTGAAGGGGGTGGGGGAGAACCTAATAATACAAATAAGAGTCTGGGGGGGAAGGGAGTATAAACAAATCTTAAACTTCTCTTAGTACCTCTGTTTATCATAGTGGCATGAAGACAGAAGTTCTCAAATTATATCATGTGTACTACAGGACTGAGCAAAGTGTTAATATTGAAAGCCACAGTTCTCACTGTGGAAAGAGAGACAAAAAAATGGAATGGGGGGAAGACAAAGAAGAACAATGTGGGCTGGACTGGAATGGGAGCTACCAGTATGAATTCACAATTTCATACATATATATTCATATATATGAAACATGCACACACACACCGATAATATGTACGTGTTTATACACTTCTTAAAATACAAGAATCTTTAAGCATGAGGGAAACACTGGTAATTCACATAAGACTATAAAATGAATTAGGACTGTTTTTAATATCCAGCAAAAATCTGCAACACCAAGAGAAGAGCACTTTTTAAAAGAAGTGTTGGTTACTTTGTAGAACCTAATGACAGAGTTTGTGTTCACTCTCTAAAGCTTAGTCTTCCCTTGGTCCATTTGAGACTGGATGGGAGAAGGGAACTTGGTGTCCCTCCCTCTCTTTCCTCTCTCTTGCTTGCTACCCTATATTAATGTCATGGGGACTCCCAGATCTCAGGCTAGTAGTACTAGCAACTGAGCTTCATTTCCGAATTTTGTTGATCACTTGTTTATAATCCCATTTCTATGGGAAAATTTGTTTCAAGTTCTAAATCAACAAAAATGAACTTCTGAAGCATAACCCCAATTTTACTCACTGCCTATACTTTAACACAAAAGATTGTTTAAGTAAACATTAAATTTGAGCTTCAGGCACCACTCTACCTAATTTAGATTTTTCCTTATAGCGTCTGCCCTCTTCTCTTGGGATAGTCTTCCAAATTCACAGATACAATTCTGTAGGTAGGGGACACCTCATCAGGAGGGTGACACTTCAGCAAAGATTTGAAGGAGATGATATATATTCTGGGAATTGAATTCCTTACGAACGAGGTCTGAAGTCAGTTTTCCTCCCATAACAGACAACACAAGTACTTGCTTTCAACCTCCAATCAAGTACCATCTCTTTAATTCACTGAATTGAGGATCAACTGAATAGCAGATAAGCAAAACTGACAATATTTCCTCAACATTCTCACTGTCTTCTATTTCCCACTGCAGCCCCGTCTCATCACTCCCAGCCCCAAGGAGATTGCTCCCTCTATCTCAGGGGCCTTCGTCAGCAATTCCTCTCAATCCAAACAGGAGATAAGACACCAGAGAGTCTCACAGTATGGTCCCCAGACCAGCATCAACAGCATCCTGAAGAGCTTGTTAGAAATGCAAATTCTCAGACCCACCCCAGACCTATTAAATCAGAAATCCTGGGGCTGGGGCCCAACAATGTGTTTGAACAAGCTTTCCAGGTGATTCTGATGCATGCTGAAGTCTGACAACCATGTCCTCTTTGACTAAAATAACACTTAACTGTCATTTTATTTGTGTTCCCTGGTATGGATGGAATTGTGCCTCCCCAAAATTCATTATGCTGAATCACTAACCCCCAGTGTGACAGTCTTTGGAGATAGGGCTTTTAAAGAGGTAATTAAGGTTAAATGAGGTCATAAAGGTGGGACCTATTCCAATAGGACTGGTGTCCTTATAAGAGGAACAGACACCAGGGATGTGAGCACAGAGAAAAAGCCACAAGAGGAAACAGCAAGTCAGCTATCTATAAACCAAGAAAAGAGGCCTCAGGAGAAAACCCAACCTGCCAACACCTTGATCTTGGGACTTCCAGCATCCAGAACTTTGGGGGGGGAGGGGGGAAATAAATAAATAAATTCTGTTTTTTAAGTCATCTGGCCTGTGGCATTTTGTTATAGCAGTCCTAGCAGACTAATATATTCCCTTTTACTTCAAGCAATATTTAATTTTAATGCTTTTTCTCTCCGGACATGAGCTGAAAACACTGGCCACTGTTAAAATTCTCTGAAATTCCCTTAAGCATTTGTAAAATTCGTTTTTCAACTCAATCTCTCATCCTTTTTAGATCAGAAGGATTATTTTATACCCTAACTCCCCTGAGAAGATAAACCAGAAGCATATACCAGCTTAAGCTGTTAGAAGTCTGTTTCTAAGTACAAAATGGTACTGCTTCCAAGAGCTACAATCCATCCCAGTTTGACTTTGGTTTAACTCTTTACTAGGGCCCTTTCTCTTGTCCCCTACTCTCCTCCTGAATGCCAGATAACTAATACGCTTTTGAGCACATTCACTTTTAGTTTATAGTTAAGGATGTAAAAATCCCAACTGTATTTCCTCTTTTATCCAATGTAATGGAGCACATAATTAAACCTTCCAAATAATCTCCTAAAAGGAAATTTTAGCAAAAACGGTGCTACACTGAATACATTCTTTATTAAGAACTACTGACATGTAATAAAAGAACATTAGCTAACCAATCACATTCATAAATAACCTAAGCAGCCTAAGGACACTCTCCAGGTACAGGCCATTTCCACGAGCTCTCCTACGCCTACACTGGTGCACAGCATATTTGTGTTCAACCCCAACGCAAAACTACATGATTGGGAAGGGTTTCGTGTTCCAAGTGTGTGATGTGTGTGTGTGTGCGTGTGTGTGTAGATGCATGTAGCAAATTTACATTAGCTAAACTGACAGTAAGTGCCCTATAGTGACTGCATAATACTAAAGCAACTGAACATCCAAATAAAAACATAAACCTGTCTCTACCATACATCTGTAATATTATATCCTTTGGGGTTACCTATATTTTCTAGAAATACAAATTAGCCTCTTTGGATATATTAGGCAGTGAGGTCAAGAAAGTGGCCAATCTAATCACCTAGTCCCTTCCTCAACTACATAATACTGATAAGATCATTTTCCTATAAAGATACTACCACACAGAACACCTTTCTAAGATGGTATAAAACTCTCACTAATTAGAACCTAACCTGAATATTAACTTAATGAGAGAATTTCTGCTGATTTAAAGAAGCAATCAAGTTTATAAATGAGACCCCCTTTAAAAATACATCCAAATATTCTTGGAAAATCATAAATTTAGCTCATTCTTCCTCTTAATGTTACATGATCCGATGAAGAACTGATGGTAAAAATTATAAAACTGGGTAACCCAAATAAAAGAAATGTTAAGTTTTATCCCATACACTCTATCTGCCAAGAGAGAAAAATACTAATATTTTGGGGATAAATTCAACAAGGGATTGAAATAAATGTTACCCAGCAATTTCATCTGCTAGATTTCATAAGTTACGATAATATTTGCTTTTACAATGTTTAAACAAAAACAAAAATGCTTCACATATCTAGAAGCCACTGAAAGATGTCAAAATAAGGAGGCATACAGTGCATTCAAGATCATTCTTTCTACCATTTTAGTCATATGCAGAATACTAAGTCAGATGTGTTAAAAAAAAAAAAAAAAGTCTAAAAACCTATAAGAAGACTGTTCTTCCAAGCAAGGAGAGGAAAACAAGGACCATACTGCTGACCAAATGAGAAGCTCCGATATAAGCACCCAAACGCACCCACCTTCTTATAAATTAGACATGATTAGATCAAAATCTTTGGCAAGCATCTAACCCAAGGAGAAGATGAGGCTCTCAGACAAGGTCATTTTTGTATGTTTATTGTACCAAGAGGATGAACTTCTAGCACTTTCTTTCATTTAACCACTGAGGTCTCATTTTCTGTTATTCTTCATTACTGAGAATAACTGAGTGAACTATAAAGGAACAGTTAAGGCCTATCAGTTGCACAAATCTTTTAGAGTATATAATATCTGCAGATTGACATGAGTTTTTGCATAACTATTACAAACTGCAGAACAGGGAAGTGACCTACAAGGATGGAAGTCAGAGGTCAAGCTCTGGACTACTCAAATTCATGAAAGCATTTAACCCTAAGTCTTGCTCATTTAGCATCACTATTTACAATAAATAAATGGAAAGACAGTAAATTTCCATTTATACAGGACAGAAGCTACCTACTTTAACCAATACTGATCCCAGCACCCACTGCAGTACTTGAAACAATGCCTTACACAACATAATTTTAATCCTCACCTGTTACTCTGCTATATTAGTACTTAAATTCATCTATCTTACTTAGCTTTTCATAAACCAGTTAAGGAGATACTTCTTTTGATCCTCATCTCCTACCCTTTCTCATGTAGTGTACACAATGTTATGCGTACAGAAGTTAAGCAAGTGTTTTCTAAATATTAAATGCCACTGTAGAATAGTATAAATACAGAAGTTGTGATAGTCTGCACTGCATTATTGTACTGATCCTATGACAAACCTGGAATTCACTTTTTGAATCAAATTCATATTGACTACTTGACTTTCTAGAGTGTAAGCATAAAATGGATAGGAACTCCAGTTATGAACTTTCTGAATGCTTGATTTTTTCTCGTAAGCATTTACTGAACATCTAATAAATCCAGACTCTGCCCTAGATGCTGCTTACTATTCAGTATGCCTATAAAATAACTGATATATCAAAATACATATCAGAACACATACAGCCAAAAAATATTTATTCTTGTACCAAGATTTAATAACCTTACCTCATCCTAATAAGGCTGCCAATGCTAAAAACATTTCAAGCACTCTTAATTCTGAAATTTCCTTTAGAGCCTAGGTCACTCTTTAAAGAAAATATCCTCAATGGCAGCAAATATTTATTTTTTTTGAAGATCTACCATCAAGAATAACTTTGTAAATAAGTTTCATTAATAAGGTGGACGGCGGGGCGCCTGGGTGGCTCAGTCGTTAAGTGTCTGCCTTCGACTCAGGTCATGATCCCAGGGTCCGGGGATCGAGCCCCACATCGGGCTCTCTGCTCTGCGGGAAGCCTGCTTTTCCCTCTCCCTCTCCCCCGCTTGTGTTCCCTCTCTCTCTGTGTCTCTCTCTGTCAAATAAATAAATAAAATCTTTAAAAAAAAAAAAAAATAAGGTGGATGGCTCACGCACAATTTGTTCTAGGGACACTGGCTGAAAATTGTATCACAGGAATTTGTATATTGAGGCAAGTGTCCATGAAAGATATTTTGTAACAAGGAATTTCCAGTATCAATTCAGAATGTCAACATCCTAAGCCCAAATGAGTTCTTCAAACTCCCGAGACAAATTCAATATAACTATGCTTTTTAAAAAATTAGTAAACATGTTTTTTTACCACTTGTTATTTATCACTTATTAGTTTTGACATCAGCACTTTCTTGGATCTTGAGTGTTAATGCTTTTCTACTACAGACCTTAACTTTTTTCCCTAGATAGCATCAGAAATACCACATTCCATCAACAATTCCTCTTTCCTCCTACTATTGCTGGTAGCATAAAATCTCCTGCTAAGGTCAGGATGATATCAAGTCTTCATTGTCACTTTAAATATGTGGCACAACCCTCCCACAACCTAAGCAAACTAGATTTAAACTTGGCTTTTTGCAGTCAATATTTAGAGTAGGAATAAACCAAATCCCTAGCCTCTTGTACATTTTTCATCAAGCCTTGGGTGAATAGATAAGCACTTCAAGATTCATCCAAGAACATTTTAACTCCAAGAAAAAAGATGTACCTCTTGACGTCACTTTAAACTTCTGGTAACAAGTCAGAGGCCCAACAGTGTATTACAGCAGAAAGAGAGGCAACTAGGGAGTTGGAGCTGGGCTCACATACCTTCTTGGACATCAGCATTTGGGCAGGTAAACTGACTCATGTCTCTACAGGGAAAGGAGTCATTACCTTATCTGGAGGGCTGTTATAGAGGATAAATGATACCAACTGCTACACACAACACACTTCTGATACAATCTATCCTCTTAACTATAAAAGAAAATCAGATGCTTTTTTTTTGAAGATTTTATTTATTTATCTGAGAGAGAGAAAGCAAGACAGAGCACAAGCAGAGCAGGGAGGGCAGGAGAGGGAGAAGCAGGTTCCCCAATGAGCAGGGAGCCAGATGCAGGGGGCTCCATCCCAGGACCCTGGGATCATGACCTGAGCTGAGGCAGCCGCTTAACCAACTGAGCCACCCAGGTGCCCCGAGATGCTTTATTTTCATGACTTCAAATACAGAGCCAGTAAGCCAACTCCATTTTCTTTAACTAATGCAGTGGTCTGAAGTCTGTGACTGTTACTGGGTGCTCACACTCTTCATGTCAAAAGTCCTTAATTATGCAGCACAATCACATTATGAGATATTTGCCCTAAGCTGTAACTTAGCCTTAGAAAAAACTTTAAATATTTTACATAAAATCTTCCAACAGCATACCACAAAATTTTCTTGGACAACTTTAAAAAGTCAAACATAATTAAACTGGCAAGTAATCACTGAAGAGTACTGCTCATTTTTTTAACAGCTACAATGTACCAGGTACTAGGTGCTGGGAATGAACTAACCTAGACCTGTTCCCTTGAAGAACTCTATCTATGGACTTGCAAAGAGATACAGATAATAAATCATACTTTAGAAATGCCATATTTTCCTGGCTCAAATATATTTCAGAAATCATTCCTTCCACTTCCCAGCATTTTTAGCCCATAAAATAGATAATTCCACCGTTTTCCATGTTGAGTTAGATGGGAATTTGAATCCCTAATTTTTGCTTTTTTAAAAGATCTTTCAAAAATCTTTAATTAAAAAGTAACACTGAAACCAAAAGCTAGTTCATACACAGATTGCTTGTCACACACCAGGCAGAGCAATTAAAAGGAACAGAATTTGCCACCTCTCAGAAAAATCACCCAATTATCAAAAAAGGGTAGTGTTTCTTTTTTATGCATTAGCACTCCAAGTTACTATTACATGAAGGACAAAAAAAAATTAAGAAACATAAAGGCCATTAAAAAAAACCAACCTCGGCGCGCCTGGGTGGCTCAGTCGTTAAGCATCTGCCTTCGGCACAGGTCATGATCCCAGGGTCCTAGGATCAAGCCCCACATAGGGCTCTCTGCTCTGCGGGAAAGCCTGTTTCTCCCTCTCCCACTCCCCCTGCTTGTGTTCCCTCTCTCACTGTGTCTCTGTCAAATAAATAAATAAAATCTTAAAAAAAAAAAGACCTTGAGTTTAATCAATAGGAAACGCAAACAAAACCTATATACTTCACTAAGTTTCAAATTTAACAGGTCAATTGCAAAGATGTTAAGGAGTCTAAGGTCTTAGAACATAGGTTATAAAAAGCAACATGTGACCATGTTGTTATTTATTTTTACCTTTTTAGAGAGAGAGAATCTTGAGCAGGCTCCATGCCCACCGAGGAGCCCAAAAGGCTCCGTCTCACCACCCTGAGATCATGACCTGAGCTGAAACCAAGAGTCAGATGCTTAACCAACTCAGCCACCTAGGCGCCGTACCATGTTGTTATTCTTTAGCAATGGCTAAAATGATTTACATGACTTGTAACTCAGAAAAGTTTGGACTCAAATTTTTCTATACTGAATAAAGTGGAATATTCCTATAATATGCTTCCGTCAGTAAGTAAAAGTGTTTCTGTGTATTTTTCATTTTACTCCCCCACAATATTATTAAATCAATTTATTTCCTAACCCATGTTTCAGAATCAAGGAAACATTTACTTAATACAAAGTAATGGCCACAGACACGGAAATGACCTTGCCTAGGGAAGCGGGGGAATGCTTCATCAAAGAACTGACTAAGGTCTCTCCTGAAGGAAGAGCAGTATTTTGCACTGTGAGGAATTTAAGCAAGGGGAGTAGGATGTACAAACTATGTCAGAGAATAACGTGCAGGCTGGGCATGTCTGTAATACAGTAAGAACTGCTGGTATGACTGAAGGTGATCACTCTGACAGCAGAGACGGGGCAGCACAGAGGACTCAGAGTCTTACTGGACACAGGTGAATTCAGTAGGTGCCAGGAAAGAAGCATCTAACTTTCTGGACAGGTTGAGAGGGCTTCACAAAGGAGTTTCATGAGGAGTCGAAAAAGATGACAAGTCCAGATGGGAAGAGCAGCACAGAGCTGTTGTTTTTGAACCAAATTTTCCATGACTGTTTTTTCATAAGTTCTGTGAATTCTTATCTTTGATTTTAAAAATCTTTTCCACCGTCAAATGTCAATTTTCAATTCTTTCCTGGGATACTTGCACCTGCCTCTGAACAACCTTTCCAGTTTCTCCAATTTTGCTCTCATTTGCAGTCTGCTGGGAAACCAGTTATCAAAATGTTACAGGAATATATGTAAAATGCTAGGGAACACACCTAGTAAACACCTACAAGTGAGGTGAGGCACCAGGAGTTTTGATGCAGGGACATCAGGCTTCTAAGAGGCCGTCCCTGCCAATTTCCCGGTTCTCCACTTGTTCTACATGATTCAGGAAGCCAGATAAATAACAGCCTTCAGGCTAGGAGGGAAATGACTCCACACCTCTCCCCATTCTAGTCTCCTTCCTTTTTCATTCCTTCCCCTCTCAGAGGCATTCCGGGAGAGCAATTAGCCCAGTGATTTGCATTCCACAACAAGACTGCTTTACTCACTGACCTCAACGTTACAGAATGCCATGATAAAGTTATTTTGGTACATTTTTATCCTTTTACACCTATAACTTTTCCAAGTAATTAAGAGGTAGTACTTAAGAGAAAAAAATAACACCTGCTTTTAACATTCCAATACATATAGATGTATAGCTACTAAACGTTAAAAAAGTTACAATCAACTGTCCTATTCTCCCTCCTCTGTAGGCTTCTGTAGCTGTCATCTGAAGTTCTCAACACCACCATAATCAAGCATCTTTTAATAATGACTCCAAAATTCTTTCTGTACACATACAACTTTCAGCTAAACTATCATCTCTCCAGACCCCAAAACCACTCAAAATTTCTTCCTTTTCAATTCCTTAGAGCATCTGCCTAATGGGGCTACCTGGTGTTGAATATACTGGAGAGGCATGGCCAAAAAAACCTCCTCCAAAAAAGGTTTCCCTCTTTTCAGGACAAAGACTTTCACCAATACAGCCTCCGTTGGTGAAACATTCCATCTGAATCTACAGATATCCATCAAGAATGGAGACAGTAAGGGCAAGTCCAAGATTATGACACAACTCAACTGATAGCCTGGCTGTATGTGGAATTACAAGCAGAGCACAGCACAACTCAAAAAAACCTCCAAAAGTAATAGTGACACAAGGGCAGAGATCACTAGCAAGAGTTCTAAAAATAGCCCACGATGGCAGCAAAACTACTGAGGTTTGAAAATGTGACAGTGACTCCAAAATGCCTTTCTTCTTTGTATAAGAGTAACTGGAAACAATATATCCCCATTCATTATAGGAAGACATCAAAGACCAGGAAGGAGACATGTGCACATACTTAGATGGGTTCCCTGGAAGCACACACCACCTGATGAATCACCGCATAAAAAAAGAAACCAAGAAGGAACACTGGACACTGAATGAGGACGACACTGGACACAATGAGGCCAACTTAAAGCTCTGTGTAACAGGGTCTCTTCTTGGCAGGTCACAAGTGTTACCGTCTAGCAGAGTGTTCACATAGATATTTTTTGAAAGAATCTATTCACCCAAAATCTTAAATTTTCCAAAGTCCGAGGATTATTAAAAAAAAAAAAAAGTCAGATACAATGTCATAACTAGAGCCTGCTAGGACACCTTCCTAAACACTACAGAACCTCCACTGTTCGGAATTAACACACACTTGCACTTAAAACTTTAAGATTAGGGGCGCCTGGGTGGCTCAGTCGGTTAAGCGTCTGCCTTCGGCTCAGGTCATGATCCCAGGGTCCTGGGATCGAGCCCCGCATCGGGCTCCCTGCTCTGTGGGAAGCCTGCTTCTCCCTCTCCCGCTTGTGTTCCCTCTCTCGCTGTGTCTCTCTGTCGAATGATAAATAAAATCTTTAAAAAAAACAAACAAGGGTGCCTGGGTGGCTCAGTTGGTTAAGCGACTGCCTTCGGCTCAGGTCATGATCCTGGAGTCCCGGGATCGAGTCCCGCATCGGGCTCCCTGCTCGGCGGGGAGCCTGCTTCTCCCTCTGACCTTCCTCCCTCTCGTGCTCTCTGTCTCTCATTCTCTCTCTCTCAAATAAATAAATAAAATCTTTAAAAAAAAAAAACAAACAAAAACTTTAAGGTTAAACTTTTGTAGCCCTCTATTAAAATATATATATATATATTAATCTGTAAAGAAGGATTTTAGAAAAACTTTATGTATCATTGGCATTTTGAAATAAAAGTAACATCCATTTCTATGGGCTTTTTAATATTCTATTCCACTTAATAAAATCTATCCTACTCTTTAAAAACAGGAACGGTAGAACTGTTTCAGAAAGAATTAAATTTATATAGTACAGTTGTAACAAAATATTTCTCATTTTCAACAGGGTCATTCAGCTGACGTATTACTTAGCTGAACTTAAAAGAAATGGTGCCTTGTAATAAATTCTCACCACAAGCATATTACAGTTTCTAAGGAGAAACAAAACAAGCATTTCACTGGAGCCCAACGTCAGTGGATTCAAGCTCGACTACACACAAGATGCTCACTGAAGAGTCATGATGAACCTCACAGGTATAAGGCACTGTGCCAGGAGCGAGCAACAGGAAGATTAACAATTCCTGCTCTCAAACTGAACATCATAGAGAGGTGTCAAAAAAGTAAATAACAACAAAATACGAATTTTTAAAAGTGATATAAGAATTTCAAAAAGTAAAGCAGAGACCTAGGAGTGAATGGCATAAACTGTACACATAGCAAGAAAAGACAAAGAATTCCAAATACCTAACCAGCCTCACAGAAAGGAGGCTAGAAGAAATATTTTAATGAAGAGATAACAAACTACCAAAACCCTTTAAACCCAGTAATTACAAAGGATACAAACACAGATGAAGATAAAGGTGTTTACTGGAGAATTATTTAACATAAGAGAAAAATCTCAAAACCAAAAACATCTAATAACAAGGAAATTAGACACAGAATGGAATATCAGTCATTAAAATGATACAAATAAAAAAACGACATGAGAAAATGATATAGTTTTCTTAAAAGCACAGAATTATACCTACATTATCTCAAACATGTTAATAAGTGTACAAATTTTTTAAAGGATCAAAAATAAACAGAAGTAGGATCATGAGTGATTTTGTTTCATTTTTACATTAGTCTATATCCCCCAGACATATCTCAGTGTTGTTACATCTTAAATTGGTAAAAGTTATGTAAGTCACTGTATTTTAGGATTTCCCTTTAAAACCACTAATAACCCTTTCCATTTTCAGTAGTGAATACCTTGCCCCCAAATCCCACAGAACCCATGCATTTAAACAGGTTAATTTTTATAAATTGTGTAGAATACCTGGCGAGTAGAAAGCAATTACACAGGTGTTCATTATATTCAATAATTTTAAATTCCCTTTAAGTCAAAGTCACTACTGTGTTTTAGAGCTGGTCTATTTTTCATGGCACCTTGGCAAAAGAATATTAGTTTTTTGGTTTTTTTTTTTCTTTCTGAATTCTAACATCTCTTAAGAGATGATTGCTATCTCCCTCTGAGATTCTACTTCCTTCCCAAAAAGAGCAAGAGGAAGATATTCAGTCAAATGTCAAGTTCCTCAAAGGGAAGACAGGAAATTAATGAAGGGGGTAGAATTTTGAAATACGGTTAAACTCTTAAGACACACCTACAAAAGTGTACTCCTTAACAGATTTATTAAAGAGTCTCTCACAGGTCAACACTTCATGGGATTGCACTCTCAACACTAAGAAAAACATATATTTATCCAGACAAAAAAATGGAGAAATCACATACCAGACTCTTATTAGGGAGAGCACTGTATGTAACTATTTGGGGGAAAAATGTCTTTATAGGTTTTTAGGAGCTGCTTGGGGTATGTGTGGAGGAGTGGTGGTGGTGTGGAAGATCGCGGGGAAACTCAAGAAACCAAAGATGGGGACCAACTGCTCTACATAATAAAGGAATGAGGAATTTGAACTGGCAAAGTAGAGGAAGCCTCGCAGGACATATGAAGGCCCTTGTTTTATCTTCAGTCGAGTCCACATTACTCACTTATATTTTTGTAAAAATTGATTCTTTTACCCAAAGTAATATTGTATTCTGCATCTAAATTGCACAAGACCGTAAACAGACTCAACTGATTTATAGGTGGCATACCTGGGCTATCCACACATATAAACTTAGTCCATGCATATATTCATTTTTAGTTTTAACAAACGTATATGTGTCTAACATCCATTTTGAGAAAGAGATCTACAAGACTTTTTTTTTTCTTTTTAATATTAGCATCTCTTTTAGTTCTCCTACTCCATTCTCCACTCAGAGGCAATGGGGGACAGGTGTCATTTCTTTTAGTACCTAAGTCTACCTCCACAAATAATACTGCAGTGCTCCAGCTTGCTTTTTCACTTTCAGGTGTTATCAATGGCTACCAACACCATTCTTCCTCCCACTCCCAACATAAACAGTAATGTTTCCTAAAGAAATTCTATCTAGAACATATAAAGAAACTGCGACTCAATAAGAAAGGCAAACAACTTAATTAAAAAGCGAACAAAAGATCTGAATGGACACTATACATTACTGGAACCCAAAATGTCCATCAACAGGTAAATGGACATATTGTGGTATATCCATTGAGGTAAATCCTCATATCAGCAATAACAAAAATTGAACTATTAATATATATAGCATGGGTGAATTTCAGTGAGAGCCGAATGAGAGCCAGCCCAAAAAGAGCACATACTGCGTGATTCCATGTACAAGAAAATTCTAGAAAATTCAAATTAATCTATAATGGCAGAGAGCAGTTGAGTGATTGCCTGGGGAAAGGAGGTGATAGAAAAAGGTAAGGGAGGGAAGATTACAAAAAGGCATAGAAAATTTTTAGGGGACTGGCTGTGCTCATGAACCTGACCATGGTGGTATTTCCCTGCAGTATACACATAACAAGTTTTTCACTTTAAATATGTGCATTTTACCTTATGTCAATCATTCCTTAATAGAACTGTAACAATTTTTTTTAATTATGAAAGAAAAAATAGGACAAATAAACTACACAGGAGTTCTGAACTCACATGTGGGATCTTCTGACTATGGAGTTCACTGTAGGGTGATCAGACTGGGACTTTTTTTTTTGGACAAACCCCTCACACAAACACAGAGCCAATGCCAGAATCTTTAGGTCTTTTTCCCTGACCTGGTCAGAGTCCTCAGGGAAGACACTTCAACTCTGGCCAGCAGCCTGAAAGCTAAGAGAGGGAACGCGGCTGGGAATCTTAACATAAATATGTAAACTCAACACATTCTCACATTTTAGTATACTTTTGGTGGGGAGCAGAGTTAAATGCCAGTTATATTCCACTTCTTTAACTGGAAGTCTTAAATACATTTATTGAAAAGCTTTAGATTATTTCATGAATGAAACACAGCATAACACAGATGAAACATCAAATGATGGTAAACTAGTTAAAAGGCAAAATTAGAAGGCAAACCTAAAAGAGTAAAGTTAAATTAAACGGCTGAAAATTTGGGGCAGGGTTGGGAGAGAAGATCTACAACAGCCATAAAAAATTTAAGTAAGAAAAAAATAAAACTCCTTGACCTTGTATTTTGCACTTTTTGGGGAGATAACTAAGAAACCCAGTGATTTACCCAAGGTCACTTGGCTTTTTACTGGCAAAGGTAAAACTCAAATTTAAATCTGGAGAAATCTGAACATAACATCATAGAGTAAAAACCCAAATTAGAAATTTTAGGTCCAGTCACACATATCATAAAGACACACAGGCTCAGGTGCCTGGGTGGCTCGGTCGGTTGAGCATAGGCCGTTGCTCAGGTCATGATCCCAGGGTTCTGGGATGGACCCCACATCGGGCTCACTGCTCAGTGGGGAGTCTGCTTCTCCCTCTCCTTCTGCCCTCCCCTCCCCACCTGGCTCATGCTCTCTCTCTCAAATAAATGAATAAAAAAAAAAAAAAAAAAAAAAAAAAAAAAAAAAAAAAA